>NW_016805314.1:727923-794179 GCF_001698545.2 Rhinopithecus bieti | reverse complement strand
ATTTCAAAAGGAATTTTATCTATGCCCCCCGAATGGTTTTCTTAAATAAATATATAAAGAAAATGAATCAGTTAAAAAAAAATCTGTTCTTTCCTATTTTTTCCATTTTGTTTTTCCAGTTCTTCATGTCTCTAATTTTACCTAAATGATAATTTTATGAGCAAATCAAGTTATACATAATACATTTTATGTTTCTTCTCAGCAAAATGATTTTAGATATGTAAATTGCACTACAAAAATAAATATTGCATGATATTCTAATTTTTCACCAAATTTACATTCTCCTTCCCCCCCAATTCCCCAACTCTCTATCTCTAATGGTTTTAACATTTTGAAGACCTTGACATTTATAAATTTAACTTACATCTAAGAGAGAAGTGACTTCATATGGGGTTAGGTAGTGTTCTCTGTTAATTGGCAAGGCTCTAAAATCTTGTTGGCAAATATTGTTATTTCATCTTTGGACCAGTGATTGGAAAGGTGGATACAATTGTATGGAATAGAATAAGATGGAGTCTGATGGTCCCTTTACATTTCTGTGGCAAGTTTTTGAAAGATCTCTAGCATATATAAACATCTTCTTCAGGCTTGAGTGTGTTTGAAATTCCACCAAGACATAGTCTCCATTTCCTGAGGTATCCCTGGTGAGATGGGTGTGTGAATTCTCCCCAGGCCTCAGAGGCATAGAGGTACCCCTTTCCTGACCTTATTTCTAGAAGTTCTCTGTGGTTCATGCTGGCTTCAAACCCTGCAGGGCCATTGACCATCCCCTGCCTCCACCACACACATACACACACACACACACACACACACACACACACACACACACACACACATACCAGATTGAGCTCTAATTCATCTTCTGGAAGTGCCGAGTATTAAAAACTGATGGTTACATTATATAGCGATGTGCTGACCCATATGGTATCCGCTAGCCATATGTGTCTATTCAAGTTAATAAAACTAAATAAAATTAAAATTTCAGTGCCTCAGTTGCATTAGCCACATCTCAAATGCTACTTAGCCACTTGGGTCTAAGTAGCATCCATGCCAAACAGCATGGATATAAAATATTTCCATTATTGTGGACTATTCTACTGGAGGAAAATTGAGGAGAATGAGGAAACTAGCAATTAAGTGCTAGCTATGGATGAAGATCTCTATACTTCGGTAGCTCATTAAGTCACCTGATAGTCTATGCAATAAGTGAAATCATCTTCACCTTCCAGATAGAGAATTGGAGACTCAGGAAAGTTAATCTACTCAGAGTCCCATAGTTAGTAGCAAAGCTGATGAATCTACTACTCTCCAATCTTGAAACTCTGCTGCAGGTCTTGGGGTGGGACCAGGGTGAGTAAGATGGAAGCGTACAGCAGATGTGTGTGGGTGTGTAGTGGGAGATAATGAAGAAATGGGCCAGAAATGAAAATAACTAACTTTAATACAAGCAGCAGACTCCTCCCCATCACTACAAACCTCCCAGAGGAGAAGCAGTAGCTGCCCTCTGCATGGATGTATCAGTCTCATTTTATATGGCAGCAAGCACTGAGTAGCCATCAAGACTGCATTGCCACGTACTGGAGAATAAGCGCAGTACTGGAATCACCTAATCTCATTGGCTGATGACATACTCCACATGCTCCATGGGCTCAGCTCTCTGTTACTGAGACTCAAGAGAACTTCTCCACAGTAAGAAAATAACAGCAACGTCATCTACCATAGCCCAGGCTGCTAGTAGAGACACAAGAGTATAGGCTCACTCGTTGTGAGGTTTTGCTCTGAAAGTAGCTACACAACAGGGTCAATGTGACCATTTCCAGAGAACTTTGACAGCCAGAGTTCCCTGGAGAAGACCCTTGTATCCACTTTGAGTTGTGGAAAGACACTTGCTGTTTCTCTGTCCAGTAGCTATGGTGTGAACCAATCTGAGAGATCCATGAATAACAGTAACAGTTGTTCTGGGGCCTCTGAGTTGAAAAGAGCTTGCAGCAGTGGGCTGCCGCAGTGGAGAAGATGCACAGAGCTTCACTCATGCACTCAGAGTGGGCATGGCTGGGGCCCAAGGCTGCTTGGCTTAGGGATGGAGGAAAAGACCCATGCAAAGGAGGAACACGAAATGTAGTGTTGGAGTAGGTGGAGTGAGAAGATCCTGCTGAATCACACCTGGGATCTACTTCAGAAGGAGCACAGCCTGTGATCAGGGTCAGAGGAGATGGGCATGGTTGTGAAGGGTTGATGGTTTGTCTCTTCTGCAAGATCCCAAGCTCCCTAACAGAAGGAGCTGTGTGTTAGTCACCCTTTCCAGTCTCACCCTTATTCCTAGAACATGGAAGGCACTTGGCACTTGTTATGAATACTCTGATTCATAACAACGAGATCGGGGTTCCTTATGCCTTAGTCAGGGTTCTCCAGAGAAAGAACCAATAGGATATATAGAGATCTATAGGAGGAGGTTTATTATGGGAATTGGCTCACATGGTTATGAGGTTGAGAAGTCCCACCATATGCCATCTGCAAGCTGGAGAGCCACAAAAGTTGGTAGTATGATTCATCCTGAATCCAAAGGCCTGACAACAGAGATTTAGGGAGAATTGGTGTAAGTCTTGGAATCCAAAAGCCAGAGAACAAGGAGGTCTGATGTCCAAGGTTAGGAGAAAATTAATGTCCCAATTTAAGAAGGGAGAGATAATTCATGCTTCTACCTTTTTGTTCTACTTGAACCCTCAACAGATTGGATGGTGTCTGCCCACACTGGTGGGGGTGGATCTTCCTTACTCACTCCACTGCTGGAATGCTAATCTCTGCCAGGCACACCCTCACAAACACACCCAAAAATCATGCTTTACCAGCTATCTGGGCATCTCTTAACCCAGTCAAGCTGGCACCTAACGTTAACGATCACAGTTCACTTCATGGAAAGCTAGTTTTGAAAGAGGCTAATGGATATTGTTAAAAAAAAAAAAGAAGAAGAAGAAGAAGAAGACAGAAAGAAAGAAAAAGAAAACCTTCCATGGTCAACTTAGTTTGGAAAGTAACAGATTAACAAGGTTCAACAGGGCAATTTACTGTAGGATTTCTCTGAGCCTTTTAAATGATAATGAGAGGAATATAGAAAGCAGCATTTCCTAAGCTTAATTGACCATGGAATTCTTTTTCCACAGAGCTTCTTGTGGAACTATTGTTCTGTGGAAGCACCAAGCAGGACCTTTAACTTCAGCTCGGTATTGCAGTCATTAGATAAAGCAAGTACGCCACTTTGAGGTTGGTTGGCTAATCAATGAATTGTACCACCACATAAAACATCACTGAAGGCACATCATCCCTAGATTTATTTATTCATCTACGCAACTATTGGGTGCCTCATCCCTATCAACGTCGGTCCCAGGAACATAGAGTTCTACTTTTTTATTTCCATACCAATGATACAATAATTATCAGTCAAATGTATTACCACATCAACATTGAATTAATTTATCTATTAATATTTTTAGCACCTACTACAGGCAAAGTGTTATTTTATATAACCTAGGAACATATAATTCTGTTAAAGATGAAAAGATTATCCCAGCTCTCCAGGAATCTGCAAGCTAATTGGCGAAGTAAGAAATATACCTTTTCCCCTTGGGTTGTCTGTTCCCTGCTACTGCTCACACTCCTACCTTAAGATGCCTTCCTTCTGGTTGCTTTACTCAATTATCTTTCTCAAAATGTCTTCGTTTTCACAATCTCAACTGGAGATAGCTCTGTGTTTTTGGGCCTGTGTACAGTATGTATTATTCATGTGCTCACTTGTTTCTGAACAACTTATGAAAACCAACTGGAGATTAATTCATAAAAAATAAGCTTTCTCCCCCCTCTCCCTTTAAAGGACCAGATCTGTTTCTCCGCCACAATTGTATTGGCTGATTGGGTTTCTGCACTTCCTCTGCCCCTGTTCTGTAAGAAAATTATGTCTCTTTAGTATTGCTGCCACACCGCCTTTCATGTGCTTCAAATATATACCATTGTGTTCTGACTTTTGTTTTGTGCAGAATCTCTTTTATCCTCTATCTTCTGCAAGGTCCTCTGTCTTGGCAGCTGGGAGATTGTCATTGTACTTTGCACATCGCAAGCTTTTTGTTCTGCGAGGTGGCCTTTTGTAGTTGAGTTTGCTAATGTTTCTAATGGAAAACAGGCATAGCCATATTTCATCAGTCTTATTCTGCTCTAAGGCACAGTTGCCAAGCCCAATGAGGGGACCAAGATCCTCCCTGCTCACAAAGGAGAATGTGGGCTCAACTCAGCAGCAAAAAGGATCTATGTGTTCCTTGCCGAACGTGAGAGAAGCAAATGTTTGATCACTGGAGACTTTGACCCCTAGCTTCAGACACCGAAATCCTTTTACCATGTGAAAACATCCTCCTGCTGGATGGATAAAGAAGGATTTATCTATAAATCCTTGACCAGCCATCGTGCGGTCACTCCCTCTCTGGTTCCCAGAAGAGCTTGGGTATAGAGTACAGAGACAATGAATTTCCTTCTCTACCTCAATTCCTACATTTCATTCTCAATTATGGACACAAGCACAACCTCAGCTTCACCATGGTCATGGACCATTTTTCTGCACCTTGTGTTCCACATGTAGCTGAAACCTGGGACTCCAAAAATATCCACTGAATGAATGACTGCACTACTGCCCTTAACTCCTGGACCTCCCAGCCCAGGCTTTGCGAGAAGCTGTCAGATGTCCCTGCTGCCTCCCATCCCATCCTCCTGGAATCCTTGCTCTGTGCCTCTTGCTGGTTTAGTTCTTCAGGCAACTGGAAGGGCAGGGATGATGGTGTGGATCTGTGGTCTGTGAGGTAAAGGGTAGGACATCAAAAGGCATTGACCTATGGAGACACAATGCTGCCATTCCCACACACAATGCCTCGGTTCCATCATGGGAGAGCGCCCTTGGAAATCTCCACGTGAAAATCATTTTCATCAGTTTGGCCTTACATGGCGGTCCCAGCTCCTTCTCTTTCTGGAGAGACGGACGAGCGAGAGAGAGAGAGATGACGAGAGAGAGAGAGCACGAAGGAGACGAGAGATGAGAGGATGTGTGTGTGTGTGTGGTGTGGTTCCCCTACGTTTGCTATCTCAATCAATTCTTCTGGCATTTTGAGACTTTCCTTTTTTAAATCATACTACACTTAACATGAATGGTGATTGCATTATTTCGTTCTCTCCCCTTCTATATTATTAATTCATGTATCATATTTCCCCCACTAGACTGACTAAAACACACTTTTATCATTCATCTCACCCTGTTCCCCTGAAAACTCCAGCCTCTCCTTTCCTTAATCTCTCTCTCCCCTCTCCTCCGCTCTACTGTTTCTTGGTGTTTGTGTTTTTGGTATGCCTGTGATCCATTCCCCCCTGCCTTTGACAAGATCTAAAGCACGTTTATTCAGTTTGGTTAATCGGCAACTGCTGTATTGGCCTCTCAGTACATCTCTCTCGTAGACCACTGGGCTACAACTGAGCAGGTTACGTCGAAAATGAGATAACCCAGGACCCTCTCACCTACGCCCTCAGTCTCTTCACTAGAAGCATTTCGCGCCCGCATACCTCTATATCATCTCTACTCCCGTCCGCATACATATATAGCACACAGGTAACCACAAAGAAGCCCAAATAAATAAATAAAGATAGTCTTTTGGTTGCTCCACAGCAGTATTATTTGCTAGCTATAACGAAAAAAAAAAAAAAAAAAAAAAAGAAACAGTAGAATGCTTGAGCTGGAGTAGCATGTTGTGATTTGTGGCACCTTTGGAGGCAGCTTCTCTGTTTTGGAACAGCAATCACCACAACAGGCCAATTGTGTTAGGGGGAAACAGGTGGTACACTCAATTCTAATTATTTCTGGCATCAGCTTCTGCCATTCATGCCTTACCTAAGACTCCTATGGGGTGACTCTGATCAATGCGCATTAGAACTACCTCATTCCCTTGACTTTAGCCAAGATCCCATCTGAATCAGGACTAGTCTACTAAATTCATAAGAAGATCTCCCCACTTTTCACAGAATTATTCGAGACCCCATGCTCCACACCCCTCAAGCAATACACTTCACTTCCATATATCTTCCTAACAAGTTATTTTGCTGTCACATTTTCTCTGACATCTGTCACCTTGGTATCTAAGCACTCTAGCAAATTCATGAGGCTAAAAACAAACACTTATGTGGGAAGGGGGAAAAAAGCTCTTCTTTTCTGCTCTCTCATCTCCATAGGGACAAAATAGCACAAAATGCTATGATTCTACAAGGTCATGCTGTGCAAAGACAGCATAACAGAGCCAAGAAAAGACCGCAAAATCCCAACTTCCAGTCCCTGACCTCCATAATGCAAACACACACTGTCTGGAGTCAGTGTCAGTGTTTCTGTAGAAATTACCAGGGGAGATTTTGTGACTGCTGACCATTGCCAGGAAGGAATCTTCACAAAATGGAATATATTCCCTTCCCTTCCAGGATCTGGACCTTGCCTCCTTCTCTTACCGCTGAATGTTCAAGCACTATTTCAAATTTAATACTTACTAACATTAACTGCAATATTTAGATATTTTATTTATTTAGCAAATCACTCAATCATTATTAATTGGCAGTCTTCCACAGGGACGCACATGTTAGAGATGGGTAAGACTCTATCTTCAAATCCTCTTCAAGGATTTGTTATCTGTCAAGAAAAGATGAGATATATGTATAAAAATTATTACTGAGAAAATACTATTTCCTATTCTAAACTCAAAAGAGGGATAAAAACTACAAGGATTTTGTTCTAATAGATCTTACTACTATAGCAGAGAAAACAAGACAATAAACAACAGATAAGCAAACAAGATTGCTTACATCAAAACATAATAAAAGATAAAATGTGATATAATGAAGATATAGATGAAGAGCTCAACACCTTTTTTTCCCACAAGGAATTTAAGTAGCTAAATGGAATGTATGATCTACTTTCAGAATTATGTTTGTGGCAATCTAGACCTCTGAATGTAAATGATTTTTCTCCAGTAAGCAAATATTGCAGATGTTGCATTCACCCGCTAGTGACCTACATGGAGCAAGAGATTCAGCACCTGTAACAACGTGGTGACCAAAATATTTTAAAGAATTTGGAAGCAGTTGAAATATAAGTTGTTCAAATCCAGAGGAGAATTAGTTTAAAAATATAGGATCTCGGGGAACTGTTGCAATCCATTGGCCACTTGATGGGCTACTATTCAAAAGAGAATGAACTTATTCCTCCGCCCTAATTATTTAAATGGATTACCTTATAGTTGCTGGAAACTAAAGAAGCAACCCTAACCACTTTGTCTTTAAAAATAACTAAACTTTAATAGTTTCATTCTTAATGTTGCAACATTCAAGTACATATTAGGTGATAAATCTCTTCTAACCTTTATTCTATCATTAGTCCACATTTTCCTGTACCCCTGAGATTCAGCCAGTTGAGTAACATAAAGACCTTAGCTCCTCAAACAAGTAACTTCAAGGAAACTTATTTATGCACCCCCCATTGCATATTCTCTGCTTACCTAAAAGCTGCCATTCAAAATATTCACTGTCCCTCACTTGTGGACTGGTCCAGGAAAGTAATGTATATTATCAGTCTTCAGAGGAGGTATTAAGCTTTCTGACCAAGGACACTTTTTAGATGGTGACACAGGAAAGAGGAGCTCAAGCAGAGTACATGAGTCTATCTGAGATCTAGAAACAGACATCAGCATTCAGAACTACTAAAACTCCTTGAATTTGAGTGACAGGGTAAAGAATAGGAGAGAGCTGCACAGAGAAGCTACCTCAAGTGGTGAAAGGCTCAAGGCCTAGCAGAGAATGGGTGCTCTGGGCCTTCAAGCTAAATGGAGATCCTAGAGTTTGCACAATTCTAGGAGGTGAGTATAGAGACCTTATTGAAAGCCTTGGACATTCCATTGAGACTTCAGAAAGGTCTCCACTTAGGAGTAAGAACCATGCCTTAAAGAAAGAGCCACATCCTAGGGCTAAGGATAAAACTGAACTGGACCCATTCAATCCAAATAAAAACAATCCTAACAGGTTCAAAATGAACTGCCAACAATTTAACTGCCTGCCAGGACAAAATTCAGCTTTCTTTAAAAAAGGACAAAGTAATCCAGACTCCTTACAATGTATCACCTACAGGTTCTACCATACAACAACAAATTACTAGAATGCAAAGAAGAAAAAAATGTGATCTATAATAAAGAAAAAAAATAGCCAATAGAAGCAGACCCTAAGATGGCCCCATTGGAATTAGTAAACAAGAATATTAAAATAGCTATTATCAACATGTCAAAAGATAGTATAATATTAAAAGATAATGTAAATATAACTGAGTACTTGGAAGTCTCAGAAGACATTTTAAAAATTAAATGGGCACTCTAATAGTGAAATTACAATATCTGAAATAAAATGTGCTGAATGAGCTTCACACAAGTTAGACATGGCAGAGAAGATAGTCAGTGAGCTTGTATATATCCCTATTTAGTATTTAAACTGAGAGAGAGAGAAAGACTTTTTAATAAATAGAAATAGCAGAAATTTAGTGTTCTGTGAAAAAAATCTTAAGTGTTGTAATATGCCCATAGTTAATTTCCAAAAGATGAGAGAAAAAGGTAGGAAAAAATGTTTAGATAATAACCAGACATTTTCCAAATAAGCCAAGAATTTGACTATCAAAATTAAAGCCAATGAACCAAATGTAGAATTTTATTGTATTTTATTTCAATAGTTTTTGGAGGTGTAGGTGGATTTTGGTTACATGGATAAGTTCTTTAGTGGTGATTTTTGAGATTTTGATGCACCAGATGTAGAAATTTTTTAAAACCCCTAATGCATTATATATAAATTACTGAAGCCTAAATATAAACAAAAAAATATTTAAAGAAGCCAGTGGGAAAAAAATACATTGCATGTAGTAGAACAACAATATGAATGATGACTAACTTCTCATCAGAAACAATGAAAGCTGGAAGATAAATGAGTGAATTCTATGTGGTGCTGAATGAAAAAAAAAAAAACAACAAAATTGCCCAGAATTTTATAGATATCAAAAAATAATCTTCAAAGTGAAAATAAAATAAATATATTTTTAGATAGGTGAAAACTGAAAGAATTCATGTTCAGCAGACCTCTATGACCTAATACTCAAAAGAAGTTCTTTGAACAAAAGAATGGAACTTCTGATATGCAAGAAAGAATGAAGAACTCAGGAACAGGTAAATAACTGGATAAAAACAGTATTTTTTCTTCTCTTAATTTCTTTTATAAACAACTGAACTTTACAGCAAAAATATATATATATTTTATGGTTTTAGCACATTTCAATGTAAAATATATGAAAACAATACTAGAAAGAGTGGGGTAAATGGAATTACACTCTTATAGGATTTTACATTTTATATGATGAGGTACAATATTAACTCTAAGTAAACTGTAAAAGGTAAGGACTTCCTAGTGCTTCCTAGAATGACTATGAAAATAGAGAGGTAAAGCTAAAAAGCCAATAGAAAAAATGAAATTGGATACTGAAATAATTTGGTGAATTCAAAAGGAGGCAGAAAAGGAAAAACTGAGAAACAAAGAAGAAAGGTGAGGCAAACAGTCGTAAATAGCAAGATGATATATTAAATCCAGGATCATCAATAATAACATTTAAAGCAAATGGACCAAACTCCAATTAAGGGCATAGATTTTCAGACTGTGTAGAAAAAAAAAGACTCAATTATATCCTGTCTATAAGACATGCACTGTAAATACAATGACCCTGGTAGGTTGAAAGTAAAAGGATAAATCGCACAAGATAAATCGCACAAATAGTAATCATAAGAAACCTTGTGTGGCTATGTTGATATCAGACAAAAGAGACAACAACAAATCTTGCCAAAGACAAAGAGAGATATATCACGGTAGTAAAAATAGATTAATTCTTTTGGAAGATACGACAATCCTAACTGCATGTGCTTGTAATATTAGAGCTTCAAAATACACAAAGCAGGAAATGACATGAATAAAGAAAGAAACAGAAAAATACACAGTTAGAGATAGAGATTTTAACCCCTCACTCAGAAATTATTAGAATAATTAGAAAAAAGTCAAAAAGGAAATAGGTTTGTACAACAATATAAGCTGCCTTGATCTAATTGAAATTTTTAAAACAATATAACCCCAAAACTATAGAATAGGCATATTTTCAGGCATATATGGTATAACATATATACATGTATAGCGATATAAACCGTACACTGTAAACATATGTAAAATAAGTTTCAATACATATCAGAAGATTGAAATCTTACACATGTTCTCTGACAACAAAAGATTAAGTGCAAAAATACTAACTATATGTAGGCAGAAATGCTCAAATATTTGGAAATTAAGCAACATACTTCTAAATAATTCATGGATCACAGTACAACTAATAAGAGAAATCAGGAAATACAGTTAACCCTTGAACAACATGAGTTTGAGGTGCGTGGGTCCACTTATATGTGAATTTCTTTTCAACCGAATGTGTTAAAAATACAATATTCTCTTTTTTTTTTTTGTTTTTTTTGTTTTTTTTTTTTCGCAGGACGGGAGTCTTGCTCTGTCGCCCGGGCTGGAGTGCAGTGGCCGATCTCAGCTGCACTGCAAGCTCCGCCTCCCGGTTTACGCCATTCTCCTGGCCTCAGCCTCCCAAGTAGCTGGGACTACAGGCGCCCGCCATCCTCGCCCGGCTAGTTTTTTTTGTATTTTTTTTTAGTAGAGACGGGTTTCACCCGGTTAGCCAGGATGTCTCGATCTCCTGACCTCGTGATCGCCCGTCTCGGCCGCCCAAAGTGCTGGATTACAGGCTTGAGCCACCGCGCCCGGCCAAAAAAATACCAAATATTCTCTGATGCAAAACTTACGTATATGGAGACAAACTTTCTGTATATGCTCGGCAAGACTTGAGTATGCACAGATTTTGTATATACACCAGAAATCCTGGAACTAAGCCTCATGTATACTGAGGAGATGACTGTACGAACTTAATGATGATCATGAAAACAATCATGTCAAAATTGTATGATACCTCTCAAATGGTGTAGGAGGAATTTATTACGTTGAAAATAGGTGATCTAAGTTTCCAGTATAAAAAAGGTAGGAAGAGAAAAAGAGAAAGTTAAACCCAAATAAATAAAATCTATATATAACAAAACGTGGTTCCTTAAATTGTTAATAAAAGTTGAGTAAAACGAGCAAAATCCATCAGGAATAAAGAGAATACAGTAACTACCAGCACCAGAAATAAGAAAGGGGATATCACTACAGATCCTACAGACATAAAAAGAATAATAAAGGAATATTATAAAAGCTTTGTGCCTCTAGATTTAACCCAAAAAAAAAAATCTGGATGAAATGAACAAAATCTTGAAAAACAATTTTATAAAACTGACACAAAATTATTAGAACATAAAAATAGTGCGACATATAGTGTTTCTTTAAAGTGAAATTCATAACCATAAAAAAATCCAGATGGCCCTTACTATTAGTTCTATGCACAGAGAAAAAAATAATATAATAATTCATAAACTTACTTCAGAAAATAAAGAATGATCCATTTCTTGTTTACAAAGCAATAACATTACGATATCAAAAACAAATTACACTTTAATTTTAAAAAATTATAGGCCAAATAAGCCTGAGCATAAAACACAAAAACTTTTCACCACAATACTCGCTCCTCTCTCTCTCCGCGCCTATTACAAAACTCTTCAAGTGGCAGGTCATATCAGGCATGCAAGAATTGCTTTAATATTTAAAAATCAGTCAATATAATCCATCACATGCAACAAAATCCCATAAGAAAAACTGTGTTATGTATCAATATATAAATCATCTTCAAAATTATTTGGGGCCCGAGCTGGGGGCTCCCTCCTGTAATCCCAGCACTTCAGGAGGCCTGAGAGTGGGTGGATAGCTTGAGGGTTCAGGAGTTCAAGACCAGCCTGGCCAAGTGATAAAACTCTGTCCATACTAAAAATACAAAAATTAGTCAGGCATGGTGGCACACCCCTGTAATCCCAGCTACTTGGGAAGCTGTGGCAGGAGAATTGTTTGAACCCATGAGGCAGAGGTTGCAGTGAACCAAGATTGCACCACTGTACTCCAGCGGGAAACAGAGCAAGACACCATCTCAAAAAAAAAAAAACCAAAAAAAAAAAAAAAAAAAAAAAAAAAAAAAAATGGCAGAACTCAACATCCATTCACAGTTGAAACTCTAAGTAAAGTAGAAATAGATGGAACTTCTTCTTAATCTGATAAAGGACATCTACAAATAGCCCCCTGATGAATATACTTAATAATGAAATATTGAACTCCTTCCCCTTTCTTTCATAAATGAAGTGTGAATGTTCCTTTTAACTAAATCTATCTTACATTGTACTGCTAACCAGTAAAATAAAGCTTGAAAATAAATAAAAGCATAAAATTAGAAATGAGGAAATATCATTTATGCAATGATATCATTATAGCTTACATAGAAAATCCTAAAGAATTTATATTTTAAAAAGCTATTAGAACTTATAAGTGAATAAAGTAAGATCACAGCATATAAAGTCACTATATAAATATCAATATGTAAAATTAGAATAACAAAATTTTAAAGTAACATTTACAGTAACATTATGAAGCAAAAAATATTTAGGAATAAAATTAACAGAAGTGGTACCAGAGCTGTGAATCAAAAACTACAAAATATTGTTGATAGAGATAAAAAATAAATAAATGAGGAGATATAAGATGTTGATAGATTGGAAGAATCAATATTATTGAAATGTCAAATCTCTCCAAATGCAATCCTAGTAAAAATTTCAACCCACCATTTTATACAAATCAACAAATTTATTCCAGCATTTACATAAAACTACAAAGGGCCTAGAATAGCCAAAACAATATTTAAAAAAATACATTTGGAGAGCTTATATTACCTCGTTTCAAGGCTCATAAGATTTCACTGGGGTGTTTATTACACTGTATATGTATTTTTCAAAGCTCATTGAATTGCACTTGAGATCTTGGCCTTTAATTGCATGTGAATTTTACCACAATAAAAAAAATAATAAATTGCAATTTCCTCTTGGTAGACCACATCACAAGAAGGTCAGGGTGCTTTCTGCTGAGTATAGGTGAAAGCAGACAAGCATATATACAGCAGAGCTCTTTTCTCTCTGTCTTCTTTAGTAAGCAATGCTGGGTGAATTCTTCTGCATCAACTTGGTTAAACTGAAACAACTTATCCCAGAATTTCTTCTGTATATATTTCCAAGTTAGAATTAGCCAAAAGAAAAAATTGCACAAGATCTGGAAGGTTGGAGTGAAACAGAAACCAATATTCTCTGAAGCTGCTGTGGTCAGATGTCGTGAAAATAACACATGCAAATTGCCTGATGGGTTTCACTTTTTTTCTCATTCTTTTCCACTCCACATTCAGCCCTCTCCTAAAGTGACACACCTGGTAACCCAGAAAAGACTCAGGCCCACCATCAGACACCTAGCTGCAGACCCACAGAGGCTATAGCTGCATGGAAGCAACATTTCCCACAGTCTTCCAAGATGCCCCCTTTATGGTTGACTTCAGAGACTGGACATAGTCTCAGATTGTCCAGTTGGCTACTGACTCATATTCTGTTCCCCCAACTCCTTTCGTGGACCTC
This sequence comes from Rhinopithecus bieti, assembly GCF_001698545.2. Taxonomy (NCBI): domain Eukaryota; kingdom Metazoa; phylum Chordata; class Mammalia; order Primates; family Cercopithecidae; genus Rhinopithecus; species Rhinopithecus bieti. The sequence continues at coordinate 780,452 of NW_016805314.1, read as the reverse complement.
TGCTTCCCAGTTCCTTCCCAATTGTGTAAGGTCTAATTGTCATCATAAACATCTTATCCCACACTTACCATGACTCTGATTCCCTGGCTGAATCATGACTTATAATACAGCAACCCTTTCATCTCTGATGCTGGAGCTGGTTCACTCAATGAGAGCAAAGGGTGATGTGATCTTGCTTGATTAATTACATGTAGGTGGAGGAATCAGGGGCAGCCTTTTAGTAAAACTAACTACTACAGGGTTAGAAGTCAAAGAGATGACAATGACAAACTTCAAGTAAGCTTTCATGTATCACAGAGCATCCTAAACATCTTAAGATGTACCCTCTTATTAAAAAATGCTTCTCTCCAAAGTCAACTGATACAGGTTCCAATTCCAAAAGAGAAGGTCTCAATACATTCTTCCTTAGGTAACTGAGTAGGCCAATATACATAACCAAAAAGTGAGGCAACACGTCAGGAGATGATAAATGTGTATGTGCACATAGGCAGATATTTGTATTTCTCCATTAAACAAGCAAAAACCATGTACATCTTTTGCGATAGAGAAAAAAAAAAAGACATGTCAGAAACAACTAATCCAGCCTTGGTATTTAGAAATTTATGAAACCCTAGAAAAATCATCTTACATTCTTATTTCCTGTTTTATTTACCACAAAACTAGCCATAAGACCCAATCTTAACTTCTTCATAAAAGAGTAGAAAATAATTTGAGTTTCTGCTATGTGCTAGGCATATTTATTTATGTAACTGTCCTATAAGGAAAATGATATTAACCTCATTTTACAGATGAAATTGAGACTCAGAAATATTAAATAATGTATTTAAGGCCATGCCATGATTTGATCTCATGTCCGTCTGAGACTCACAGTCTTTTTACTAAACCACCCTCATTTCAGCACAAACCTCCATTTTAGATGAAAGGAAGAGCCGTCATGGGAATGTTTACCCTGTGAAATTATTCTGAAGTAATTATAAAGAAAATGATTTTTAAATACCTCCAGACCTGTGTATGCATGCATGTATTCCTGGTCAAAGTAGTCAGTTTGAGAGAATACACATACACGCCAATAGGTTCTAACATTAATGCGATTTTCCAACAAATTTTTGGAACTTCCACAATTGTGTAGAATTGGAATTGCAGCACAATTGCTTTACACACACTTTACACACACAGATGTGTGTACACACACAGATATATCTATATATACAATATATACACAAATTTTAGATATTGATATGTACATATGCAGATAGTAAGTATAGGGTACCCTCTTTCCTCTCTATTCTCTAACATACTCATAGAATCCAAGGTGACTTTCATGAAAAACCACACTCCTTGGAGATTTTCAAGCCGAATTCACGCAAGCACAGGCGTTGGGCGCAGTGTAGAGGGAAGAGCTGCATCAGAAAGAAAGTTGAAAAATATGACCTTTAAGGTCCTTCCCAACGCTGAGATTCCCTGTAATGTAATTTGTTACGTTTGCTTTTTATAAGAAAACTCATTCTATTACATTATGGTCACACCTCATAAGCAGCACTATGCAAATGGGAAGGTGGATCTTTGCTATGAGTAATAACATTATGATTGTCTTTTCAGTAAAATCTCTAATTGCCAAATTAATTTCCCTCACTTCTCACCCACCGTGAGGCCAGATAGGCCCTCTGTGTATGATCTTACGGCACCCTGAACTTCCTCTGACTCAGCAGTGGTGGGACTCGTAGTTGTTTAATGCCCTCCAGACCTTAAATTCCTTAAGGGCTAAGGCCGACATCTTTATCAAGGTGAATCAGGCCAGACTCAAAGGAAGAAGTTCATAACTATTTGAAATGAATAATAAATATTCGTTGAATGTCAAAAGCGTAGTTGTGGAAACGTGAAACCCGTCCCTGTGCTATCATTCCCACTGGAATAATTTATGTGGCATTTCCTAAAGGCTGTCCATGTGAAGACAAGGAGCGGGTCCCACGCGAGAGGGGAACCTGGCATGAGGGGGCCAGCGAACACTGTGCACACTATGGGACAGCGAGGCTGCAGGGTTGGCTCCCGAGTCAGAGGATTCGTTCCAGCAAGGGCAAACAGAGAGAAAAGGGTGTCCCGGACAAAAGGAGGCACTTCCGTTCCAAAGAAAGAGACAATCAACAGCACAGACACAGAAGCAGAAACAGGCAAAACCTCCTGAACAGAAAACTGAGCAGCTCAGTGTGGCTGTGGTGTTCAGTCTGTTGTGGGGGGTGGTGGGAATTAGATGCTGACTTTGGTCAGGGGAAAAGGCCTTCAGTGCCAGGCGTGGTCCCCAACAATATCCAGGCTCTAATCCCTGGAACCTGTGAATGTTTATTTCTATGGCAAATGTGACTTTGCAGATGAGGAGATTATCCTGGATTAGGTGATGGGCCCTAAATGTAATCACAAATGTCCTTATAAGTGGGAGATGGAAAGATTTGATAGCAGAGGAGAAGGCAATGTGAAGCCTGGACAGAGAGGATTAAAGATGCTGAGCTGCTCTTCTTGAAGGTGGTAGAAAGGGCATGAGGCAAGGAATGCAGGAAAACAGGCCCGGAAGTGGGAAAAGGCACAGAAATGCCTTCTCTCCTAGAGCATCCAGAGGGAGCACAGCCCTGCCAATACCTTGGTCTCAGCCCAGTGAAACACTTTCAGGACTTTTGGCTTTCAGAACTGTCTGAGAGTAAGTGTGTGCTGCTCTCAGCCACTGAGTTTGTGGTAATTTGTTACAGCAGTCACAGGAAACTCATACGACCAGATGAAGGCATTTGAGTGTTACCCGATAAGCAATGAAGAAGACTCATGCCAATCCAGGCAGAAATGGATTGGGGGAAGGCAAATGGAAGGGGTGTGGCGAGGGAGAAAGTGTGGAACAGTGACTTGATTTTAGAAGTGGATAAAATCTCCCTGGATATTTTGTTAGCAAAGCATTTTGGGATCCTTTGGGATGAAAGGTGCTGCAGAAAATGTAATAATGCTAATAAATATTCTATGATTTCCCTGGAACATGTCCTCGGGTGAACTACAAGGCGGCTCTTAATGTTACGATAAGAGATGTGGGAGGCTCCGCAGTTTGGGGTCTCAGGGTGCCATAGAAACCAAGACTGTGTTTGTCTGCCTCCCCTGGGGACTGGCATCCTCTGAGCCTCACGTGTCTTCTTCCCCAAACCTAATTCACATGAGCTCTGGGGAGCAGCGGCAAAGGGCAGAGTCAAGAGCTGTTCAAGGCAACAATAGCAGGAAAAGGGAGCGTAATGTATTATTTAGCATTCCACCAGGGCAGTGCAAGACCAGTTTCAAATGCTGAGTGGGCGATGATTGGGGTAATCCATACAGATTTGTGGAGAGTGATTGGCTGAGATGACTAGAGTTAACGTTGGGGACATTTGTGCATGCTGGGCCTGAGGCCTGCTAATTCATCTCCCTCACAGGTTGCAAGCTGGAAATTGAGGCTTCTACCTCCAGAAATCTGCTTTTAAACCAGAGACTCAAGATTCCCAATCTTTTTGACCCTTCATCATCTTTTGACAGTGCTTAAAGACTCGACAGAGGCCTTGACCTTCAAGGTAAAAGAGCCCTTCATTCCCTAACAGGCAGTATTCGTTCTTAGAACTGAAGGGAGCATTGGAGGTCATGTCACTCAAACCACTCATTCTGCAATGGAGAAAACCCAGGATCAGCGAAGTCAAGCCCTGGGGAAACACCTCTGGTTTCCCAGCTAGGGATCTTGCCCCTGGACCACACCTCTCCAGTTAACTTCCTCATCAGAGTAGGAGACTCATGCATTGCCTGGGGCTAATGTTCCGGAGAAATATGTATCCAAAGGTCCTTGCCCTCTGGAAAAGTAAGAGACTTCTACACAGGACTTAGCCTTTCTTTCTGTATCATGGTCTATTTCTGGACACTGAGACACAATTCTCTTTCATCATGATACCTTCAAATCTGAGACTCTCTGGGAGACCAAATCCGGATTGGAGCTGAGCCTGCCTATAAGCAGAATTCATGAGAAGGGAACGGTGAGCATGGAGTCAGTAGATCTGGTTTCAGATGCTGGCCCTGTCACTTGCAGTATGTCATTTGATCTCTCTGCTCCCAGCTTCCTGAGGGATAAATACGGGATAATAATACCCACCTCAGAGCTGCTGCAAAGATTCACTTGGACTTTACAATGCATGCCGAAGTGCTTAATAGAATGCTTAGAATATACTAATGCTGGATAAGCATGTGCTGGATCAGAATTTAAATGAGTTTTTAGGAACACAAGTATGAATATGAAGGTTTCCAAAATACCTTCACTCACAGCCTCTTGTAAAAAAAAAAAAAGTCTAAAATTGCACCATCAGTGATACAGACCTCAGATTCTAGGACTGCCAGCCATTGGGAATTCCCATCAAAATACACCTCAGAACCTCAAACCAATATTACTGAAGACCTCAGCAGGAAGTAATTGCTAGGGGTAAGCACCGAGGTTCTGCAGAAATAAGAGGAGGGTGGAGAAGTGGGGGAAATAGGAAAGTGAGTTGTACTGAATGGTCCCTGCAAGGCTTCATACACAGGAGATGTCTGAGTCCAATTCTCGACTTTCCTTTGGCCAGAAGTATAGGAAGTTAGAAATCTAATGCTATTTCTACATTCTAAAATATTCCCAGAAACAATGTTTGTTTTATGTTTTTGTTTCCCTGCTTTTCTACCATGATTCAAAGGGAGGAGGGCAGCCTCCCACCAACCTCTCCTGGAGCTGTGGACTCCTCTGGGCTTTGTGCTCTGCAGGCAGACAATCTGCACCTGCCCCCTGCATTCTGGCTTCATTCAGACATCTGGGCTTTTGCTGTTTGATACACACTTATTGAACTACTGAAGACATCAAGATAAATAAAGCAACATATTTCCCTTGACAAGTTCATGGTCAAATAAAAGATACAGACTTGAAGCAAGTAATTATTATAAAATGTGATCATTGCATGAATGCCAGGGGAAACTGGATGTGAAAAGGGTGTTTTTATGGCTTGGGGGTTTAGAAATAGGGGCAGACCTGGAAGGCTTCACAGGAGGAGATATTTGAGTGCTGACGGGAGCCAAACAACCTGTGGATGGGAAGAAAATTCCAAAGAGAGAGGATAGCCTTTGCCAAAGAGTTGAGATGCATAAGGGCCAAGCATCCTTGGTGACTCTAACACTGCAGATATTGTGCCAGTTATTAAGGTGTTGTCCCCTCAGCTCCTCATTGCCTTTCTCTACCCAGCTGTGTGGTGCTAGGGCTGGGGCCTCCTTTGGAGCTGGCTGCCTGTTAGGAACCACAGGGAGCTGGCTCTAGAGAGAGAGCCCCTACCTGCTGGTTGTGCTTCCCATCAGCATTGCCCCAGTAATGGCTCTTCATCCTGGCAGCTGCAAGTGTCCCAACCTCTAGGATCCTTGACTCCCAGCCTTATGGGACCTCTCATACAACTGCAAGCCCTGGCAGGGGGGCTCCCTTTCATTAGAGGTCTAAGCCCAGTTCCACAAGGGGCTTTCTCCAAACTTCTGAATCCCAGCAGAAGTTGAGTAACCCCTCTTCTTCTTAGAGGTATGAGAACCTCCCCTGAGAGAACCCTCCTCCTCCACCAAAGTGTCTAGCACTTCTCCGTCCTCAGAAATCTCAGCCACATCTCCACAGCTCTACAAGCTACTAGGTTCTAATAATCCCAATCTCTGCTTTTTGGCCCGCCAGCTTTAGGATCAATAGCTCCTTCTGTGGTTAAACCTTTGTATACCTTGGTGTTTCCTCTTCATATTTTCAGTCCTCCAACACCAGGCTAATTGGTTCCACATTTTCTCCGTTCATATACATAGAGAGGTTCCTGTTCTCCTCCCTGTAGGCTAATACATGCTACAAGAGATACAAGATGAAGTGAAACTGGGTCGTGCAGGACTTTATACCCTGTCAAGAACTTTTGACTCAATTTTACAGATCAGGAGTGGGGAGCCCTGTCCATCTGACAAAGAGGGTGCTGATGCAGGGTGCGTTGCGGTGAGACATGGGACTAGAGGAAGTGAGGACTGAGGCAGGGAGGTGGGCGAGGAGGAAGTTTTCAATGATCCAGGCATGGCATGGTAAGAATCTGGCCACTGCAGAGAACGAGGTGGAAAAGGAGTGTGGTGAAAGAATGCTGAGAAGCCCCTTCTATTGGTAGGCAGTCCATATGACTGGTGGGAGAAGACTCAGGGCTCCACACTACATAACGCCGGCATCCCACCCTTTCCCTTGGGGTTTAAGAGATGTGGTCCTGGCCTCTGCAAGAGAAACAGGTCCCTGAAGAGGCAGTGTGACCTTGAAGTAAAGAGATGGGCACTGGGTTGGAATCTTGCTTCCACACCAATATAGACGTAACTTTGTATAAAATACTGAACACACCGAGGTCGGTTTCCTTAAAATGCCTGCCTGCATTGAATGGTTTAAATATCATGTTTCCCCCAAACTAACTGGTAATCAGAATTACCTTTAGAGCCTTTGAAAACAAAAAAAAAAAGGCAGTTATTAGAACTTACCCTAGATATTCTGAATTTAAAATTTCCCAAATATGGGTCTCAAAGTCTGACATTTTTTACATTTCCCTGGTAATTCTGGTGAGAAGCTATGTTTGGGAACCACTGTCTTAGAAGTTAATATAGATAATGCACATGACCGTATCTAGCTTACAATTCACTGTAGCAGACACAGTTGGTTGTCAATGTCCCACCCATGCTTCCTCTTGGCACTTGCAACCCTAGAACACGCAGATGGCCTCCTAGTGCAAGCACCTGTGACTCTTTGCCTGAGAGCTTCTCTAGCTGCAGGAGCATGCTTGGCCCTCAACTCAGACAACTGGAAGGCATTTTCTACACTCTGGGACTGAGTCCTAGTTGCTCACAGAAGCAACCTGCTTATGATCACATGCTGAGAGGCTTCCTTCCTTCCTTCCCGTTCTCACCCAAACACTCCTCTACCAATTTATCCTGACATCATACCTCAAATAAACTACTCATCTTCAAATCCTCTTCCCAAGATCAACATCTGGATGAACCAAACCTAAGACCTATGTACTTAGTCCCTGTCAGAGTCTTCCTTCTGTATCTCACAGTCTCAGGCTCGGAGGATGGGGAATGACAATGATCATCTAGCCCACATTGGTAAGACACTAGAGGTTACACCGTTCCTCTACAGGCATTTTTCATCTCATCTGATCTTCACAACAGCCTTGGCCATTGGGAAGTACTGTGCTCTATTTTCATATGAGGAAACTGAGATCCCACTTGTTAAATGACTTATACAAGGCCACCAGAAAAAAATAATGCCAAGCCTCAAAATTTAGTTTTCTATCCATAATAGTACTAGTTTTGAGAATCTAATGTAATCTATATGTCTTCCCCCGACTGAAAAGAAAGTGCAGATACTGACCTACTCACAACATTCTAATAGATTATAGGCTCTTCATGGACTTCCAGTGTGCCTGTGGATCCTTATGGGAACAGAATATTAATTAGGTGTTCATAGACCCACGTGAGGAAGGCTTGTGTTTCTAGCAGGCTAGCTGGTAGAATATTTTCTCTCCTGGTTCCTTTCTCCCCAGATTTCAATCAAAGCCACACACCCAGCCATAAGCTTCTTTTTGATGTTTTGAGCTAGAACATTAGTAGATTATAGAGCTTATCAACACCTGGTGTAATGTTGTGTGTTTAAGAGAGGAAAGAGAAAGGGCTGTGCTCTCTGGGAGCCTTCATCAACAGTCAGAACTGACAGTCAACAATCAAACTGTAAGAACAAACAAAAAAAAAAATCTATGAATAGATTCATTTTCAGAATCCAGTCTGGAACAATGGATACTCAACAAATGGTGGTCTTTCAATGCAGAGGGTGTTAAGAGTGTTATTTCACAAAGGAGTAACACTTCTCCTTTATTCATCAGCAAAGTTCTCGGAGCTACCAGTCCGTGTGGTGTTGGAAACATGGAAATTTTAGCAGATGCTCTGACAATGGCCATTGTTCAGGAGGCAGGAGCACAGATTCAGGAGCCACAATATCTTATCTGACTTTTGGGTCCAAGACTTCCTAGCATAGTGACCTTGGGCAAGTCATCTACATTGTCTGTGTTTCACTTTCTTCATCTGTAAGGTGCAGATAATAATAGTACCTACTTCATGGTGTTACTATGGAGAATAAATGATTTAATACCCGTATCACATTAACAAGGATGCCTGGCACTCAGCAAAACTCAGTATTGATTATTTCCTTAGCCTAGGTTCCCTGGAAAACTGAGGCAGAGCTCATGTGATAACCCTTAATAAGGTGAAGGAGGTAGGTGAAATCCTAGGGAACAAGAATGGGGTGGAAAGTAAGGGAAACAAGGAGGGAGGGAAAGGTCCAAAATCATGTGATAATGGGATGGCCACAGCTTCACAAGAAAACTCTGCAGGTTGTTCATTCCACAAGTCCTCTCCAGAGAGGCCACACAGAACTACTGCCTCTAAGAACAATCCCTTAGGAAGGAAAAGACAGCAGTGTATCTCCTGCCTCCTTTGCATCTCCCATTTCTAATGGTCATAGTTCACCTCTCAGAGCCCTACTTCTTGGTCCTTCTGAGCACTGTGACCATGCTTCTCTGAGAAGCCAGGACCCCTACATGTCTGCTCAGTCAGACCCAGCCTAAGGAAGCTTCCTGGGGAAAGTGGCTAAGGTTGCAGGGAGTGGGTGAGAGAGTGGCCAAATGGATCTGGACATCACATTCACTGGGTTGGCTATTACTATTGTTGTTCTCTCAGAGCTGTTATTTTCAAACATGTACATTCATCCTGATTCACCCTTTTCTGCCAACCAAGTTGCGAAGCTGTTATCCACTGGTCTTGAACAGAGATTTTTCTCCTATTTTCTGCTCCAATCACAGGAACACTAGATTAAGGCTTCCTTCACTAAATTGAATTTCAATTCCCTGAAAGGACCATAGTGAATGTATGAGAAGAAATGGATTTGTAACCAAGAGTCAGATGTGTGGTCAAGATTAATAGGAGATTTTCACTTTGAAACTAAAGATAGAATGCTTTCCACTGCGGCCCTCTGTGCGTTGTGCTTCAGAACTGAACAGGAGTTAGAGATGAGGTCTACCAAGGAGAATTCAGGCTGCCTTCAACTCCACAGCCTCAACACTGACCAACAGGTTCTCAACCTAAGAACCAAGAAGCATCTTGATTTCTCAAAGAACTAACAATAGATCTATAATTCTATCTAGAAATTCCACTACTAGGTACCTACTTAAAAGAAAAGAAGTCATGGCTTATTGTAGCACAATTCACAATTGCAATGATATGGAATCAACCTAAGTGCCCATCAACTGATGAGAGAATAAAGAACATGTGTGTGTGTGCATGCGTGCGTGTGTGTGTGCGTGTGCATGCCATGGAATACTACTCAGCCATAAAAAAAGAAATAATTTCTTTGCAGCAACTTGGACGGAACTGGCGGCCATTATTCTAAGTGAAGTAACTCAGGAATGGAAAGCTAAATACCACATGTTCTTACTTATAAGTGGCAGCTAAGCTATGAGTATGCAAAGGCCTACAGAGTGGTATAACAGACATTGGATACTCAGAAGGGGAGAGGGTGAAGAGGGGTGAGGGATGCAAAACTACCTATTAGGTACAATGTACACTACTCAGGTGATGGGTACACTAAAATCCCAGAATTCACCACTATACAATTCATCCAGGTTACCAAAAATCATTTGTAATCTTAAAGCTATTGAACTTTAAAAATAATAATAATCTGTCCAAGCCAGAGGCAGAAAGGCTCTTGCTAGTGGACAGTGCTGTAGGTTGAGTTGTGTGGATGCAGACTGTGAGGAGAGCGTCATACGCAAGGTGTCCATTAGGAATCAACAACTAGGAGAGAAAGGGGAGCAGGCCTGGGCAGAGGGAAGAGGAGGTGCCGTGTGGCAGGGAACTCTCAGCGAGTAGTGTCGGACAGTTTCCTCGTGTTGGGCACAATGGCCAATATAATGCATTTATATGCCTACTTTGCCCAGCCACCAAATATAGGCTGCCTCCAAAAGAACGACATCACCTCAGGTGAGGCCACTCCTTCCATAGAGGTAGGTGCTGAGGACCTGAGAACGGGAAGATGCCTGCACCACATCTGGGCAGGAGTTCCTTCCCTGAGGGGATCTGAGTGACACACCCCCACGTCTTCCACAGTCTACCCCTTTGTCACTTGGATCCATTTCTCCATATACATTCGGGGAGTAACTCCTCCAGAATTTTGGTAAGTCATCGTTCCAGAGGGGAAACTTAGGACAGGGAAGCTGCTGGAACAAGCCACAGCCTGTTAGTCCCAAAGCTGTAATTGATGCTCTTTGTCTCCACCCTCCACAACCATGTCTAGGTCACCCTCACCCTCAGCTAGCACCTCTCTGCTGGCCACAATGGTTTATCTAGCAAACTGACTCTAATGCAAGAGGAGGGGCCTGGTCCTCTGCTCACCATGTCCTTCCTGGGGCTGGGGTACTGGGCCTGTCCATTTAGTCACAGTTAGACAAGGCAGTACCAAGAAGCGCTCACTGGCATTGTTCCCTGGCCCCATTGGGTTAGACAGCTCTACCCACTCTGGTGATGCCAAGCTGTGACTCCTCTTCTTGTCCATTGATCCAAAAACACAACATTCCCAAAATGCCAACAGCCATGGCTTACACTTCAATGCAAATCTGGCTGTGTTCCCTGATGAGTGGAACTTTTAGACCAGGAGCTCTAACTCTGCAGGGCCCAGAGTTGTGCAGTATTCCCCAGAGGGCCATTAGGGGTGTTCTGGTGGGGTCATTCCTGCTTCCACCCCTTGGTTTCTGGACTCATGTGTTTGTCTTCTATTGAGGATAAAATGCCATGTAAAGGTTTTCAGTTCAGTGAGTACACTGCATCTTTGAGGACAGCACCCCATCCTTGCATGATATTGCCTCCAAACTAATATTCTATTGATGCCGTTAGCAAGCTCCAGTGCTCTATGAGTTCAGCAGAACCTGGGTAGTGTGACATGAGCTATGTCTGATGGATCCCATGGTCATGTCACCACTCCCATACCTCCATTACTTTAAACTGGGCTCCCTGCTCTGGCACAATGATATGTGGGATTCGGAATTAGCAAATTAAACCCTCCATGCATTCTGTGGTAGCACTTCTGGCTGAGACCTGAGAGTCAGAAAGGAAACCATGTCTATAATGTGTGTCTATTTCTCTGGAAATAAAACCTGGGCTCTGTCAGGATGGAAAGGGCCTAATGTAGCAACTTGCCATCAAGTGTCCAGTTGGTCTCCTTGAGGTATCATGCCATTTTGGAGTCTCAGTATTAGTCTCTGTTGCTGGCAGGTTGAACATAGCAGTAGCAGGAGTCAGTCCTGGTGAGTGGGAGCCCATGTTGTTGGACCCAGGCAGGACCTCCACCTCTGCCACCATGGCCATGTCATTCAGACACCTATGGCTAATGTCAACTCCCTGGCTTATTTGGTTTTGATGGTTTTTGAGTGTCCTTTCCCTAGAAGATGATATCTGGTGGGCATTAACCTGTGACATGAAGATCTTCAACATGGCGCCTTCCACATGCCCATCCACATGCTGATACCCTAGACCTCCTAGTCCCCAGTCTCTCAATCTCTGTCACTTCAGGCTCCTGACCAGTCAGCCTGGATCCCAAATGTTACTATCAAGACCTTGTCTATTGCATAACAGACCTGCCTTTGTTGGGTGGTGAACCAGGCAACTGAAGCTCAGTGACTTTGCTTGATACGTCCTGGGCTTAGTGCTCAGCTTTCTCAGCCCACCTGACTGTTCGAGTTTCTTTGTCTGCAACCAAAGACACCCTCTGGCTTTCACACCAGACTTTCAATTGCTTGTTACTCACCACTGGTTATTTTCACTCTGTAGAGCGTCAAAAACCCTCGTTTTCCTTATACTAGTTTCTCCATATCTTTCAAACACCTAATATATCATGCCCACTGCTGCTTTTCCTTTTGCAAGTACACCACCAGTGAGTTTTAACTACTGGACCCCCACTTTGTGCCAGACACTTCCTATTGCCCACCTACCTCCGGTGAAGGAGTCCTCTGGCCAGTCAGGAAGTGGGGTCCAGCTTCAAAGCCGCATTTCAGGCCATATCTTAGTACTATTGTAGGTTAGGACCTTCAGACGCTCAGTTGTCTACACTAGGTCCTGAGATGGATTTGGGGCATAATATAATATACAGTCAGGGACCAATGCTGCTAGAAACAAGGGCAGAGAAATCACTGGGCAGAGGGAGAAGCTCAACTGTGACATTGACCCGAATAAGCATCAGCCAGCCAGCGGGAGCTCTGGAGTGACCACTGCCCATCAGCATCGTCTCCTGTCAGGCTGAGGAGGCTGGGCCTCTGAACCTCCACCCAGCTCGGTCACCGGATGTGAGCTGTGGTTGAGACAAACCCTGAAGGGGCTGACTGCTGAGGGGACACTCCTCAGCTGAACAGCCAGTTCCAGGGCCTTGAGCAGCACTTCCCCATATCTGCCACACTCGCAAAATACTGCATCCACATTCCAGTCTGAACATCAACAGCTTCAGAGCTCAAAGGGACCTTCCAGGGCATCTCTGATTCCTCTGCCCCTCCTTGTTCCAGGAGGATGACTAGTTAAGGTCTGTCTGGAATCCAGGGCTCCTGATCACAAGTCTCTCATTAGCAGTCCTTGGCTTTCTCTGGTGTCTCTTTCTCAAATGTTCTTCTCACCTTCAGGCATGAATTTGTAGTGTATGACATCTGTATACTTTATGAATATTTCACTTTGTAGGTAGCCTCCCTCAGGCTGCAAGCAAAATGCCATGTGCCCTGCAGGTCTTCATTTAGATAATAATTAACTAAAAGGGAGAGAAGTGAGGACCTGCTGTGAGCCCCAGAAATAGCCCTGTTCTCTCTGTTTCTCTCTCCCTCCCTCCCCGCCTCTCTCTTTCTCTCTCTGTCTTACACACACACACATAATTAAACACACAAACACCAGTCAGTCCAGCTGGCCATTGATGTGCACCACCCCACTCCAGTGCTAATGCTAGTAGTGGCTTCTGTTCATTCACTAAGTGTTTCTGGAGCTACTAGTAGGTGCTGTTCTAGACACTCGGTGCAGATATCTGTGGGTCACACGGCACAGTGCTGGCCTCCCGGAGCTTGCGGTCTCCAGGGGAAGGCAAGCAAGCAGAGGCAATTGCAAGGACTTGTGACAGCAGTCCTGACAGAAACACGCTCTGGGACTGCAGCGACACAAAGGAGGAGATAACATACACCTGTGGGGGTCGGGCTTGGCTCAAGCTGGGGGGTGCAGTAAATGGGGCCCATTCAGGAAAGGAGGGAGCGAAAGTCCCTTCCGGGGCTGCGGCCACATGGCAACGTGGCCTGAGGGAGCTGCAGCGACCGGGTGGGGTGGGCGCAGCCTCCAGAGATGAGGGTCCTGCCAGGGATAGTGTGCACTCAGGAAAGGTCTGCTAAGGCCTGTGAGGGGTCTTTGACAGCTTTAAACAGGTCGAGAACTTGAGCCGATGGTGTACTGGAAAGATGAGGTTGGCCGTGGTGTGGATGGAGTATGAGTTTCAGGACTGGACAGAGGAAGATCAGTGGAGCCTCTCGCCATGCTGTAGGCAGGAATGGGAGGGTTTGGTTTAAACAGCAGCACTGGAAACAGAAAGCACGACAGGAAGAGAGCTGGGAGGGAGTGAAATCCATCAAACAAGAAGGTAAAGATGGAGACAGAGAGGGAGGGAGGGAGGACTTGAGGATCTGCGGTTTCTCTCTGGACAAGATGAGGTACAGCAGGGCAACAAGTTTGGGGCTAAGATTTGGGATCCAGTTTTACACACACTGAAGTGGAACTGCCTGTGTACAATTAGGTGGAGATGTCCAGTAAGCAATGGTATACATGGGTTTGAAGCTTGGGTATAATGCCTGTGTTGGAAATACAGACTTGGGAGCAGCAGATATGTTGATGTGGCCCTTTATGTAATAGCTACGTCCTTCTAAATGCAGTGACCACGCGTGTCCTGGTACCTTTTGTTGCTGGAGGGAGAGGTAGCAAGCAGCAGGTCAGCATGCTCAGAGTTAGGTACAGAAGCTGCCTAGATTTTGAAACTGGAAGGAAAAGTTGAGAAAATGCCAAGGAAAGTAAAACCTACCATTCAGAACAGTTTCCAAATCAAATCCCTCCCTTGGTCCTTCAATAAGAGGAAATAGAGAACAAAGAATGGCAAACAGAGAGTTTTTAAATAAATCATAATTAGTAACACACATATGGGCTCAGTGTGGGTGAGCAGTTAGACAGCTAATTATATTGAAGCTGCATGTGCATGAAGCCAGAGAGTCTCACCCCAAATGTGGGGCTTCCAGCTACTGCCGAGATGCCTGGAGGGACCAAGGCTGCCAGTGGAGCTCATCCAGACCTGCGATAGTGGATCAAGGTAGACAGAGAGAGAGAGAGAGAGAATAATGTGAATCCACATACTGAAAATTCTGGGGCACCTGCAAGAGCAGCTGGGCTTCTGGCCTAACTGGAAGAGAAATGGATTTTCTTAATCAAGTACCACCCTTTAAAATTTCTGCCCTCCAGCTAATGGCTTCACCAGCTACCCCAGGACCCTTGGGGCTGGATTTGTGCATAGCACGGGCTCCATCTAGCGATCGACGCTGGAAGCACTGGTCGTGTCTCGCCCTGTGGCTCTTGGGGGTTCCGTCCCAGTGATGAAAGACTGGAATGTTCCAGCATGGGAAAGTCTGTGTGTGGTCAGAGGGCTGATTCTTCCTCTAACAGCGTGCTGAACTACAGGTAGAAAAAGATCGAATATTCATTAACAGAAGAATTGTAGAAATAGGCCAGGCATAGGAAACAGTTGTGTGTTTTCTTGTTTATCTTTTGCAATGTATTTTGCACAATGCTTTTTGTCTTCTACAGCCTCGGGCTCTGTTCAGGATGAGCAGCTTCAATTGTGGTTTTTCCCTCCCTTTTATTCCTTTTCTCTCACATTCATGAAGAACAAAGGCTTCTTCAAAACTGCCAATATCAACCTGAAACATCAGTGATCAAGAAACCCTGGAGGAGACGGAGACAAGCCAGTGGCTGTGAGGCCCAAGTTCCTTCCAGAAGCCTCGCTTGCCCCTGCAGTCTTTCGCCATTGCCCTTCTTTGTTTTCTCCCTCTGCAGTTCACTTTACACACACACACACACACACACACACACACACACACACTGCTCCTGACCAAGGACACGCTGGGAAATAAGACTAGACAAGCGCCAAGAAAAAAGCTAACAGGGCTAATGTGGTCACTGCTTGGGTGGGAGGAAGAGATTAAGGGCACACTTTTTTATTGTTTGTGAAGAAAGGAATTTGGACCGAGTGCTGAGGACAAAGGGCCACCGTAAGAGGAAATAGAGAGCAAAGAACATTTCTCAGCAGAGAAAGCAGCAATTGGGAGTGTTGTGGGGGTCTTGAGAAGAAGGGGACTGTCTCGGGGCTGGTCTTGGGGCTGGCAGCTCTCCAGCAAAGCCTTGAGGCAACCTCATCCTGTAGATGACCACGCTAAAGCACAGAACAAGTTGATTGAGAATCCTGCTGACGGTAGACCCTCCACTGCAACATCCACTATGAAATCAGAGGAGGGAATGAAACAGGAAAGGAAGAGCTGAATCTCTTTCCCTTCCAGGCACATTGGATGGCAAAAGCTCACAGATGCAAGGTATCCCCGTCATGCCTGCCTCTGACACAGACCACATCCCTTGAGAAGAGAACTCCACTTGAAATCCAAACGTTCTATTTCTTTTGCACATACACGCAGAAACAAGGTTGTTGCCAACATTTCTAAATGGAAAATGGTAGTCTGAATACAAAGGGAAAGCAGACTGTTTCCCTCTACAAAATCATCTCTATGAAATCAGAAATAAAACTGCAATAGAAGCACGAAAAGCTTGAGCAAAAACTTTCCCTGGGCATAAAAATGAGTTGAACTGAGCAAAATCATAAATGCAAACCGTCCACACCACTTTTGCCATAGGGGACGATGCACCAGCATAGAATTTAATACCAAATTAAATGTTCCATCTACCTCTTCCGGTAACGTCGCTGTAAAAGGAGAAAACAAATCAAGGTTGCAGCTACTCTTGCTGAAGAATATTGGCTGATGGAACATAAATAAGTATATAGTAACCAGTTAATCTGGGCATGGGAGGCCTTGGGCCCCGAAGGTTCAGAGAGAATAAAGGGGTAATTATCACAAGAAGCGTACCTTAGAGGTAAAGGAATCTGTCAAATTTATTTCCCTCTGGCAACCCAAATGGCATTTTCCTTTTCTAGGCAGAGCTTTAGAACTTCTCAGACATTGCCTAATATGAATGGAACACTATTGATTATCATCAGAACACCTGGAGAGGGGACGAGCGAGGGGAGGGGCATTTCTATAGCAGGGATTTAGTATCAAACAACATAGGCTGTCTCCTGTTTGCTTCCTCAAGTTTCACCGCGATAGTAAGGAGAAATGTGAACAGGAAAATGCATCCTGGGTTTGAATTCAGATCTGAATTCAAGCCTGGCTCCCACCTTTCCCAGCCCCACAGGCCGAAGCAAGTCACTTGTGACACCCCGACTTCGGCATTTTTTATATGTACAGGGTCAGACTAGGACAAGATGTTTTTGAAAATTCCTTTCCACTCTGTTTTTTGGTGTAGAAACACTTGCAGAGGGTAAAGGAATGACTCTATATGGAAGGGCACCGAAGATTAACACTGGCAACCTCCAGGAGAAATCAGTATTCACTTTCACTTACTTGCGGTTCCATGTGAAGAACTATCATCTTTATCTTTAGTAAAAAAGAAAAAAACAAACAAACAAAAAAAAAAACAAAAAAAAAAAACCCAGCCATTTACCTCTAGTGAAAATGCATACAGTTGCCTCATTTTGTAACTGCATTCCTAGAAACCTCATACTGAAATGCATTGTTATGAACCAAGTAGAATCTTCCCTGTAGGAAGATTGCTAATTCGGAATTGTGTTCCATATCAAGAACATGGCATCAAATAAATCATAGACATCACTAACAATTTAAGGGGATAACTATAACTATAAACTTCTATAATCCTTTAAAATAGTAAAAGTGTGTTCCAACTCACATAAAATGGGCATAAGTATATTGTACATGTTGATTATACAAGAGACCCCAATGTGCTATAAAGTGTACATAGAATGCATAAAATTCTAACATTAGAGTACCATAAATCCAGCCTAAAACCAGCCTGCTAGCTATAATACATTTAATTAAACATTAAATGAACAGTAATTTGGATTTTCCTTTTCAGATTTCAGAAGGGCTTCTTGAGGCTAATTTGACTACCTTGGATCTCCAATCAACAACAACAAAAGTCAGCTGAAGTGAATGTGTTCCTTCTCCTTTTGATAATTTCTGGTAATGATCTGGGGATTTGGGTTATTTCAAAACTGGAGCCATCTTAAAGTAAGAGAGTAGATGCCAATATACATTTAGTAATATAATGTGTTTTGAAGATAATGATGATAACATTTTCCCCCAGATAAACATTTTTAAGTAAAAGCTTATCTCCACTTCACCCTTTCTTGTCTCCTCCCTTGGTTTAAAAGTTGGACTTTGTATTGGACCAAATAAAGGCCAACCAATAAGAGAACAGTAAGTGCTAATTAAGTCACTCCCTGTGACACACTGTTGACAGCTATTAGAGACCTTCACACCTTATCAGAAAGCTGGAAAACAATGACAAGTCATTAGAATAGGCTTCAAAAATATTTTAAAACATTTCTCTCAGGCATAAGACAGTTACAGGAATGCATATTGACAGTCCACAACTTTGATGAAAAAAATAATTTCTTTGTTTTATACTGTACAGTTTAAAACTATTGGGTAATTTGATGATCATAGCTATCCTGTTAAACAAATATGTCAGGCACCATAATTTCTTATTTTGTGATTGAGGAAATGAAATATTAGCTAGCTTAAGGGATTTATTTAGGGGTATGAACCTAGAAAAAGGTATTAAGAGCTGAGGCACTATTTTAGAAGCATGGAGAGGTGGTGTCCACAGTATTTTATAAATACGAGTCCATTAATCATAAAATAATCACAATAATGAAAAGTAACTGAAAGGTACCACTTCATATAGGTGTTCTCTTCATAATATTCAGTTAATTTAAAACCACCCCTTGGCCCATGGCTGTCCACTCTCTGCAGGGACCCTTCAAGGCGGGGATAATTATCACACAAGGCAGAACACTACATTTTTTGAAAACTGTTTTAGTGGTTAAAATCTTTCTTCATTCAACCTAATTTTGCTTTCTAGAATCTCAAAGGATGTGCCCAATCCTTCCTTCACACAACATTTCAAATATTTGAAAATCGCTTTCATATTTCCCCACTCGTAAGGCATGGCTTCCAGACTTTCTGCTCTCCTTCTGGCCATTCTTTGATTTATCTATGCCACTTTTAAAACCAGGTGCCCAGAAATGACCATCAAACTTCAAGAGCTCTTTGACCAGTGTATAGTGAACCGGAATTTCTATTAATATAGCTTTCTGTGTTCTGGACTGAAATTTCTATTAATATAGCTTAAGATAGCAGCAATTTTTGGCAGACATATCATGATGTTGGCTCTTGCATGCAACTAACATCTCTATTTTTTCCACATAATCAGCTATTGAGTCAGTTCTCTCATATCATAATTACATTAGGTTGTGACATCCGCAAATATGAGAGGTATATCTTTATGTATTCACTGTTTCTCAACAAGAGTGCTAATGAAATTTTAGACAGGAAAATTCTTTGTTGTATGGGACTGTCCCTCATACTGCAGGATGGAATTAAACATTAATGACAATATCTGATTGACATTGTGACAATTGAAAATCACCCTACACACCTCTAAAATGCCCTTAGAAAAGAGATTCCACTGCAGTTGAGAATCTTTATCAAATTATCCATTAAAAAGGTTGCAATTAAAGAACAAAGCCCTCTATCATGCCTGTATAGACTTCCTTTAACTTTGACATCTACTTATGTAAAACACCCTATGGATATAATTTTCATTCAGCTGCTCATCTGCCTCAACGTACAGTAGTAGAGCCCCATTCCTCCTTTTTATTCACAAAGACAAGATGGAAACATTGGAAATTTTCACATTCAGAAAAATAGTAGAGAAAGTTAGCATAGGCTAAACACGACAATAGTTGATTATAGTTGTGGGAGCTAGTGTCCAAAGTTGGCTTCCCAGTGAGCTGTGCCACATGCTACTCATGACCTCGTAGTCTCCTGTCATTGCATATTGGCTAGCTCTGTGACTTGCTGGAACTTATAAAATGCAGTATAAGTGATGCTTCCAAAGCTAGGCCAGAAGGAGCCTCGAAGTTTCTGACTTGCTCTCTTGAAACATTATCTCTGAGAGCCCTGAACACCATCCAAGAAATCAGACTACCCTGAGCTGCCATTCTGTTGAGCCCCCAGTGGGTACTCCCAGCTGAGCCCAACCTTTTAGTCATGGCTAACAAGGTGCCAGTCATGAATGAGGACATCTTTTACTTTCCAGACTAGTCAAATACTACTGAGTGACTTTACTGAATGCCACATGGAGCAAAAGAATTGCTAGGAGAAGCCTTCCCATAATCCTGACCCACAAAATTGTAAGACATAATAAAATTTGACAGAAGAGCTTGTGTTCCTTCCTCCCTAAAATTCATATTCTGCAGTAAACTCGGCATTCACTTATTCACTCATTCATCACACATTTATTAAACTCCTATTGTGTTCCAGCACTTTGATATTGGGAATAAAATGGATGATAAATAATCCACTATCTCTCAACTCAGGGGCATCACAGTAGAGTGCAGGAGACTCATAAACCAATAATTACAATAAAATGTAGAGTAGCACGATGGAGGTGAGTTGCAGTGCTATGAAAGCATAGAGAAAGACCTAAAGTTGGAGTCAAGGGATGTCAGGGGAGGTCTTTTGGCAGTTAAAGGTCACAGAAGGCAAAACTGAGTTATCCAGGCAAAAATAAATAGAACAGAAAGGATTGTTCAGGAAGAGAAAACAGCAAGTGATGACAAAGAATTTTGAAAACACAATGCATTGGAAGTTTAGTATAGCTGAAATCCAGAGTACAAGGAAGAAGTAAATAGTTACAGTGGAAGTTGATATGGAAGTGCAATAGAAAAGGAAGCTAAGATAGTCTCCAAAATGGCCCCACCCACAGTGATCCCGCTATTCAGACAGTGGTAGGGTCCCCTCCTGCATTCTACCAAAGTTGGTCTGTATGACCAACAGCACACAGCAGAAGAGATGGCAGGTCATGTCCAAGATTAGTAAGAAACTGAAGACTCCTGCTGATAATCTTGTGAGTAAGCTTAGAAGCAGATCCCCCAGCCAGTCAAGCACTGAGAGATGGCAGCCCCAGCTGACAGCTTGACTACAAGCTTACTCCCAGATTCAGAGACCATGTCTGGGCTTTAAACTGCTAAGTTTTAGGGTTATATGTTAGGCAACAATACATAAATAATAAACCATGCTGTGAAGTTTGAACATTATCTTGAAACTGAAAGAATGTCATTATTGGATTTTAAATGGGGGAACAACAATGTGGACACTGGAAAGGTCATGGGATCAGCAGTATGAAGGGTAAAGTGAAGGAGAGAAAGGGATGTTGTAATAATCCAGTCCTGAGCAGATGAAAAACTGCACTAAAACAAGTGGAAGAAAATAAGCCAAAGAGGGAAATTTGAACTATGTTAATGAACCCAGGTTTCTGGTTTACACAGTTGGGTAAGCAGAGCACTTCGTTGAGACAGAGGACACAAGAAGGAGACAGAATCTGGAATTTGTAGGAAAGATGACGTACTTAGATTTGAACATGTTAACATAAAGAGGCCTATGAGACTTCCAAGAGAAGATGTAAAGATACAGAAGAAATATGGGTCTGGGGCTGATATAGTTTGACTGCGTCCTCACCCAAATTTCATCTTGAATTGTAGCTCCCACAATTCCCACTTGTTGTGAGAGGGACCTGGTGGGAAGTAATTGAATCGTGGGGGCAGATCTTTCCTATGCTGTTCTCATGATAGCGAATAAGTATCACAAGATCTGATGGTTTTCGAAAAGGGAGATTCCCTGCATGAGCTCTCTTCTCTTGTCTGCTACCATGTGAGACACACCTTTCACCTTCCATCATGATTGTGAGGCCTTAGCAGCCATGTGGAACTGTGAGTCCATTAAACCTCTTTTTCCTTATAAATTACCCAGGCTCTGGTATGTCTTTATCATCAGTGTGAAAATGGACTAATACAGGAGTACATGAGTATGACATTGGTCATCGAAGTCATGGATTAGGATGATCGCCCCTGAAGAGAACATACAGAGTAGAAACAGCAGGAAACCATCAGAACCAAAGCTCATTTGTCAGTTGGCCCCATTTTTTCCAATCCTGAACTAGACACGGGGGATTTAGCCCCTTCTATGTAGCCATGGATTATAATAATTGTACTATCAGATGAGAATATCACTCTTTACCCCAATTACGTGAGTAGGAAAGAAAATCTTTACATATTCTTTTTCTTTTCTTTCTTTCCTTTTTTTTTTTTTTTTTTTTTTTGAGACAGAGTCTTGTTCTGTTGCCTGGCTGGAGTGTTTTGTTTTGTTTTGTTTTGAGCTGGAGCCTCACTCTGTCACCAGGCTGGAGTGCAGTGGCGTGATCTCAGCTCACTGCAACCTCCACCTCCTGGGTTCAAACAATTATCCTGCCTCAGCCTCCCAAGTAGCTGGGAGTACAGGCACACGTCACCATGCCCAGCTAATTTTTGTATTTTCAGCAGAGATGGAGTTTCACCATGTTGGCCAGGATGGTCTCGATCTCTTGACCTCATGATCCGCTCACCTCAGCCTCCCAAAGTGCTGGGATTATAGGTGTGAGCCACCATGCCTGGCCAATCTTTACATATTTTATAATCATTTCCATTTTGTTTATTATTTTCTTTAAGTCAAAGACTATTTCTGAAAGCTTGGACTCTCTTTGCAGAAATCCAAAGCTGCTATTAAACATATAGATGAATTTCTCCACCAAGTTTCTAAGGAAATGGAAAACAGTGCTGCTATAGGAGAGTCTGAACATAGACAACTTCATGGGGGAAAGATGCTCTAAAAGTAACAAAACAGATGTAAGAGAAAGATGTAGAGATATCTGTATTAGTCAAGGCTCCCCAGAGAAACAGAACTAATAGAATGTGCTATGCAAATAAAGAAAGATTTATTTTAAGAAACTGGCTCACAAAATTATGAAGGCAGCAAAGTTCAAAATCTGTAGGGTGGGCCATCAGGCTGGAGACCTAGAGAGGAGCTGATGTTGCAGGTCAAGTCCAAAGGCGCTCTGCTGTCTGGGTCTCTCCTGCTTAGGGGAGGTCAGCCTTTTGATCCTTCTAGGAATTAAATGACTGAATAAGATCAATTCACATTATAAAGGGCAATCTACTTCAATTAATGTTCACCAGTTTAAATGTCAATCGCATCCAAAAACACACTCACTGAAACATCCAGAATAATATCTAGCTATCTGGGCCAGCCAAGTTGACACATACAATTAACCATTACGATACCTGTATTCCTCCATCCTCTAAAGGGTCTATAGACTGATGCTTACTGTCGTTCGTTTATCATTTAATTCTTCTTTGCAATCAGCACAGCACCCTGCACATAGTAGGTACTCAGCTAAATGGTTCAGGATGACATTCAGTCTCTGACCTGTTCAAATACAGGTAATTGGACAAACGTGGAAACAAAGTGGCAGAGGAGGCTTTTTCTTTCCCACCATGTTTATCAAGAAGGTCACTAGGAAGCCCACACTAACAACTATGTGCTTTCCTGACCATGTTCTTTGCTCTGTGGTTTTCACAGCAACAGACAATGGGTTAGGATGGTGACTGTCATGGATGTTTCTTCCCCATCCTAATGAACCATCCATGAAGGAATGCTGACCAAGTCTTGTGACTGCTGTCAACAGTGAAGATCAAATGTCCAAGAAAGAGATGAATTTCTAGGCGTCTGGAAAGATCTGTCGTTTTGTGTTGTGTTTGCTTTGCTTTCCCTTCAGAAGAGAGTGAGGGGAAATTTAATGAGCTTTTCTCACTTAAGAACAATGTGAAATTCAGAATGAGGCAGGCTGTGGGAGGCCACTAAGGCCTTGGTGAGCTGGAGAAGGGAGTAAAAGAGCTCAAGTCAGGGCAGAGCTGGAGCAGAATAAGGCATACAGCAGGGTCTTTGGGGCCAGGAAGACGCCCTCCCCACCTCGGTTAACTTTAGTCTTCTAGGGAGATGCACCTGGAGAGGTAGTCCCTAAAACAATGCTTGTGGATGTTTTTCTTTTATTAAACTTCTTCCCAGGGAAGGGCTTCCTAATCTGGGGTCCACAGGTATAAGGATATATATATAAAATATATGTATACACACACACACACATATGCTGAATTTGAATGTATGTAACAAACCTCAACAATAGTATCAGTATCTGCTATGATTTGTATGTGTCTCCCAAAATTTATGTGTTGGAAACCTAATTACCAATGCAACAATATTGGGAGGTGGAGCCTACTAAGAGTGATTAGGTCATGAGGAAATAAACAAAGACAGTGTCTATTGCAGATACCTGGAAATGGTTTTATATTCATTTCTACTTCATCCTGCTGCAACTTAATAGTCCATGCCAGAATCCTGCAGGTTACAAGGTTTAAAAGAACAGAATTCTCCTGTATACTCCAAACTAGATTTGCTAGTAATAAAACAAATGCTATATTTCGATCTTCATGAGGATCTTTGGATCCACACTTAACTGGTTAGAAGCCAGAGAACAGAAGGAATAAGTAAATTCTCTTCCCAAACTCCCAAGGCAGGTGGGGCTTATCACGCATGTGGATATAAATTATAGAACCAAATTATTGCACTGAGCCCTCATCTGCATAACTGCAAGCAGTGTAGTCCCTCCCCCAAGCAGGAGTCCTGAAACCTTGCACAAATCCGTCTTCATTGTCATTCAGCAGCTTTGTCTCCAAGTCATTGCTTCGGGTTTCCCTGTCCATTACCTCAGATTTCTCATAGACGCTATCAACACTGCTTTGACGCTCCTCTGTGTTCTTTCCCTCAAAGTGCAGATATAAATATCTCCATTTGTGGCTCTAAGCACAGCTAATATAGAACTGTAATATTTTTAAGACTTGACTGAAGTTTAGGAAAAAAGAAGCTACAAGAATTAAAGGGGAAATTAAAATTAGACTATGATAAGTCACTTTCCCAGAATCCAGTGGCCAGTCTCTCTAAAGGGGCCCAAATAGTCATCCCTAGTTTTCAACCTCTTGCCATGTGACCCGGGCTCACTAACCACCAGAACAGGAGCCATTTCCAACTGTTTTCCTTCCCTCTTATTCAGGTCACCCATCCCAACTCTCTGGCCACAAGCAGAGGAATCAAAAACCTGCTAACTTCATGACATCCTCTCCAAATACATATATGAAGACAGCCTTATTTAATTATTAAACAGAATATCTAACACCTAAGTCTGAAGTATCTGAATTTAGATTATTTCCCCTAAGTCTAAGAATTCTTAAAAATGATGGGTGCTATCTGCCTCAAAGCTGCATAAAAACAATGCTCAAAAAGGTGACCCTTTCTAGGACAAAGGAATGGCACAGAACAAACCTGAGCTTTCTCCTTAGAATGTAGAAGCAGCATATGATTCCCCAAATAATAAGTTTCAACAATTTTAAGATCCATTTTCTACCCCAAGAAATACAGAGTATTCAAATAGCATTGGGTGGTGGGGGAAATTATGTCTTATTCTCACAGAATATCTAATTAACTCTAGTATTCTCAGGGGATGTTAGAGAAGGCTCCACGGAGGAGGTGTCTTTTGAGTTAAAATGAAGAATGAGTTTACATTATGCATGGAGACTGCAGAGTTGCTAGCAAGCTCATTGTGTGGATGATAAAGAATGGTGAGAACAGGAATCCGAATGCTCTACTCGGCCCATCTCACCTCCATTAGTTTTATTGAACCTTGAAATGGCTTTTGAAGTTAACAATCACCCCAGAGGATACAAAGTTAGACACTTAAAAAAAAGACATTAAAGTTTTGTAAGTTCCCCAGTTAATCCATCAAACACATTTCAGTCTTCAGTAGCAGTGTGTAAATTCTATCAAGGGCATCTGAGGTTCCCTAGGAAACATCTATAGCCAGATAAACAGATAACACTTAATAGAGATAAAGAGTCCAAGGAAAGCTATGGAACCACCTTTCTGGCAAGGTGTGTTAATTTAAAGTGCATGATATTTTTGTGAAACCCTCTTGGAGTTGAGAGGGAAGGCGGCAGAGGATAAGGTAGGATGGGGGATGACAACCCTGTGTGAGGAGTGTCAGGCTTGTCAGATTTGCCGTGTGAATTAATCTGTCCTCTCTTTACCCAGCTAATTGTCCCAAACTCTCCAATTCAGCTAAGAATCCCAGACACACATTGTATCCTTTCAGAGTTTTTTTCATTAAAAACACAAAACAAACAAAAAACCAAGGAAGCAGCTGCCTTTCTCCTGAAGGATGTAGGATGGCACACAGACAGCCTAACAAACCAATGGAAAAAGAACAACACCTTGGGAAGTCCTAGTTTGAGTTCTATATATTTTAAGGGGGAAAAGTTTTTTTTTTTTTTTTTTTTTTTTAAATTAAGTGATGGCTAATGAACTATTAATGCAATCCCCTTGCTAATTAAAAGAACACATTGAACTTGCTGGACCTTTCAGCTGCTCTGAAACCCCCTGTTTTCAATGCTTTCTGGCTGAAAAGAAGACTTCCATTCCAAGCTATGTCAATAAGTTCAGAAAAGGGACTGGTAGCGGCAGCGGGGACAGGTAGAGGTGGCCGGACCAGGCCTCAGGGTGGGGTTCCTGGAATCACAGCCAGGTGTGGCTGTGGAAGAGGTCCGCAGCATGTGCTGTGTGAGTTTGTTTCAGGTTTATGCCTAAATTGGGTTCACTGCTATATACCCAAGCTTCTAGAACAGTTCCGGCTCTAGTTGATGCTCAGAGAGAGAGAGAGAGAGAGAGAGAGAGAGAGAGAGAGAGAGAGAGAGAGAGATTAGATTACATAGATAGATAAAGACAGATGTGAATATGTGTGTGTGTGTACTTATTGAATGAATGAATGCTTACCTTGCAAATAGCCCTTTTGTGTTTAGTCTACCCCAGGGATCTGACTTTCCCTAATCCAGAGTACAAGTCAACCACAGTTAACAGCAGCTGACAGGGAGGTGATCAATGTTAACCTAGCAAAAGAGGTTACCTTCCTGTGTCACAAATTAACATGCAGACCACAGTCAGGTCATCATCTTTTCCTTCTGAGGATCCTATTGTGATGTCTAAAAATGGTATCTTCATTCTGCCCATTTTCCGCCAAGGAAAAGCACTTGGTTCAACTGCAGGTGCCTTGCAAGGGCTCAGCGACTCTGCTAAAAGTCATCAGGAAAACTGTTTGTTTCCCCCAGTAATTCTGGACTCAGTGCATTTGTCTCAGGCTCCTGGTGATCTGGGACGGCACATTATCTGATGTCATCCAGGGCCATGCCACTTAGGAAGTTTTGCTTATATCAACATTATGCGCCGTGCACATTTGTTTTCTTTTGCTGGGGGCAGCTGAAAGTAAGTGACACTAATTTCTGTTCTGCAGTTATCCAAATATTGCACTCACAACACAATCTGTAAACATAATGACTATTCATCAATAAAACAGAGGAATGCCTGAGAAACCATAACTGTCACCCCAAAAATTTAAAAAATAAAAAGAAACAACAAAAAACTGCTGGCAAATGGTAGGTCCCTTATCTTAATTACAGGCTGATTTGCATTTAAATGAAGGTTATTCTATAATTACTAGGGAATGTTTTGTGTTGGAGTTGCAATACCACTCTGCAGGCTGTCAGCCCATTTCCTTTTCATTTTCTCTTGTCATTCTTCTTCTCTGTAATCCTCTGACACAGGCAGGCACGGAGAGGTGCTAGCTCTTAATTTCCTTTCCAAAAACATCACCACCTCGGGCACCTTGTGGATTCTGGAGCACTCACTACAGTCTTTCTGCAGGAAGGTGCCAGGAGAATTAGGGAAACGTCCCTCCACCTGCAATAAACAACAGCGATATCAGCCAGACCAAGAGTAGAGAACACAGCCAGGCTGTGCATTAGCTGGCATGCTGGGGATGCCTATTCCGTCCTCTGTGCCTCCAGGGTGCCCTGCACAAACTTTAACATTCATCAACAAATGCAGTTAATTCTTATGTGCAGTAGTTCTGTCAAGTCACCATGAACATGGAACTAACGAACACTGAAGCCTTGCTCCTAGGGGGAAGCACGGGGTTGGGTTCCTGCAAGCCTTTGGGTACATTTTTGTCAATGGATCAATACATCACCTCGTTTTGTGTATGTTTCTGTTTAGAGACACCTTATTTAATATATATTGCTGATTAATTAACACTGAACTCATGGCCAATAATGCTGTAATGTATGCCTGGGCAAAGCTTATCTAACACAGGTGTTTGTCCCTAAGGCACATCTCAGCCTTTTTGTATGTAGGATCACTAGACAGCACTTCAGCACTATGCTTGGGGACTAATGTAAACAACAAAATTACCACAAAAAAGCTCCCAAATGCAAAAACCATAACACTAAAAAGACTGAGAGAAGGACACTTGTGTGAGAGCTGAAACAAGAAAGGCAGAGCATCGCCTTATTCGACCTCACCTGGGAACTTGCATGTCGGGTGACTCGAATTTTTCACCGCTCTGAACTTATGTGTGAAAAACCGCAAAAGCGCGACGGGTATCAATTTTGGGGGTTACAAATAAATGTTAGCGAGTAGGTAAATATGCAAATACAAATCCATGAATAAAGAGGATGGACTGTCCTTACTGAGCAGCCTGTACTAGTCCATTCCTATGCTGCTAATAAAGACATACCCAAGACTGGGTAATTTATAAAGAAAAGAGGTTTAATTGACTCACATTTCAGCATGGATGGGGAGGCCTCAGGAAACTTACAATCATGGTGGAAGGGGAAGTAAACACGTCCTTCTTCACATGGTGGCAGCAAGAAGAAATGCCAAGCAAAAGGAGGAAGAGCCCCTTCTAAAACCATCAAATCTCCTGAGAACTCAGTCACTATTAGGAGAACAGCAGCAAGGGAGTAACCGCCCCCATGATTCAATTACCTCCCACCAGGTCCCTCCCATGACATGTGGGGATTATGGGAACTACAATTCAAGGTGAGATTTGGGTGGGACACAGCCAAACCATATCACACCCTTTATGTTGGCAGCACATAAGATGCTATGCAGGTGCCATGAGAATAAAATGCCGGGCGATACAGAAACGGTCCTGCTCTTGCAGAGTCTATAGTTTTCAGATGAGGTGGAGGTGGGGTAACAGGACACTGAGAGGGAGACAAACATGTAAAAACAAAACAAAACAAAACATGTAGACCAAAAATTAATAAAACAGTTTCAAACTGTGAATGGTTTTTTTTATAGTGTTGAGATCAAAAATTATAGGGAAAAGAGGAAAGGGCTTGCTTTAGGTGTACAGTCAAGGTTAGGTGGTGGTATTTATGGAAGTCTTGAGAAGCCCTGCAGAGAGCTGAGTGAGAGGGGGAGAGGAAGGGAGGCACATCCAAGCAGAAAGGATAATAAGCCCAAAAGCCCTGCCCCAGGAAAAGTGAGCTCCACAGATTTGACCAATGGGACTAGAGCTTGTTGCAGAAAAAGAGGAGAAGATGGCAGGAAATGAAGTATGGTGTGAGAGAGGGAGGCAGGAGCTTGGTCTAGCAGGGTCTTGTAGACCCACATAAGGCAAATGCACTTGTTTATTGGTGTTTATATAATTTGAGGAAGAGATGTCTCCTAGTGCCCAACCCAGTGCCATACACAGTAGGCACTCAACAAACATTGACTGACTCACTCACTAAGATAATTTGCAAAGCACAATGGATGGATGGGTGCGTCAGCTCAGGACTCAGTTTTACTGCATGTAACAGAAAACTCCAAAATATGGTGGTTTATACAAGATTGGTATTAATTTTTCTCACTTAATGAGAAATCCAGATGTGGTCAGTTGCTAACATTGATTTACTGGCTCAAAGATGTCAAAGCAAAGGCTGCTGGAATTCACTTGGTGTTTGGCGCATGGTTGCAAGATTGCTGCTCCAGCTCCAGTCACCACATTCCTAGTTCCAGTATGTGGGACGTGGAAAAGGTACATGTGCCAGCTGAGTCTAGTTCTCTTAAACAGTTTTCCTTAAACCTTTTCAAAAGCCTTACAGAATGACTTCCACTGACATCTTATTGGTCATAACTGTGTTACATGTCTACCTCCAGGTACAAAGGAGGCTAGGAGACATAATTGGATATATTGCTGCTCCTAACACACTCATCTTTAAAAGGAAGGAGTGGAGAATGAAGCTGGCAAGCAACAGTTGTCACTGCTCATTTGGGATGGAGCCATATGTTCCAGCCAATGCCTTGGAAGTGATAGAGCTATCAGAAATACAAGGGTCTCTTGGAGACATATAACAATACTGTGGAATTTGAGAGATAATAGAGAAGATACACCAAGTCAAAAATTTCCCCATTCTTTCCCTTTGCATCAGGTAGCCCTTTCTACTGGGGAATAAAGACCTCTCATAAGCTAATGACAAATGCCTGAAATTCAAAGACGTAACCACTCCCTTTCACTTAAGCAACACACTTAGCCAACTGCAGTCCTCACATTACATTTTTCATCTGTGTATTTCTGGCTTCAGTCTGTCATTTAGCCAGCTCCTAAGCCTTGGGAGAATGCATCATGGGGTGGATGTATTTTGAAGTAGAAATTAGAGGGGAAAACAATAAAAAAAGATCTAAAACAGACCATTGTTGAAGAGATAGGAGAGACACAAAACAAGAGAGCCAGAGCCAGCCTGTGGAGCTGAGAAAGGTTCTTCTGAGGAAGTGACACTTAAACCATGACCTACAGGATCAATGCGATTCAATTAAATAGCAGCATGGCAGGAGAGCAAAAGGATTCCAGTCCCAACATCCTTTGCAAATGTCAACACATGAAAATTAAATCAGGGCAAATGCCATGCCTAAGTGATAAGGGGAGCAAAGAGACCATCTTAGTTGTCTTGGTTAATTTATCAGAAATTCAAACCTATTGGAAGGCTTCTTGATTTCCTGCTTCTTAAGGCAATTTCTGAGCAGATGCCAATGTGAGTGCTTTGACTTGCCTATAGCTCTCTTTCGCTCTGCATTCCTACACCCTTTGTGTTGGCATTTGCCACTTAAGCCTGAAGAGCAGGTAGGAAAGAGCCTAATGTGTGGCTGGCTCGAGCCTGCATGGGGCAGGTGGCTCTCCCTCAGGTAGAATGAGACAGCTGTACCCATGGCTAGCCTCTCCCTGCCAATCTGCTTCTCCCATGCTACTCTCCTCCTGCACCTGTCCCTGGCCATACACAGGTAGGCACCTGGCACAGCCGATGTACCCAGTGGCCGAAGGACCAGTGTTCCCAGGTATCTCTGTGTGTATGAATTCCCTATGGTTAGGGAGGACTTTCAAACACAGACAGCAGCATGCCCTGCCCCTACTTAGGAACCTTAGGTGGCCTCCCTAGGGAGTAAAGTCCAGTCTCTCTAGCATGACTTACAGACCTCTATCTATCCTCAGTCTAAATTTCCAGATTCATCCCTACGCTCATCTCCTACTCTCAAGCTGCACTATGCTGCTTGCCATTCTCTAAGCACTTCATGTTCTTTCCCCAACTCTGTGCCTGTGTACACTCTGTCCTCTGCTGCCACCCTCGCCCCACACCCTCATCTGGCACTTTAAGACCTGGATCTTACGCCACCTCCTCTGTAACGCTTCCCACGGTGCTCAGCATTAGCTGTCCTCTTCTCCTCTGGGAAAAGAACTGCATGTTGCAATTCTTCTGTTATAATGCAATTATTCCTGAATTATTTGTATATCCATCTTCCCTACTGTACTGGAAGCTTCCTAAATGCAGGGACAAATTAGAACCATTTGCGTGCCCTTGGCACCTAGCAGAGTACCTGGTACATTGTAAGGGTTCAGACTTACACATTTCATGATTAACCACAGTCCACTGAATGCATAGAGCTCTGTGGTATGCAGTAGGATTTGTCTTCTTTGGAGAAGCCAACTCTAATGGTTCACTAAATCCCTCATTCTGTCGCAAACTAGTAGAGAGGTTGCTACATGGGTGCTCACCCCTAGAAACACCTGTGGCCCCCATTCCTCTATGGCAGCACGGCTCTGCCTTGGTACACTCCTTCCCAGTGAAACACTCCCCACATCTGAGTTCTCCAACTTTCATTGAAATTCCCAGGACATGAGCAGAAGCTGAAGGCCTAAGCAGTTGACGGGGCTTCACCAGGGTCCTATATGACTCTGGAGCTCCCTGACCCTAGCCTCACTCCCTTCAATGACTTCTAGAGCTCAGGGCAGCTGTAGGTCCAGAGCCTGTGAATTGCTAAAAAGAATTCACCTATCTCCCTCAACCTCTCCTACCTACCCACCACACCAGCTACAAATGCTCTCCATTCCTGTCCAGCAGTCAATGATGTTCCACCCCACTGTCTAGGGAAAAGAGGGCTGGTTTCATCGGCTTCCCAGGGAGCTGGGGGCTCCGTGTCATTGGTGTTTCTCCTCTCCACCATTCTTTCCCTCCGTGCAGTCTCTTCCTCTATCCCTCCTTTGAAAGACGCCTCCACCAGCATCTTCTCCCCTCGCCGCTGACAGGTGTGGGGAATGAGCCGTCCCTCCGCTGGGGGCCATGTGCTCGGATGCTTGGTTTTGCGGCAAGCATTTGTATTCAGCACTCCTCTTTCCTGCTCTTGCCCAGTGTGTTCTGATGAGCTTCTCCCGGCACTCATATTGTCTCAGTCGTTAACCACCCATTTGCAAGTCTGTAATTTACTTTTGATCATTCATTTTATGAGGCACACAGGGCAAAAAGCTGATTCTTTTTCCTTCTCCCCCCACCCCCCGATCCCCGACCTCCTCGGTCTAGTTTGCAGCTAGGAGTCTCCCAGTCACACACGCAGTTGCGTTATCATCTCACGGAGAAGCCTGTGCCGCCTTGACTTTTATAGGGGAGATTTTCCTTCTGCTTTGCCTTCGGATGATGTGGTTCATTAGCTCTTTTTTTCCCCCTCCTCGGGGATTCACTTCTCCGGGAAACTGAGTAGTTGGTGGAGGCAATTATTTGTGGGTTTATTGATATGATAACCCCTATTGACAGCAGGGGAAACCACTGGCAGCGCGGATAGGATTGTACTGCCTCGGACTAAGCCCTAGGAGCAGGTGCTGTGGCTAAGAAGGCCCTGCCACTCCTTCCCAAGTGGGCATTTCACAGCCATTTTTTGTTCTGCAGGAATTAGCGCCTGCCCAGGCTGAGAGGCGCCCACCCATCACCCAGGAGCCCTGAGAATCTGGCTAAATTCTATTCCTTCCCGCAGTCATCAGAATTTTCAGCAAATAAAACATAGTGCCTCTTATACCAGAAGGAGGAAAAGTCAGTGACAGGAGAGGAGTGGACTCTTTAAGCCCCTTCTCAGGGTTTCTCATTTTTTTCCCTTCCTCTTGTTCTCTTTGGACACTTTTCCTAAGTGGAAATCAGCCCCTACATCCTTCCTCACTGCTGAGACCTCCATTAGAAATGTTTCCCAACTGGTGTTGTCCCAAGAGATGTAAGGGGCTTGCCACCAGCAGATTGTACACCCCAGCACGCCACCCCTACAGATATACTTAGATCCCCACATCCCTTCTCCTTCCCGCCACCTCCTTCCTTCCCTGCTGTAGCGCTCAAGGTCTCATAAGTAGGGTCATTCTGGTGGTCGGCTGTTTCATGTATTTCATTGTATTGTCCAAACTGGGAACTTCTGAAAATGAAAGAAGGCTCTAGTTGTGGGTACACAGGACAGTGGGCATAACCTGAGCTGTCCCTGGTCACTAGACTCCCAAGTCCCACTGCCAGGGCTGTGAGCAGCCTGTTTGCTCTTCAAGGTAAAGAGCAAAGGTGAAGAATATCCCTTCCCTTTCTCACAGTTGCACTAGAGAAAAATGCCCACCCGAGCTCTTGACTTGCAATCTGAAATGGATTTTCACGTAAAAACAAGGACAGAAGCAGTGGTTAGATTGGACAGTCCATTATGCACTATGAAGTCAATTT
Organism: Rhinopithecus bieti; assembly: GCF_001698545.2. Taxonomy (NCBI): domain Eukaryota; kingdom Metazoa; phylum Chordata; class Mammalia; order Primates; family Cercopithecidae; genus Rhinopithecus; species Rhinopithecus bieti. Next base: position 747,139 of record NW_016805314.1, on the reverse strand, counting down.
AGAACACGGTCTGAGTTTCTTTAAGGATTTTCAACATTGCCACCCTCTGCTGCGATGCAAGTGTTTATCATTTGTTTGTTGTTTGCTTTATAGATCCATAAGTGTGTCCCAGTGGTCTCAGATAACCCACTGCAGACCACTGTTGGAGCTGTGTCACCTCCAGTCATTGAGCTAAATGTAAAAATTCCTCAACAGCAAAAAAAAAAAAAAAAAAAAAAAAAAAAAAGAGTCTAGGTGAAAGGCTTTCTTGTATTTTCAGAGACATGGGGCATGAGGAACTTCTGAGACGCTACGAGCCTCCAGATCAGAGCCCTAGTCAGGAAACAGCATCTGCAGAGACCTCCAGCTTGGGATGCCCAGCACCAAGACACCTCCCTCAAGATGAGAGTGCTAGGAATGCATTTTGAAGCCCCGAGCAGAGCTGCAGCATGCCTCAGAAGATACTATCAAAATTGTAAGCACAGCGAGGAGCTTCTTCTTGACCTCTCTTTATGTGAGACTAGGCAATCTTTAAAGGAAATATCCTTTTGAGGAAATTAGTTAATCTAACCTGCCTTCATTGCTAATTAGTATCCTTGGATGGAAAAAAAATCTTAAAAGGAAAACTTATCAAGAAAAAGGGCTTCCCACACAGGTCTAGAACACTGCTAGTATAATCTCCACAAAGCACAACTCGGTGGAATTCCCAGCCTGTCCTGAATCCACAACAGCCAAAGCAAGAAGGTGTGGTAAGGCTCATTCTTAACCGCCCCTAGTGTCTGGCCCCTGCTCCTCTAGGTGACCTTGTTTCCCTACAGGCACAAGGTCTCCATCAGGCTCTTGCCAGTTTGCCCCACACACAGAGCTCACTGTGTCCTCCAGTGTTTGTGTATGTTACCCTCCAGCATACGACTATTACTCATTTCAGGACCCAAGGCAAGTTCTGCGCCCCAGCCTCCTAGCAACCCCTCCTTCTGTCATCCTCTGGTAGTTATGTTCACCTTTCCCTGGCCTCTACTTTTGAAATCTATGGCCATTAAGCAACTCCAGCTATATAAAAACTCCTTGAGTTTAGAGGTAATTTTGTTAGCACCAAATAGTGACAATTGCATAAAAATCTAACTTCTTGGCCAGGCGCGGTGGCTCAAGCCTGTAATCCCAGCACTTTGGGAGGCCGAGATGGGCGGATCACGAGGTCAGGAGATGGAGATCATCCTGGCTAACACGGTGAAACCCCGTCTCTACTAAAAAATACAAAAAAAAAAAAAAACTAGCCGGGCGAGGTGGCGGCACCTGTAGTCCCAGCTACTTGGGAGGCTGAGGCAGGAGAATGGCGTAAACCCGGGAGGCGGAGCTTGCAGTGAGCTGAGATCCAGCCACTGCACTCCAGCCTGGGCAACAGAGCGAGACTCCGTCTCCAAAAAAAAAAAAAAATCTAACTTCTTCCTCCCTCAACCCCACATCACTAGTACCAGGCATGTCGCAGGGACTCAATACGTACCAGTTAATAGGTTAATCAATTCACTGTTTGAAAAGCATCCTCCATCCGGTGCGCCCACATGCATAACTACTTAGTATGGACAGGACACTGCCTTGTGAAAACTTATGCTAAATGACAATACCTGTGTATTCTAATTGGTAATGATTATTCAGCCACCAGGCCCTAGGTGAGAAGTGGGCTCCCTGAACACCAGATGAAAGGCTCTGGCTGCTGGTTGAGGGCAAACAAGAATGAGAAAAAGAAAGGAGAATGAGCAAGTGGGGTGAACTGTGTAGAGAATGAAGGCTTGCCTACACACATGGCTCAGAGATTCAGTCCTGAGATGTTGCTCTCATTCTTTCACTGATTCCCAAGCATTTGTGAAACATGTACCTTAGGCTGTTCCTTCTCCAGGTGCTGCGTGTCCACTCACAGTAAGGCAAAGCCTCTGCTCCCTGGAGCTCCAAGCACACTCTGGGTAACGTGTGGCACCTGCAAAGCCTGATCCATTGTAAGAATGGCTATAGCAAACATGCAAATAAAAAGCTGTGGGGAGAAGGAAATAATTAATGCTTCCTAGGGAATGCAGGAAAACATCACAGAATTTGAAACTTTAGAGCTGGATCTTGAGAGATGAATAGGTGTTTGTCAGATGGGAAACCAAGGGAGGCCCTTCCAGGTCAAGAGAACAGCGTGTGCAAGAGAAGGTAAGACTAGGAGCAGGATGAGAGGCTAAATTTGCATAGCCAGTGGCCCAGAGAAGCTGAAGCTAAGTGCAGTTTGGATTACGGGTCATGAGATGGAATAAGAGAGAAAACGCAGGGTCTCAAGGAGTCAGGGACAGGAGCAAGATGACTACAGGTGGGTAAGGCACCCTGGATGACAGCCCAGTGAGACTGTGCAAAGCAGGCCTTCAGCCTCTGTGGAACCTGACTGCAGGTGCGTTCCATGACACCACAGGTGTGCCCCATCCATGAGCTCCTCCAGCAGTAGAAAATACCTCCAGGACACAACTGTCCTTAGAAGTAGAGGTTCACAGAACAAATATTTCAGTAGTCCCTAATCTATGCCAAGCATTCATTACACCTCGGCTCCCAAAGTGCTGGGATTATAGGCACGAGACCCCGCGCTTGGCCTTGTTTTCTCTACTTTGTATACTGTCTTCTCCACTGATGCTTGCCCTCCTTGCCTACTAAATGCACTGAGTCTCTCTTTTCTAAAATAACAGGGAAAGAAGGAGGAGTCATGGTCACCAACATCTGTGAGCCTTGTTTCCTCAGTGGCGCTATGGGTTTCCCTCTCGTAAGAGTAGTTTTTACTTCTGGTTTCCATTTCTCACCGAATGATCTCTGCAGCAAACACTGAGTGGCCACCCAGCCTCCCACTGTTCCTTCCTGACAGGATTCCTAACTGGTTCAGGATTCAGGTGTCAGGTATCCATCTGCTTCAAGGCAGACTGTTCCCTCCCAGGCCCAGGCATGAATCTTGTTTCTTTAAGCCAGCAATTCCCAAACATTTTGGTCTCAGGACCTCACACTCTTCAGAATACCCTCTTCAATGACCTTTTGTTTATATGGGTTATTTCTATTTATACTTAACATATTAGAATTCAAAATTGAGAATTAAAAAAAATTGTAAATTCATTTTAAAGGAACAATAATAAGCCCAGTACATGTTAACATAAATAATACATTTTTAATGAAGAATAACTACATGTTCCAAAACAATTTGGTTAGACAAGTGGCATTGGTTTGCACTTTTGTAAATCTCTTAAACATGGCTTAATGGAAGACAGCTGTATCCCATCACTCCTCTCCTTTCAATTCTGTTGCAATACTCGTTTGGGTTGAAGTATATGAAGAAAATCTCATCTTTAATTACACAGGTATGCAATTAAAAAGAGAGAAAGAAAGAGAAAGAGGAATATTTCCTTTTCAGCGAATTGTGGATATTCTTCTTTGATATTCCAAAACTTGACAAGTGGTAATTTAGCTTGGTTGCAATGTGGAATCTTAAACAACGTCCACGAACTTTACCTCTTCTGTTTCACTAAAATCCACTTATTTCTCTTGTTCTTTGTATGGATCATTTACTCATGCATGATTTTGTAACAGCATGCCTTGGTCATTTGGAAAATATTGGTTCAATGAATTATTCAGATCTTCCAAATGTTGACTTGTTAACTCTGAAACAAAATTTTAAAAACTACATTTGTTAACATTGCCTCTAATTTCATCACAAAAGTCCTTAAATACTGAGAAACTGTCAAGCTGACATGGATACAGGTTTTTCCAAAATTCCAATTTTCACTTGAAAACTCAAATTTTATTATTGTCAATAAACATTGTTGGTTGTTTTCCTTGAAGTGACTCACTTCGTTCATTTTTGGGAAAATGTCTGCCAAATACCCACATCTGAATAATCATAGTTTCTCTGTTGTTCTTTCAAGTAAAAATGGTGTTCTGTGAAAACAGTAAGTACTTCAGCTTATAACTCACGTAAGCACACACGCATTTTTGCCTCAGGACGACCAGACAACAATCATACTCCAGAATGCAACAGAAGTGCCTTAGGTGTACCTACCAGTTTGTCACATAGTATATTAAAAAGACATGTATTGATGGGCCAAGATTTAACGAAATTAGTAACTTTTATTGCCTCACCAAGGGCATTTTTAAGTGAAACTGGTATTCTTCTTTACTGTGAGCAGGTGGCGGTGAATAATACAATGGCTACCAGCAGAATTGGATGCCACTCCCTTGATTCATGCTAAGGTGCTGGCAGTTTTACCTGCCACTGTTTTCACCAGTTATTGGTTTAGTCCTGAGTGCGTGAGGCAACTTTGGCGTATGACTGAGGTGTTGAGAGACTTCTTGGAAGGTCTCACTTATTCTTAAAACTTGAAAGGCGTTTCCTTTTATGACTCTAGACATTGACACCACCTGGGACTTCTGGAACAGCAGGAGTGGTCTTGCAACCACGAGCGGAAAGCCAAGACAGTCACAGAGAAGTGAATCCTGCAGCTTGAGCATAACTTTGAACCAGTGAATGAGTCAAAGTGACCACACCCCGTCTCTGAAATCCTTGTTGTGTGAGATAAATATCTTCTTGATTGAGCCATTTTTAGCTGATTTCCTTTTACTTGAGATGATACAGTCTTCGCCCTTGTGGAGGCTGCAGTCTACCGGGGTTGAATATTAGCAAATACCTTGTTATGTAGATCCAGTCCCAGCCAAAATATAAACTCCTTGAGAGAAGAGTTTCTTAAGCAGAATTGCTTTACGCATGATAAACAAAGGCAGTAGAAATCAGGATAAGAGTGATCCCCTTAACTTCAGCAAGTGTCCCTGTAATCTGGTGCCCTCGTTTTGCTCTGTGATCTTGCTGCCAGAGCTTGGGTGAGTTGCCTTCATTCTGTAAGACACGTTCTTTTCCTTATGAGTCCCCATCACTTACGTTGTCTTTCACAACCCTTTTCCAAATAATTTGTTTCATAAAATATTACTTAGTGTCTGACCTATCTTCCACATCCCCAACGTCCACACTAAAATATCGGGCAAGCATACTTATAAAAAGGCTACAATAATAATATAAGTTTAGTTATTACATATATAAATAATGAGTATTAAAGGGTAGATTGAATTAGCCACAAACATATCTTGGAAGACTTCGATCTGCAAACCCATTTACCTCACCCTCAATCATGGGCATTTGATTTTATTTCTTGAATAAATATGTGAGATTAAGGTGCTTTTGCTTCATACTTAGCTTCTGGACATTTTCCTTGAATGTCCTTCACTATGTTCATTGCATCTTGGATACAGCCAAAAACTTCCTTTCGTCTCCATTTCTAATCAATTGCCTTAAATCTGAAATCTGACATTTGCTGGTTGTGTGACTTGGGCAATTAACTTGGCTACTTTGTGCCTTAGTTTCTCTGTTTTTACAATAAAAATTATAATATAGCCTGTCTTAAACAGTAGTTATAAAATTAAATAAATTAATAAACATCATGCACTTTAGAAAATGCCTGACACATTTTAAGAGCTCAAGAAGAATTAGCTATCATTACGTTCTTACCATTAGCAGCATCATCGTTACTTTGCTTAAACACGCTGATTCTGCACCCTTTTCTATAGGGCAATCACCTCATCTCCCAGCTTCTGACAAGCATCACGGAGCTATTTGCAGTTGCCATTATTTCCTGTTCTACTCTTGAGACACATGGAAAAGTTACAGAAAAAGAGCAAGAGTGTATACAATTTTCAAGAAAGAAGAGGATTTCCAGACTTTTTTCTGGTGGTTTCCCACATGTCTATTTTCTTGTTCTATTTATTTTCTGTCCTTGACCCTATCATCCTCTTTTGGATTCTCCCACTTCTGCATTCCCCAGTCTTCCAAGTGTTTCTCTACACCTGTCTCCACACTTGAGTTTCACTCTATTTGTATTGTAAGAGCATTTAAGGGAAGAATAAATTTATCTTTGTCATTCTTATTGACTCTGTGGTCAGAGTTGGAATCTCAAGCAATTGATTCTTGTTTGTGTATCATTTTGATATACTGTGGTTCAGTAATTTTCCAGAAGGGTAAAGGGCCTACGGCAGATGGTGGGTGTCCCCTGTGTGATCAAACACCAGATCAACTCTTATATTTCAGAAATTAACAATTCCCACATGAACACTTTGGAAAACAAAAAGAATACATTATCATCTCCCTTGGCAAGGGGCCGGGCTGATCCTCCACCTATTAAAACCCTGAAGACAGCCCAATGGATAAGGGTCTAAAAAGAAGGACCAAAAGTTCCCGATTAACTGTTATATCCAAACTCACTGCCAGTGATGACGCCCTTTCCATCCAAGGCCAGCAGCCTATCAAAGTCTTCTTCCCCACTTACAGACACAGATACATCTGGGATTCTTTCCATGTTTAACTTTTCTGGAACCTCTTGATTTATCTCCCATTCCCACCTCCACTCTTTTGCTTTGGTTATATATTTTGGGGGGTTGTTTGTTGTTTACCACTTTTATTGCCAAACTCACTTTCCAAACCCATCTTAAAAATTATTTTTCTTGTTGACTCTTGCTCATCCCCTCCCAATCCCAGAACTGTTCTCATCTGGAATTTAGGCCAATTAAAGACACCAAAGAACTTGTGCATAGGGTGAGTGTGTCCACCATCACCCAAATCTGAATACATTTGAAACTGAAGGGAGGTGCTATTTATAATTAACTTAGGACCTCGGAGGCAAATTGAGACTGCCTCAGACAGCTCAGAAAAGATGGTCGCCCTCTTACATGGAGATGCCTACTACTCTTTCCATGGTGAACTGATCATACAATGCAAACTTTCTGCAATTGAGCTTTCTAGTCCTGTGCTGACGTTGGACTTGTATTTGAAGCAGTTGAGTAACGTGTACGTTCGAGCCATCAGTGGAGGTCACTGTCATGATGTTTAGATCCATCCAGCTATAATACACTCTCTGCTGCCCCCATGTGGTGTGTTCTTGGTTTGGCCAAGAATACCCACTCCACCTTCCCATTCCCCATTCTGGAGAAGGATCCACAAAGCAAACTTAATGACATCCGTGAGGCAGAGGAAAAGGAAAAAAGGGAGGTGAAAGCAATTATTTTGAAGATATCAAGATTTCTCCCACTTGCCAGGTGCAGTGGCTCACTCCTGTAATCTCAGCAGTTTGGAAGGCCAAGATGAGAGGAACCCTTGAGTCCAGATTTGAAGACAGCCTGGGCAACATAATGAGACCCTGTCTCTACAAAAAATAAACAAAAATGGCTGGGCGTGCTGGTAGGTGCCTGTAGCCGCAGCTACTCAGGAGGCTGGGAGGTGGGAGGATCCCTTGATCCCTGAAGGTCAGGGCTGCAGGGAGCCATGAATGCACCACTGCACTCCAGCCTGGGCAACAGAGCGAGACCCTGTCTCCAAAACAAACAAACAAACAAAAAAGATTGCTCCCTCTTTTTGATACACCTAAAAACAATTTTACTCCTTTACCCCATCCCTTTCTTCTCACAAGAGTCATTATTACCCGGCTGTTTGTTCCATTCTCAAAATCAGGATGAGATTGGGGATTGGAGGTCTGTGCCAGAAACACACCAGTGTAGAACCACAGTGGACCACGTGGGGTTGGCAAAGACCTAATGTTGGATCCCCTTTTTAAGGATCCAGCAGGCTTATGGGTTTCTCAGGGAAGTGCTGCAGGTGGAGTTGGGGGAGGGGAGTGTGTAGCCCAGGAACTGAAGAGGACAAATGGGACCAGCTAGGAAGGAGTAGAGCAAGAAGACGGAAAGGCAGGACTGAGTGGGAGCAGAGCCTCACTAGAATACCCTCACCATCAGCAAAGTGGCTTTTCAGAGGAGCAGCATGCGAGGGACAGGAAGGAAGGTCAGTTCGGGAGGGAGTAGCCACAAAGGAGTCTCACCGAGGACGAGATGTGTCACCAGAATCCTCCACCATTAGAAAGTCCTTAGATGTAGGGCGGGGAAAATCCTGTCACCTCCCACACAGCCCTTCCTGTTATTGAAGGGGCAGTATCCACATGAGGTAACAGGGCACACAGACCCTAAAAACAGTGGGTGAGAAAACACCAAAATCATATCCAGGTCTCCTAGCCCAGGGGTCCTCAATCCCCTTGGGCCACAAACCCCTACTGGTCTGTGACCTGTTAGGAACCAGGTTGCACAGCAGATGAGTGGCCGGCCAGTGGCATGACCGCCTGACCTCCGCCTCCTGTCGGATCAGCAGCAGCATTAGATTCTCATAGGAGCGTGAACCCTCTTGTGAACTACGCATGTGAGGGATCTAGGTTGTGCTCCCCTTATGAGAATCAAACTAAATCCATGGAAAACTTGTCTTCCACAAAACCTGTCCCTGGTTCCAAAAAAGATGGAGACAGCTGTCCTAGCCCACCAAATTCTGATCATTTTGAATCAGAACTTCAGTGTGCCTGTGCAATTAAAACATCTAGAAAACAAAGGGATAATTCCTGTTTCTATCTGCCTTGTTATCTGGCATTCAGTGCTTAGTGCATCCAGGGCTCAGAGTAACAAGAGAAAAGAAAGCCCATCAGTTCTACTCTGGCTTTCATCCTCCTCCAGGATTCCCCAGTCTCCCCTTCACCTGATCTGGCCCCATTAAGTGCTTGAACCCAGACGCTGATGTTTGCCCTCAATACCTTGGTGTTTAGGCCTTGTGGAAAATGACTTGCTTGTGAATAGCTGATAATACACCTGTCAAATTCTACATATGGCCAAGATCCTTCTGTTGGTTCCTCACACTCAAAGTGCCTTGTTTTTCTTCAAGTACTATCTGAGATGTCTCTATGGATTAGTGTTTATATGCAGCAAGTACTGCAGTTAGTTAATAATGTCAAGATCGTTGAGATTCCCTAATGAAAGAGATACACAACATCAACTGTCATTTTAAACAAACATGCAATCAGGATAGCAGTGCTGAAAATATGATCTGCCTGATTTCATGGAGATGATGCAAGAACCAGGCTGCTTTCACAGTCCTTCCACTGGCGAGCTCCATTTCACAGGATTTCAGGGGAGAAACGGTGGATTTTCACAAGAGCCGCAAAACTGTCGGTTCTGTGAAAAAGAAATTGCTTCAGCAGCTGGAATCCAGGAGGACAAATAGGTGCACTGATTATATCTTCATTGTTCACCAGAGCCACAGCACTCAGTAAGTTGTAATTATGTTGTGAAGAGCTCAGTTCTGATAGTCCTTCCCCTTGTGAATATAAACAGTATTTTTCTATTTGTTATCAAAGGCTTGCAGCCAATCTTGTAGCATACAAATATATATACACACACACACACATATATATCCATGTGTGTGTATGTGTGCATGTGTGTATATATGTGTATAGACACACACACACACAATATATGCAGACCTATAGAATTAAGATTTTGTGGCCAGGCGTGGTGGCTCACGCCTGTAATCCCAGCACTTTGAGAGGCTGAGGCAGGCAGATCACTTGAGGTCAGGAGTTCAAGACCAACCTGGCCAACATGGTGAAACCCCATCTCTACTAAAAATATAAAAGTTAGCTGGGTGTGGTGGCGCACACCTGTAATCCTAGCTACTCAGGAGGCTGAGGAGGATCACTTGAACCCAGGGGGTGGAGTGCAGGGGAGCCGAGATGCGCCCCACTGCACTCCAGCCTGGGCAACAAGTGAGAACTCCATTTCCAAAAAAAAAAAAAAAAAAAATCGACACATTTTACTCAAACCAGATGAGAGCCGTTGCAGACACATCGAGTCGCCTCCCAGTCAGGTTCGCGTAAGATTACGTTGCATTCAGACAATTCATTGGCCAAGGTCCATGCCGAAGAGTAAAGAAGTAGGGTAGAAAACAATATGTGATGAATCAGGTTGGGTGCCTTGGGATTATACAAATAATTGAAAGCTAAAGGACCAATCATTCTAGAGATACACAACGACGGTTTCCAGTAATGTCTATGAGCCCGCCTCTTGACCAGCTTTCTGACAGACATTCAGCAAATGGGCACAATTTCTGGTGGCCCTCATTTTGTCACTATATGCCTGCACCAAAAATCTCTGGCAGTTTACTAAAGGTGTTTCATTGGTCATTGTCCTTTGAATTCAGCTTTCTCTGTAGTCTAAACTTGTTCTTTCGGAATCGCTAGGCAGCAGCTCTGGATAATTCCACTCCCTTGGCTATGTGCCGTGCACAGAGCCTTTGATAAACTGACAGCCCTTTTGACTGGGGCCAATCTGCTCCATCTGACCTACGGAAATTCTCTTGGTACTATTTTAAACCTTACAAAAATTTTTTAAATGTCAATGGCCTAAATCACCATAGGAGTTCTGAAGCTTAGTGAGGGGAGAAACCACAGCAGAAAATGTGCTCCTTTCCAAAAATGGCATTCCCTCCATCCCTTCAGATGTGGGTGACTTGGGGCTCCAAACCTCCAGTCAACCAAAGTGTTATCCTGGATCTTATTTTCTTCCATCCTTCTTCTCAATTCGAGAACCTTGCCTCCTTTAAAGAACAGAAGGAAAATGGAGAATGTTGGTGGACCCGTCCACTAAAAAAAACAAAAATTACCTGGGCCTGAAAGCGCACAACTGTTCCAGCCTACTCCAGGCAGGCTGAGAACAGAAAAGAATCCTTGCAATCCAGGGAGGCCGGAGTCCCGCCGTGAGCGAGAGTGCACCCACTGCACTCAGCTGGGTGCCAGGCGCGACTCTGTCCAAAAAAAAAAAAAAAAAAAAGGAGAAAGTTCAGAGTAAGGCTTGTAGATCTCATTTTAATTCATGTGTTAGAGTCATTTCTAACACATAGTGAATTGGATCCTCATACTTTTGAAATCCTACCATCAGAGACAATGCCTTCAAGGTGAACTCTACGAATAAGACATCATTGGAGCTCAGCAACCAAGGGTAGAAGGTTGCCATGAAGCAGTGGCCAGAAGAGGTTGGAGAGAATGGGGGAAGAGGTAGAATAGATAAGTGGTTAAGAATGGGGGCTCCTGTGTCAGACACATCTGGATTCAAATCTCAGCTCTTTAATTTTACTAAGGGTATGATATTAGGCAAAGTTTTAAACCTGTATTAGTTTTCTACTGCTGCATAACACATTACCATAAACTTAGCAGCTTACAGCAGCACATAGTTATCTTACAGTTTACGAAATTTAGGAATCTCAGCATGGCTTTGATGGGTCCTCTGCTGTGGGGTCTCATGAGCTGTGATCAAGGTATCAGCCACGCTGCATCCTCATCTGGAGGTCTGACTGGGGAAGAATCTAATTCCAAGTTCATTTAGGTTGTTGGCAGAGTTTACTTCCTTGCAGACATAGGAATAAAGACCTCCAATTCCCGCTGGCTGTTGGCTAGAGGCTGCTTTCTGGTCCACCAGAAGTGCTCCACCAAATGGCTTTCTCTATAGGCAGTTCATGACTGTTTTCTTCTTCACAGCCAGCAGGAGAGTCTCTCTCACCCTAGTCTGCCAAGACACGTCTCATATAATGTAACAAAATCATGGTCATGACATCTCATCACAGTTGCCATATTTTATTGCCAGAAGCGAATCATAGGTTCCACCCACACTGAAGTGGGAAAGGTTATACAGAGTAACACCAAGGGGTGCACATCATGGGGTCGTCTTAGGATTTGCCTAATGCATTCCACCCTCTAGTTATCATTTGGACAGAAAATCTTATAAAAAGTCACTTTTGAAAGGTAGAAGGAAGAAGTGTTTGAGAATGTAGACTCTCGAGTCAGACATCCAGAGTTCAAATCCCAGCTCTTCAGTTTTATTAAAGGTGTGACCTTCAACAAGTTTCTTATCCTATCTGATTTTCAGCTTTCTCCTCTATAAAATGGGAGTCATAACAGTAGTTACCTTAAGGGTTGATGGGAAGATTAAATAAGATAGGGCTTGTAAATTACCTAGAAGAGTGCCTGGCACTTAGTGAGTGCTGGGGAAATGTTAACTTAATCAATATGTTCCTCTTTGCAGCAGACTTGGAAAGAGTATCTTTTGGGCATAGCTTCTTTAAGCCTATATCACTTGGCAAATCAGAGGCCGAGCCAAGGCTACAACTCAACAGCCAAGAGCCCAGGTGAGGCTGTCACTGGTCTAAGCCTGTTGTGCTTGCTGAACCTGATTCTGCCACTCCAGTCATCCTTCCCCTGCTGATTCAGCCTGCCCTGGGTGTGGGGAGGGGCACATTTCCTGTAGAGTGGGCTGGTAATGGCCACGGTGGCAGGTCGGGCAGCATAGTGTGGAAACCTGGCTCTCTTTCGGGAACAAGTGGATGCTTAGACTTTGGAAGCAGGTTGGAGAGATGAGGCATAAGGTCTATGATGCTCTGCAGAGGGAGGCAGAGGTGTGTAGGTGGAGAGAAAGGAAATGAGGGAGACAGGGCCACAGTAGATACCAATGGAATGTGCTGAGGTGACCTTGCTCTCTGCGGCAAGCTCAGTGCAGCAGAGGAGGTGATGACTTGCAGTTTTCCCATCAGTGCCGCATGAGTCGCTCTCCATATGGCTGGTCTTGTCTATCTCCGCATTTCCCATATCAGTTTAAATGAATGCACTGCATGTATGTGCATGTGTGCATGGGTGTGTATGTATGAGTGTATCACTAAAGAGCTGCAGGAGTAATGAGTCAGTATTTGCTCTGAGGATCTGAGGCCTCTCCCAAAAATTAGGCATAAATATGGACATCAGCATGACAAGTCAGCATTTCCACAAAATACAGCATGTCAGTTCAAGGATCTTAGCAAGCTTTAAGGAAATGACTTAAAAGATCACCTTCTTTAGAGTAGAAATTAATCTCTTAGATTGATGGAGACCATTGGGAAAAGGGGAGGGTAAGAGAAAAGGAATACAGGCATGATTCAAGTAGAAAGAAAATAGGCTTGGTTTTATATTTGCAAAACAATCCACCATTAACCAAAATGCCTTTCCACACATCTCTTCAGTCCTCACCAAAACATATAAAGAAAACAAAGCAGATAGTATCTTCATTTGCATGAGAAAACAGAGTCAGTCTCTGGGAGCTAAAGGAAGTAGCAAAAAGAAAAAAAAAATACTAGAACACAGGCCTTCAGAACTCTAACTCAGTGTTCTTCTTCTACAGAATCTGACAGGGATGTCAGAATGCCTTCGTTAGCAGGCTGATGCCTATGTGAAGGTTATTGCTTACATATTAATTCGACAAGCCCTGTCCAGGCACTGCCAGCCTAGGGATACATTACATTAATCTTTCTGAGCCTAAGTTTCCTTATCTATAAAATAAGGATAATAATAATATTCACCTAATTAGGTTGTTTGAGGATTAAACAGGTAAGTAATCATAAGGGCATAAGAAATAGTCTGTGCAAAGTGTTAGATTAAGTGTTAGCTTATTATTTTGGCCTCTTCTCCAGCCCTCCCACTTAAAAGTACTTATTTAGGGAGGAATGAACACTACTTTGCTGAATGAATTAATGATTGAATAATGGGAACTAAATGGAGACAGGAGAGGACCTAGAAACAAGGCCCAACACCCAGGGAAGGGAAAGACTCACTTCTTGGTTTCAATGACCGACTTTCCCACAATCAACTAATTGTAGTCCAAACCTCAGATTTAAGTGGCCCTTACAGCATAAACCAAAGCTTTCTGAACTCCCAGGGCATTTCTCTCTCCCTCTATTTCATTATCACCTGCTCAATGACTATAAAACACTGCTTTTCATGCAGGACACAAAACCATTTTAAAGGACTCATGTGACACCCTGGAACACTCAGCTCTCTTTACTCACAGTGGGACACTGGTGACTGTGCTTTGTGGTGGGGGAGCCCTGATTTGTAGTGCCTGATGATATCTGTGGTGTAAATACTCCCACTGTGACTGATTTCAAGCTACCATAGGTTTAACAACTGGCCGGCAAACTCCTGAATATTTAACAATTAGCTTTTACACGTGGCTTTGTCCCTCTCCCTTGCTCCTTCCCATTTCCATAGAGGATTGGACCCTGACTGCTAGGTTCATTGAGCCTCACTGGATATGGGCTGGTAAATACAGCTCCCATCACCGCTGTGTGGCACTCGCTTTGCACCTTGGGACCTCATAGTGCAGGGTAAGGAATAAGAACCCTTGGCATTCTAGGAAAAGGAAACAAATAAGCAGGAGAACCTGGGGTGAAGGTTTCTGAATTTTATTCCAAACCATGGCATTAATAAATGGTTTGAACTAAAGAAAAGCCAAGTACACCTGTTCCTGGTGCCTTATTTTCTCCATTCATCAGACAGCGACAACAACGACCTCAGTCACAGGGGAGGCGGAGAGCTTCATTAGCTCATGGTTTTTAAAGGCTCAGATACAAAAGGCAGTGTAATAGGAGTGCAAAGCCTCATTATTAGGTAATAACTCTCATCTGGCTGATTCAAATTGCACATCTCTTCACGTCTACCCTTTTTCCAATTACGTTGCTTCATTTTTCTCTTCTGGATATTTTTTTAAAGTCACTTTGAAGTACCGTAATTACTATTTCAGTAAAACCTCACAAAGATGATGAGTTTAAACCAAATGAAAAAAGCAGAGAAATCATGCCTCCCCATCCAGTCTCCAACCCCCCCAAAATTTTTTAAAATTAAAATTTCATCCCCCGTTTTACAAGCAATGAAATCAGTGCCTTATTTGGAGAGTGTTCATTCAAGGAAAGAATCCTTTTTTATGTGGAAATGATCATTGTACACTTGCCAGATAGTTAATTACATTAGGTTGTTCTGCCCACGATTGCAAATCAGCTTCATACAGAAAGGGACTTGTGGTCAAGATAATAGCAAAAGATAATGCAGTAAAACAACTGTGGAAAGAAAATGGTGCAAAGCATAAATGTTGAAAATTGCTGTTTGTTTATATATGTGTGTATCTATATATATGTATTTTTAGGAGGGCGGCAACATGCTCTTTGCTGTTATCACAAGCATTAAAGTTTAATAGACCATCCGTGAGTTATTTACTGCTCAGAAACACCTGCTCAGAGAGATAAAGTAGCAGCTATCTTTCTAGTTTTAAAATTGACATTCAGCCAGTTATATTTCTGGTCTTTCTCATCACTTAGACGGTTGTTGACTTTTCTTAAATGTCAAAGGAGGTTTTCAACTTAATTTTATGCCTCATGCTAGTTTCTTCCTTGGGCTCTCCAGAGGCCCTTCTCTGTGGCCTCTAAGTCAGCCCCAAGAAAGGGCTGCTGAACGGAAAGCTTTCTTTTAAGAAAAGAGAGTGCATTTACATCCATCTTTTTGCATGTATTGTGTAGAAAATGGAATTTATCATACCTCATTCATAATTACTCCCCTTAGTCTTTCTACACCGTTTACTAAGATGAATAATGTATTAGGCAAGGGTAGTATATACAAATATACAGAGAATCACAGATATGACTATATTCTATGCCCCTGTGCAAATGATATCACCAGAAACCCGGTCTATGTCAGGGCCTGCGTGATTTCTCCTGACGTCTCTCTTCTTCCCTGCATGCCGTCTCCTTTACCTGCTGAGTAGTCTTCTCTGTACTCCACAATCCAGATTCTGGAGCTCAAGTCTGATGAGCTTAGCTCTTTCCACTCCTGGGCCAAGTTCTTACCACAGACCACTTCACAGAACAACCAGCAGACTATGGCCAGATAACTCACAGGGAGGGTGGGCACTCACACCTAGTCGATCAGTGGTCATTTCTGCACAAACATCACCTGTCACAACTGCCCTGGGCCAGGCCATGGGTCAGCACTGTCAGACTAATGGAGATGACGGACGCTGTGTCCACACGGACATACTGACCTGTGCTGTGTAAAGTGCTGGGTTTTAAGGCAGTTGATGCTGACTGAAGTGAGCCATGTCAAGGTTCAGGAAGGAACTGAGCTAGGAATTCTGAACAATAGGGCTTGGCTGCTGGACTTAATTTGAACCCTGGCTCTCCCACTTGATATCTGAGTGACCTTGGGCAAGCGATCCAACCTCTTTGTGCCTAATTGTCTCATGTGTAAAATGGGACTTATCAATCTACCAGCCTCACAAAGTGGTCATAAGAATAAATGAGCTGACACACAAAATGCTGAGTCCAGAGTCTGCCGTGTAAGCTCCTCGCGTCTGATTCATTCAGTGTTTGTTTCATGGTTGTCCATGGGTATGTGTCTGTGTTTGTCTAAGGTATATAGAATTTAAATTAATGATAATCCTTGGTCCATGACATGCTTCTATCAACTCTCTATGCAACGGTCTCTTTTATGGACGTAGTCGTACATAAAACTTCCAATACCCATCAACCTACACACTCCTCGCCATCTCCTTTCCCTTCCTTTCCCAAGAGATAACTGCTATTCTAAATGATATGTTCATCATTTTCTATTTAATCACATTATTCTTACAAAAATATATGCATAACAACATACTATTGAGCTTCAGTTGTTTTTAAGCTTTATAAAGGGGTACAATATAACATTAGTCTTCCAGGACGTGCTTTTTTCCTTCCAAGTTTGTTGCCAGGAAGGTCTGTGTTCTTTCATGTTCACGTCTGTGTGATATTCCATTGTGCGACTATGACACAGATTATCTACAGGCTTAGTAAATGTTAGCTACTTTTCAGCTATTACTCAATGCCAGCAGCTCCTTTTTATCCTTTCCTAAGCTATCACTCATCCTCACCTAGCCATGAATTCTGTCCTTTTATTTAACAGGCATCATGTTCAGTCTAGAGCTGCTCTTTGGGACAGGAGTGGGCCAACATGGAGGCCATATACCTGCTTCCCCCTTCCCTTTCTCAGGACTCTGCATCCTTAAAATACACCCCTGCTATTTGCTCAGCTGGATCCCATCTGAGAGAAGAGACCCGGACAAATCACTGATAGGAAGAGTGAATTGGTTGTCGCCTTTTAATTTTTTCAGTGAGAATGGGAAGAGATTTTATTGACAAGGCTGTTATGCAAATGTGATTCTATCACAGTGCGTTATCGGCATTTTTATTATCTGGAACTACTGTAATCTTGCCCTCAGCTCCCTCTCCAACCTATCTTCTTTCATCCTTTCACTGATTGTTCTAGTAGAAAAACTGCAGACTACAATACTCTGTGGATTCATGGGTAGGTAACAAACAGCTGGAAGATGCCTCCCAAGCGTTGTCTGAAAACGGACATGGTAAATAAAGCAGGACTTCCAGGTCTCGGCTGAGTTTTCTTCCCGGTGACCACTGAGAGCCCAGTAGAAAAATCATGAAGTGACCCTTATTAGTTTGGCCCAGCTCCCTCCCAGGCAATTACTGTAGCAAAGCTCAGATGCTGAATTCTGATTGATTCTGGAAGATTAAGCAGGAAAATGAAGCTGCCATAATATTGTAGCCAGATAGGTAACCTGGCTTGAAATTCGTGTACTGATCCAGAAGAAAAAGGCATGCTGCCAGCATTTCATGGAGGTTATCTAAGTTACATCACATTTTTAAATGCCGATTTCGACCTTTTCCCCATGTCAGAAATATATATCCACACTTCTGATTAAAGACTAGACGCAACGGATTGTAGTTTCATATTTTTTCTTCCCTCCGTATTGATCACGTTTTTCTCCCATCTTTGAGAGCAAGAGGTAGGGTCGCAGAAGAGAAGACAGGAGCAGTAGAATTGCGCCTCTGTGGCAGGATTTCTCTGTAAACTGCAATGCAACCTGCGTCTGGTGTAGGGGCCACATTTGGACAAGTTTTCTTTCATTTATTCTAGAACATTGTCAATGTTTATACATTTGAATGGTTGCCAGCTCTGTCCCTGCCCTCAAGGAGCCCACATGAGGGGCAGGCAGAGACTCAGAGCTACAGCCCTCCTTGAAGGGTGCTGTGGTAGGATTTGAATAAATGACTGTGTCTGTCATAGAGGAAAATGTTTTTCTACAGCTGGTGAGAACCAAAACCACACAGCCATGTGGTTTGGCTCTTCCACTGTCTTCATTGACATGACTTTATCATTCCAAAAAACGTTGCCCAGAAAGAAAAAGATTTACATCTTTATCTGAATATTCCTAAAAATCCACTTAAAATTGCTCAACTTTTCAATAGATAGCATCGAGTGATGCTCTATGCTCCAAATCACTCCCAGACTTCCTGCCAAAACCCCTCCCCTTCTGTGTCCGCCACTCATAATCTTTACCCAATCCTAATCAAGCTTCTGCATTGAAAGGCCCACCTCAAACAAGACTTCACAGCCTCAGAACTAGCCCAGCCTTGCCCTCCTCCCTCCAAGACGCTACAAGAACTCCATCAGTGTCATGTTTTTCCCGCCATGGCATGCAAGAAACTCAGCTTTCACTCACCAACGTTTTATTTGGGTGCCTGTGTTTGACAGTAAGGAGGAAGAATGAGAAGGGAAATGACAAGTGGGACCTGGAAAATAAGTGGGACTTGCCCAATGATGGGAGGCAGGGAAGAACACCCCAAGAGAGAAGAACAGATGAATAAAGGCAAGAATACATAAAGGTTACAAGCCCCACTGTACCCTGGGGCTTTAACTGAATTATACCTGAAGGAACACTTTTACCTTCTCTTTGTGCAAAAGGACAGGGTCTTAGAAAGCCTCCCTCCCTACTGTAAACTAGTTCAACCATTATGGAAAACAGTATGGTGATTCCTCAAGGATTTAGAACTAGAAGTACCATATGACTGAGCCATCCCATTACTGAGTATATACCCAACGGATTATAAATCATGCTGCTATAAAGACACATGCACACGTATGTTTATTGCGGCACTATTCACAATAGCAAAGACTTGGAATCAACCCAAATGTCCATCGGTGACAGACTAGATTAAGAAAATGTGGCACGAGGCCAAAGTGGGTGGGAGCGCGTGCTGCTGGGAGTTGCTTGGAGGTTGGCAGCGCGGGGCTGAAGGCTAGCAAACCGAGCGATCATGTCGCACAAACAAATTTACTATTCGGACAAATACGACGACGAGGAGTTTGAGTATCGACATGTCATGCTGCCCAAGGACATAGCCAAGCTGGTCCCTAAAACCCATTTGATGTCTGAATCTGAATGGAGGAATCTTGGCGTTCAGCAGAGTCAGGGATGGGTCCATTATATGATCCATGAACCAGAACCTCACATCTTGCTGTTCCGGCGCCCACTACCCAAGAAGCCAAAGAAATGAAGCTGGCAAGCTACTTTTCAGCCTCAAGCTTTACACAGCTGTCCTTACTTCCTAACATCTTTCTGATAATGTTATTATGTTGCCTTCTTG
>NW_016805314.1:703373-727745 GCF_001698545.2 Rhinopithecus bieti | reverse complement strand
TGACAGACTGGATTAAGAAAATGTGGCACATATACACCATGGAATACTATGCAGCCATAAAAAAGGATGAGTTTGTGTCCTTTGTAGGGACATGGATGCAGCTGGAAACCATCATTCTCAGCAAACTATCGCAAGAACAGAAAACCAAACACTGCATGTTCTCACTCATAGGTGGGAATTGAACAATGAGATCACTTGGACTCGGGAAGGGGAACATCACACACCGGTGCCTATCATGGGGAGGGGGGAGGGGGACGGGAGAAGGATTGCATTGGGAGTTATACCTGATGTAAATGACGAGTTGATGGGTGCTGACAAGTTGATGGGTGCAGCACACCAACATGGCACAAGTATACATATGTAACAAACCTGCACATTATGCACATGTACCCTAGAACTTAAAGTATAATAATAATAAAAAATTTAAAAAATTAAAAAAAAAAAAAAAGAAAGCCTCCCTCCCATGACCAAGGAGGTTTGGCCCATGGTGGGACCCTGTGAATGACTTCAGGGACAATGAGCAGCTCCACTGCTGGCTGCCCAGAAGCCTACGGCCTCCCATACCAGCTGCAGTTCTCCCAGCTCCTAGGTTCTGTCTCTTCCATATCACCTGCCCAGCTTTCTTCAGTTCCCACTTCACTCCATTCCAGGAGATGAGCTAGTTTCCTGTGAACAAACCCAAGTCCACTCCAAGTGTGCCTCATTTAGCCCAGCCTTCTGTCATCATCATCATAGTCCTGTCCCCAGAACCTGTGCTAGGAAAAGCTGCTCAGTAGAACACACTTGAATACAGCACGTTTTGCTCTGTAGACCCAATGATTTCTTATTTTTGCCTAGCTGCCCTTCTTCCTAGGGGCTGCAATAAAGCTCCAATCAGACTCTTCAAGAGAGGATTTTCTTCTCAGAAGCCCCAGACCCTTCTGTATGGGGTGCAGAGATTTTGTAGATTAGGCTCAGGTTAATAGGACTCTGAGACCATACTGGCACAGTCTGTACCTTCCCACAAGAAAAGCAATCTGGGGAACAAGCCCAGGCTTCAGCCTTGATACCTAGAAAGAAGATATGGCCCAAGTGTGCCTGTTTCTCATTGGCCATTATTCCACATAACAATTTGATTTCGGCTTCCCAAGTCTATCTGCACTTTCCCTAGGAAGGAAACCACGCTGCACATATGGGAAGATTTTGATCTCCTTAAATCCCAAGGAGCCCAGTATCGATGGGTAAAATGAATCAGAAATTTGTTCACAGACAGACCTGTGTCCAATTCTGGCCCTAATCCTGACTGTGACTTTGGATGGAGTTCTTAAACTTTCTTAAGTTCACTACATAGTAAAAAACGATTGTCCTGATGTCACTGGGCTGTGTTGTTGCCAGAGGAGAAAAAGTACCTAGCAAATTTCAGGAACTCAGCAAAATGTCCCTTTTCCCCTCTTATCCCCTACGCTTAGCCACAAGGCCTGATTCCCATTCAAGCCGCTGTTAATAAGAGACTTGACCTTTTAAAGCAAGAAATTCATGATTTAACACTCCCAGCAGCTGTCTATGCTGGAAACCACAGACTTCCCACAACCTCCCCGTTTGCATTCACATGGGTAGTTGAATACTACCACTGAAAGTTTAAAAGTTTTGTCTTCAAACGTCTCTGGGGGTGGAGATGGTTGCAAAAGTGGGTGTTGGGGAGGGCAGGGTGGCTGAAACAGTGCCTTCAGACATACAAAGTGTAAAACCTCCAGCATAAGCCAACCTGTCACTCTTGGTGTGGCCTGTGAAATTGTTATGGCCTGGAGCATGTAGGTCACCTCTCCTTGGCGGGAATCCCAAAGGCTTTAGCATTCATGACTGCCTGGCATTTCCCAGGGTTCTCCTGTGAGCTACAAAGATGTCCCTTAGCTTGCTGTCAAATGAAAGATATATTACTCCCCTGTCTTCCTTACCTGTCTGTCATCCTCTCACATGCTCAGATCATTTAGTATGGGACACACAGTTCTCCAAGTCAGCCATACTGACACAACCTCGCATGCTCCCACATTTCTCTGCAACCTGGAGAAACTAGGTGTGATTTCAAAGCCAACTGTTCAAAGAGAACAGGAAGCTGGGTCTGGGAGAAGAGGTGGAGCTGTTTGCCTTGCAAAGTTTTTTGTTAATTTTAGTTCCTGTCCCCAGGCCTTTGGTTAAAACTAGAGAGAACTTCCTCCAGCCTGATAAAGTGAACATAGCATTTCTCAATAAACCTTGAACCGTTGGCCAAACCTCAGATCTCGATGCTTTTCCCTAAGGTTATGGCCACCAAAGCTGAGACTTAAAAGTAGTGACAAGAATAGAAAACCGCAAGGATGGAAGAATCCTGGGAGAACCCAGGAGGCTTCACACAGGCTGAAAGCACCCTCTGCTGGGAGTAAGCAAGACAGCACCACCTGTGCAGCCTCTCCCAATAGTTCGCCCATCACATTCTGTGTTCACACAACAAATACATTCACCTCTCAGGCCACCCTTCCCTCTCATCTGGGACCTGGGCCAGAATTCTTCGTGCTTCTCAGCTATATTTTCATTTTATAGCCTGCAAAATGCCAAAATAGACAAGTGTTTAAAAATCATGTATTTGAAAACTATGATTTGGAAACACATATGTTTTTGGTATCGAACTGACCTAAGTTTTGACTATAATTCCTTGGACATTCTTTGCAGCATAACAAGAAACTTTCAGGGAAGAATATAATAATAGGTGATTAAATTAGAAAATACTCCTGAACAGACCTGTACTGATCTGTCAATTCCATTTCTGCCTAGGAGACTGCCTTATTATTTTTATAGGTAATGAGGGAAAGGCAATGTCAGGTATACAAGAAGAAACCTCCTCCAAAGACTGTACTGGAATTTACCATTAATCCTTAAAGCGACATGCCCATACAAGCTATTTCTTTAAAGACAAAGCTACCTTTCATATCTATAGACAGATACAGCTCAAATGATAGAAGTAGTATACTAGAAGTAGAGAGATCATTAGAAAATGTTGGATTGTCCCAATAAATGGGGATTAGACCTAGAGTCACAAGACTTGTGTCTTCTATCATTTTACACATCTGTGAGTAGTTAATGATTCTTTCAAGAAGTATTTGAGCATTTACTGCTTGCTAGACACCAAAATAGATCCTGGGACACAACTGTGAACAAGAGAAAGAAAATCTGCCTTCTAAAAACTTGCAGGTTGGTGAAGAGGACAATATAATCAAACACTACAGCTCTCTGGCAAGAGTGTTACGACAGGATGAACCCAGGGTAGCTAGAAGTGGATGGCAAGGGGCTATAACCCAGAGAAGCAAAGAAAATGGGTGCAAAAGCATATAAAGAACTATGTGAATGAGTTATTTTTTCTAATATGTTGCTTTTTATTGTGATAAAGTATACATAACATAAAACTTACTATTTTAACCATCTTAAATGTACAATTCAGTGCCATTAAGTACATTCAGATGGTTGTACAACTATCAGCACTGTCCGTTTCCAGAATGCTTTCATCAACCCAAACAGAAACTCTATACCCATCAAAAAATAATTTCATTCCCTCAGCCCCTGATAACCTGTATACTTTCTTGTTTCTGATTTTGTCTGCTTACGGTACCTCTTATAAGTGAAATAATACAATATTTGTCCTTTTGTATCTGGTTTACTTAGCATTATGTCCTCAAGCTTTATCCATGTTGTGCTATGTGTAAGAATTTCATTTCTTTTAAGAATGAATAATATCTGGCTGGGTGCAGTGGCTCAGACCTGTAATCCCAGCACTTTAGGAGACCGAGGTGGGCGGATCACCTGAGGTCAGGAGTTCAAGACCAGTCTGGCCAACATGGTGAAACCCCATCTCTACTAAAAATACAAAAATTAGCCAGGTTTAGTGGCACACGCCTGTAGTCCCAGCTACTCGGGAGGCTGAGGCAGGAGGGTCGCTTGAACCCAGGAGGCAGAGGTTGCAGGTGAGCCGAAATTGTGCCACTGCACTCCAGCCTAGGAAATAGAGTGAGATTCTGTCTTAAATAAATAAATAAATAAATAAATAAATAAATAAATAAATATAATCTATTGTATGCTTATACCACATTTTGTTTATCTATTTATACATTGATGAACAATTGGATAGTTTCCATCTTTTGGCTATTATGAATAATGCTGCTATGAACATTGGTGTACGAATATCTGTTAGAGTACCTACTGTCAATTTTTTTGAGTATATACCTAGAAGTGGAATTGCTGGATCCTATGGTAATTTTATGTTTAAATGTTTGAGGAACCACCATACAGTTTTCCACAGCAGCTGCACCATTTTACATCCCCACCAGCAATGCACAAGTGTTCTAATTTCTCCACCTCCTCACTAGCACTTGTCATTCTGGGGGTTGTCTGTTTTAAATATATATAATAACCATCCTAATGGGTGTGAAGTGGTATCTAAATAGAATTTTGATTTTCATTTCCCTAATGACTAGTGATGTTGAGCATCTTTTCATGTGCTCGTTGAAAATTTGTATATCTTCTTTGGAAAAATGTCTATTCAATATACTGGCCCATTTTTGAATTGGGTTGATTTGTTTTGTTGTTGTAGTTGAGTTACACGAATTCATTATATGTTCTGGCTATTAGTCCCTTAACAGATGTATTATTTGCAAATATTTTCTCCCACTCTGTGTGTTGCTTTTTCACTCTCTTAATGTCCTTTGATGTGCAAAGGTTTTTAATTTGGATTGAGTCAAAATTATCTATTTTTCTCTTTTGTTACCCATGCTGTTGGTGTCAGATCCAAGAAATCTTCACCAAATCTTATGTCATGAAGGCTTTAGCCTGCTTTCTTCAAGGAGTTCTATAGTTTTGCTCTTACATTTAAGATTTAAAGATTTAAATGTAAGTTTAAAGATTTAAACTTTGACCGACTTTGAGTTAATTTTTGTATATAGTGTATACTTTGTGTATATTCTATATATTTTATTTGTGATTAGCCAGGGGTTACATATAACATCTTACTGTTACAACTATCTATTTTTAATTAATATCAACTTAACTACAATTACATATGGAAACTCTACTTTGGTAAAGCTCTGCTCCTTCTTTATGATATTGATGTCACACATTACATCTCTTCTTTTTTTTTTTTTTTTTTTTTTGAGACAGAGACTTGCTCTGTCACCCAGGCTGGAGTGCAGTGGCACGCTCTCAGCTAACTGCAGCCTCCACCTCCCCAATTCAAGCAAAGCTTCTGCCTCAGCCTCCCAAGTAGCTGGGATTACAGGAGTGCACCACCATGCCTGGCTAATTTTTGTATTTTTAGGAGAGATAGGATTTCACCATGTTGGCCAGGCTGGTCTTGAACCCCTGATCTAAAATGATTCACCCACCTCAGCCTCCCAAATTACATTTTTAAACATTGTGTGCCCAAAAGCATAAATACATAATTATTTTATTCATTTTTCTTTTAAATCCTATAGAAAATAAATAAAAGTGGAGTAACAAATAAAATTATTATTATACTGGTTTTATATTTGTCCATGTCTTTACCTTTACACATTTTATTTTTTACAGAGTTGTTTTAGCTATTATGGTTCCTTTACCTTTCCATATAAATTTTAGAATCCTATTGTCATATCTAAAAAAAAAGCTTGCTGGAATTTTGATAAGAATTGCATTAAGCTTGTGTATCAATTTGAAGAGAATTAAAATTTTTACTATATTGAGTCTTCTAGTTCTTGAACACAGTACAGCTTTCCATTAGTTTAGATATTCTTTAATTTTTTTCATTAGTGTTCTGTGGTTTTCACATCACAGTCCCACACGTTTTGTGAAATTTACATGTAAGTATTTCAATTTTTTTGAGCAATTGTGAAGAGTGTTGTATTATTAATTCCAGTGTTTATTGTTAGTATATCAAAATAACAATAAATTTTTATGGCTTTTAGTGTTTTCTTTAAGACTACCCTTGGTATTTTCGACCTAGACAATTACATTGTCTGCAAATAGGAATCATTTTATTTCTTCTTTTCTGAACTGTATGCATTTTATTTCCTTTTCTTGCCTTATTTCACTGGCTACAATGGCCAGCACTATGTTAAACGAGAAGAGTGAGCACAGACATCTTTGTCTTATTCCTGATATTAGGGAGAAAGCACTCAGTCTTTCACCATTAAGTGTAATGTCAGCTCTAGTTTTTTGTTTGTGTGTGTGTTTGTTTTTGTAGATGCTCATTATCAAGTTGAAGAAGTTCACCTCTACTCCTATTTTTCTGATAATTTCTATCATGAACCGATCTTAAATTTTGTCAAATACTTTTTCTGCATTAAGTAATATGATCATGTGTTTTTTCTTCTTAAGTCTTCAAATACGGTAGATTATGTGGATTAATTTCAAATATCAAACCAGCTTGTATCCATGGAATAAATTCCACTTAGTCATGGTGTCTTAGATTATTTGGGCTGCTATAACAAAACACCCTAAACTGGCTAGCGTATAAACGACAGAAATTTGTTCCTCACAGTTTAGGAGGCTAGGAAGTCCAAGTTCAAGTTACCAGCAAATTTGAAGTCTGGTGAGGGCCTATGTCCTTGTGCATAAATGGTGCCTTCTCACAGTGTCTGTCGTATGGTGAAAAGGCAAGGCAGCTCTCTGCGGTCTCCTTTATAAGGGCACTAATCCCATTCATGAGGGTAGATCCTGAATGAGCTAATAACCCATCAAAGACCCCACCTCCTAATATACCACATCAGTGATTAGGTTTCAACATATGAATTTTGGGGGGACACAAGCGTTCAGATCACAACACATACTATCTAATTCTTTCCATATATTGCTGAATTCTATTTGTGAATGTTTTACTAAGGATTTCTGCACCTATGTTCATGAGACACATTAATCTGTAGATTTTTGATACTGTGTTTATCTTGTTTTATATCAGTGTAATACTAGAGTCATAAAATAAATTGGTAAGTGACCTGTACTCTTTTATTTTCTGAAAGAGACTGTGTGGATCTCTTTTGAAGATCTACAGAGGTGTTAGTTAACAAAAGTATCCATTTTTTAAAAAATGTTTGGTAGAATTATCTAAACAGTCTAAGCCTGGAGGTTTCCTTTATTGGAAGTTTTTAAATTATAAACTCAATTATCTTAAAAATTATAAGGCTACTCAAATTATCCATTTTATATTGGGTGTGTTGTGATAGTTAACATTGCCAAATTTTTGTGTGTAGAGTTGTTTGCCTTATTCCTTTATTGTCTTTTTAAAATTTTTCTTTAATTTTAATTTGTATAGGTACGTAATAGGTATATATATTTGTGGGGTACATGAGGTATTCTGATACAGGCATACAATGTGTAATACGTCAGGATCAACAGAGTATCCACCACCTCCAATATTCATCATTTCTTCATGTTATGAACATTCCAATTGTACTCTCTTAGTCATTCTGAAATGTACAGATTATTGCTGGCTGTAGTCACCCTGTTGTGCTATCAAATACTAGATCTTACTCATTATATCTAACTATATTTTTTCACCCGTTAACATCCCCACATCCTCCACCTCCCTACTACCTTCCCCTGGTTGCCACCATTCTACTCTCTATTTCCATGAGTTCAATTGTTTTAATTTTTGGTTCTCACAGATGAGTGAGAACATGTGTTTGTCTTTCCGTGCCTGGTATATTTCACTTAATATAATATCCTCCAGTTCCATCCATGTTGTTGCAAATTACAGGATCTCATTCCTTCTTAGGGATGAATAGTACTCCATTGCGTATAGGTATCACATTTTCTTGATCCATTCATCTGTCAATGGACATTTAGGTTGATTCCAAGTCTTGGCTACCATGCAGTGCTACAATAAATATGGGAGTGCAAATATCTCTTTGATACACTGATTTCCATTCTTTGGGGTATATACCTAGCAGTGGAATTTCTGGATCATATGATAGTTCCATTTTTAATTTTTTGAGGAATCTCCAAACTGTCCTCCATAGTGGTTGTACTAATGCACATTCCTACCAACAGCATATCTTTATTATAAAAGCCACTTTCACTGGGATGAGATGATCTCTCACCGTAGTTTTGATTTGCATTTCTCTGATGATCAGTGATGTTGAGCACACTTTTATACACCTGTTTGTCTTTTGTATGTCTTCTTTTGGGAAATGTCTATTGAAATCTTTTGCCCATTTTAAGTCATAGTATTAAATATTTTCCTATTGAGTTGTTTGAGCTCTTTATTATTCCAGTTATTACTCCCTTGTCAGATGGATAGTTTGCAAATATTTTCTCTCATTATGTGAGCTGTCTCTTTACTTTGTTAATTGTTTCCTTTGCAATGCAGAAGTCTTATTAACTTGATGTGATCCCATTTGTCCATTTTTGCTTTGGTTGCCTGTGTTTTTGGGGTATTACCCAAGAAATCTTTGCCCAGGCCAATGTTCTGGAGAGTTTCCCCAGTGCTTTCTTGTAGTCGTTTCATAATGTCAGATCTTTAATCCATCTTGATTTAATTTTTATATATGGTGAGAGATAGGGGTCTAGTTTTATTCCTCTGCATATGGATATCCAGTTTTCCTGGCACCCCCATTACCCTTTTGATATTCATAGGATATGTAATGCTATCTCTTATTTCATTCCTAATATTGATAATTGTGTCTTCTCTGTTTTTTCTCTGCAATTTTTTTGGCAATTTCTTTCGATCTCTTCTAAGCGTAATCTGTTTCACTGATTTTCTCTCTTGTATTTTCTGTTTTTAATTTCCTAGTTATCTCTTCTTGCTTTTATTATTTCTTTTCTTCTACTTGCTTTGAGTTCACTTTCTTCTTTTTCTAGGTTCTTCTGGTGGAAGTATTGATCCAATCCTTTTCTAATGTCTGAATTTGGTACTATAAGTCATCCTCAGCACCACTTTAGTTGTGTCCTACAAATTTTGATACATTGTATCTTCATATTCATTCAATTCATTGTCTACTTTTATGTCTCTGGAGAATTTCTTTGACCCATAGATTATTTAGCAGTGTGTGGTTTAGTTTCCAGGTCTTTGGAGAATTTCCTGTTATCTTTCTGCTTTTGACTTCTACTTTTATTTCATTGTGGTTAAATGGCACTCTCTGTATAATTTTAATTTTTCAAAATCATTTCAGTTTGTTTTGTGGCCCAGGATATTCTATCTTGGTATATGTTCCATGGGTATTTAAGAAAATGTGTAGCTGCTGTTGTTGAGTCGAGTGTTCTATGAATGTTGATTATACACTGTTGGTTGATGGTGGTGTTGAATTCTTCTATATCTTTGCTAATTTTCTTATTGTTTTATGAGTTGTTGATAGAGCAATGTTGAAGTTTCCAACTATAACTGTGGATTTGCCTAATTCTCATTTTGGTTGTACCATTTCTTGCTTCATATATTTTGCAGCTCTGTTATCTGGTGCATATATACTTGGGATTAATCTTTTAAAATAATGTACTTCTTTATCTCTTATACTGTACTCTAAAGTCTAATTTATCTTATATTAATATATCAATTTCTGCCTTCCTTTGATTAATATTTGCATGATTTATCTATTCCTACCCATTTTATTTTATTTTTAATTGACACATAATAACTGCACATATTTATAGAATACAGTGTGATATTTTGATATCTATATACAATCTATAATGGTCAAATCAGGGTAATTAGCATACCCACTACCTCAAACATTTATCATTTCTTTGTGTTGGGAAGATTCAAAATTCTCTCCTATAGCTATTGAAAAATACAGATTATTGTTAACCATACTATTCTATAGGGCTAAAAACACTAGAACTTATTCTTCCTATCTAGCTGTAATTTTACATCCATTAACCAACCTCTTCCTAGCCCCTCTTCCCCCCTACCTTTCTAGCCTATAGTTACACCTAAAGAAAATACTTGTAAACTATTAATCTGACAACAAATTAATATCCAGAACTCAAACAACACAACAGCAAAGAAAAATTTTAATAAGCAAATTATCTGAATAGACATTTCTCAAAAGACACACAAATGGCGACAAGTGTATAAAAAATGCTGAACATTACTAATCATCAGGGAAATGCAAATCAAAACCACAATGAGATACTATCTCACCCCAGTAAGAATGGCTATTATCAAAAGAACAAAAAATAACAAGAGCTGGCTAAGGAGAAAAGAAAACTTTTATACACTGTTGGTGAGAATGTAAGTTAATACAGTCATTATGGAAACCAGTATGGAGATTCCTCAAAAAACTAAAAATAAAACTACCATACAATCTAGCAATCCCACTACTAGGTATACAGTTAACCCTTAAACAACAGAAGTTTGACCTACACAGGTCCATGTATATGTAGATTTTTAAATTGGAGAATTTTTTGGAGATTTGCAAATATTTGAAAAACCTTACAGAGAAACCACATAGCTTAGAAATACTAAGCAAACAAGAAAAAAAAGATATGTCATGAATATATAAAATACATGTAGATACTAGTCTATTTTATCATTTACTGCCATAAAATATACACACATTTATTATAAATAGTTAAAATGTATCAAAACCCATACACAAACACTTAAAGACCATACATGATGCCAGGGGAAATCAAGAGAAACATAAACAAACATAAAAATGCAGTATTAAATCATAACTGCATGAAGTGAACTATATAGCACACATTGTATTACTGTAATAATTTTGTAGCCACCTCCTGTTGCTATTGCAGTGAGCTCAAGTATTGCGAGTATCTGCTTAAAACACCGTGTGACACTAATTATCTCTGTGTGGGCAGTCTGTCTTTCCAGTAAATTGCATAGCACAATAAAAAGTGATCTCTCACAGTTCTCACGTATTTTTCATTGTGTTTAGTGCAATACCATGAACGTTGAGTAACACTGTGAAACTCATACAAAGAGCCACTAGTGATGCTAGAGATGCTTCCAAGAAGCAGAGAATAGTCATAACATTAGAAGAAAAAGTTGATTTACTTGATATGTACTGTAGATTGAGGTGTGTAGCTGTAGTTGCTCACCATTTCAAATGAATACAGTGTAAGGACCATTGTGAAAGAAAGGAAAGAAAAATGGTGAACCTGTCACTGCAGCTACTCCAGCAGGCAAGAAAACCTTGCACTTTTTGTGAAATATTAATACCTTCTTATCTCATATTGAAAATGCAGCTTTTATGTGGGTTCAGGATTGCTATAAGAAAGGTATCCCTATAGACTCCACTATGATTTGAGAAAAAACAGTCATTATATGACAACTTACAGCAATAGGAAGGTGAAGGTCTAAAGCTGGAGAATTTAATGCCAGCAAAGGATAGTTTGATAATTTTAACAAGACGTTTAGCTTTAAAAATGCCAAGAAAATAGGAGAAGCAGTTTCTGCTGACCAAGACACAGCAAATAAGTTCCCAAATGCTGCTAAGAAAATTATCAAAGAGAAAGCCAGGCGTGGTGGCTCATGCCTGTAATCCCAGCACTTTGGAAGGCCAAGGTGGGTGGATCACCTGAGGTCAGGAGTTCGAGACCAGCCTGACCAACATGGAGAAACCCCATCTCTACTAAAAATACAAAATTAGCCAGGCGTGGTGGCGCATGCCTGTAATCTCAGCTACTCGGAAGGCTGAGGCAGGAGAATTGCTGGAACCCAGGAGGCGGTAGTTGCAGTGAGCCGAGATTGCTCCATTGTACTCCAGCCTGGGCAACAAGAGCAAAACTCCAACTCCAAAATAAAAAAAGAAAGAAAGAAAAAGAAAATCATCAAAGAGAAAAAAATATCTGCCTGAACAAGTTTTTAATGCAGACATAAGTGTGCCATTTAGTGGAGGGAGGTTCCAGGTGAGGCCACAAAGGACATTTATTAGTAAGGAGGAGAAGTGAGCACTAGGATTTAAAGCAGGGAAAGGATAGACTAACTCGACCATTTTGTGCAAATGTAGTAAGGTTTATGATCAAGACTGCCCTTATCTATAAAGTTACTAACTTCCAGACCTTGAAGGGAAAATATAAACACTAGCTGCCAGTCTTTTGGTTGTACAACAAGAAGGCCTGGACAACAAGAATACTTTTTCTCAAGTGGTTCCAGCAATGATTTTTCCCTGAAGTCAAAAACACACTGCCATTAAGGGATTGCCTTTAAAGTCTTTTGATATTGTACAATGCCCCCTGCCACCCAGAACCCCATGAGTTCAGCACTGAAGGCACTGAAATGGCCTCCTTGCCCCCAAACACAATGTCTCTAATTCAGCTTCTAGATCAGGGAGTTATCAGGCTCATTTGCACTTGGTAGTCTATGGAAAGGATTGTCAACTCTATGGAAGAGAACATCATGAATGTCTGAAAAGAGTACACCAGTAAAGATGCCATCATTGTTACAGAAGAGGCCACGGAAGCCATCAGGTGGGAAACAAAAGATTCCTGCTGGAGGTAACTGTGTCTAGATGCTGTGTGTGGTTTCGTAGGATTTACAATAGAGAAGACCAAGGAAATCATCAAAGAGATTGTGAATATATCAAAAAGGTGAGACGTGAAGGGATTCAAGATATGAATCTCAGAGATATTCAAAATCTAATAAACACCACAGCAGAGGAATTAACAGAAGACAACTGCGTGGAGATGAGCGCTTTTGAATCGGTACTAGATGATGTGGAAGAAGACATAGAAGAGGCAGTGCCAGAAAACAAACTGACATTAGATGATCTGGCAGGAGGGTTTCACTTATTCACGACTGCTTTTGACTTCTTTTACAATGTGCTCCCTTCTATGATATAGGCACTGAAAGTAAACCAACTGATGAAAGCAGGATTAGTACCATACAGAAACTCTTTTAGAGAAATGAAAAAAAAAAGACAAAAATTATGATGTATTTCCATAAGGTTACACCAAGTGTGCCTGCCCTACCTGCCTCCCCTTCAACCTCTTACACTTCTTCAACTTCGGCCGTCTTTGAGAGCGCAGGACCAACCCCTCTTCTTCCTCCTCCTAATCAGCCTACTCAATGTGAAGATGCAAGGATGAAAACCTTTATGATGATCCATTTCTACTTAATGAATAGTAAATATATTTATCTTCCTTACGATTTTCTTAATAAAATTTTTCTCTAGCTTACTTTATTGTAAGAATACTGTATATAATACATATAACAGAAAATATGTATTAGTCAATTGTTTATGTTATCAGTAAGGCTCTGGTCAACAATAGGCTATTAGTCATTAAGTTTGAGGGGAGTCAAAAGTTAATGTGTGAGTTTTCAATCGCACAGGGGCTAGCACCTTCAACCCCCACATTATTTAAAGGTCAACTGTATATCCAAAGGAAAGGGAATCAATATGTTGAAGTGATATCTGTACTGGCATGTTTATTGCAGCGCTGCTCACAGTAGCCAAGACATGGAATCAACCTAAGTGTCCATCAATAAGATAATTAGATAAAGAAAATGTGGTAGAGATAGATAATTGAATACTATTCATCCATAAAAAATAATGAAATCCTGTCATTTGCAGCAATATGGATGGGCCTGAAGAACATTACATTAAGTGAAATAAGACAAGAACAGAAAGGTAAGTACTGCATGTTCTCATCCATATGTGAAAGCTAAAAATGTTGATCTCTTATACCTACCTTGTATTTTCAACTTGCATGTAGTTTGTGAATTTCTTATAAACAGCAGATCGATTCAAGTATTTTAATCCAGTTTGACAATTGTCTTTTAATTAACTATTGATATGTCAGTGCTTAAGTCTACCATTCTTTTGTGTTTGTTCTCTCTGCTTTTAGTTTCTGGGGTCTTTTTTTTCCTAACTTCTATGTTACTTATGCATTGTGAGAATTCCTTTTTAATATATGTATAATAATTTTAGTGTTATCTCTGTATAGGCATTCTAGTGGTTGCTCTAAATATTATATTATATGCACATAACATTTCATAGTCTAATTGTAACTTTACCAGTTTCTGTAAACTATAAAAACCTTACCTCTTTTATGTCCTTTTACCTTCTTCCATTAATAATATAATTGTCTTAAATGTTTCTTCTATATACATTTAGAACCACATCAAACAGTATTACATTTCTGCTTCAACCTCAAAATGTAATTTATAAAGCTCTGGAGTAAAAGGAAAGCCTGTTAGCCTGTTACATTTGCTTACCATGTTTTCTCAGATTTTTGCTCAGATTTTTGCTTACCACGTTCTTTCTTTCTTCCTGATGTTCCATGGTTTCTTCTTCTACCACTGCATTTCTGTTTAGAAAACTTTCTTTAGCTATCCTTTCTGGGTATAGATGGGCTGGAAACAAATTGTCATAGTTTTCCTTCATCTAAGAACCAGATGATTTCCTCTTCATTCCTGAAAAACATTTTTGCTCAGTATAAGATGCCAGTGGACAGTTCATTCTTTTCATCGCTTGAAAAATACTGTGCCACCTCCACACGGACTACATAGTTTCTGAAGATAAATCTGCTATTATTTAAAGTGTTTTCCGCCATAGCTAAAGTATCATCTTTCTGTGGCTGCTCCCAAGATTTTAAAATCCTGTAACTTTAGTTTTCAAAACTCTCATTCGGATGTGTCTGATATAGATTTACTTAGGTGTATCCTCCTTGGGGCTGGATCAGTTTCTCATAAAGGCAGGTTTACGTCTCTTGCCAGGTTTTCTGCCATTACTTATTCAAGTCGTTTTCCAGTCCTACCCTTTCTTCTCTCCTTCCAGAAATCCAATGACATGAGGCTTAGATCTTTTCTTATATTCCCATATCTCCCTGAAGCTATATTTATGGGTTTTTTTTATTTTTTTGGCTTTTAATCTATTTCCCCTCTGTTATTCAGATCGGATAATTTGATTGTTCTATCTTCGAGTTTACTGATTCTATCTTCTGTCCCCTCCATTATGCTGTTGGGCACATCCAGTGTTTGTTTGTTTGTTTGTTTTGGTTACTATATTTTCAGTTCTAAAATTTCTGTTTGTAAATATTTTTATTGTTACATCCTCTATTTCTTTGCTTTGACTTTCTGTTTCTTTGTGGAGGCCTTAATATTTTTGTTTCAAGCAGGTTTGCAATTGCTTATTGAGGAACTTTTAGCATAACCACGTTAAAGTCTTTGTGAGATAATTCTAACATGTCTGTTACCTTGGTGTTGGCACATCTTAATTATCTTCTATATTCACTTTGGACTCTTTCTGCTTCTTGGTATGACAAGGGATTTTTTACTGAAATCTGAACATATTGCTATTATGTTATGAGGAGGGATCTCATGTAAACTTTTTGTTTTATCTGGCTTTTCCTGATACTTCTCTGATGAGGGAAGGTGGTATGCACCACCTTGTTACTGCCAGTTAGAGGTAGAACCGCAGGTTCCCCACCTGGCCTTCATTGTCACCTGAGATGGGGTGTTCCCTGTCACTGCTAGGCAGGTGCGATGGTTCTAGTGCCTCATGTGGTATCCACTGATACCATGGTGAGAGCGGCCTTACTGTCACTGGACAGTGACAAAAGCCCTGACTCTCTGCTAGGCCTCCTATGATGCCATCCCAGTGAGGAGGGGGAGGGATGCCATGTCACTGCCAGGTGGGTGTGGAAGTCCCGGCCCCATATATGGTCACTATTGACACCACAGTGGGGATACCCCACTACTATGTGGTGGGGATAGAAGTCCCAACACCCTACTTGGTCTTCTCTAACACCATTCCAGTGTGGGTATTGAGTCATCTCATGACAGCCTTGCAAGGGCAGGCATCTAGTGTCCCTACTCAACCTTTGCTGGTCAAATGGAAATGATGGCACAGTTTTTTCTGTGGTGTCTGGCAGAAATAGAGAAGTTAGTGTGCATACTTCTAGTCCTTTCTGTCCTTCTAGGCTTCCCTTTCTTGGACTTTTAGCTAGAAGAGCTGGCTTTTCTTGTTTTTTATTTGTTGGGTTTTGTTTGGTTGGTTGGTTGGTTTGGTTTTTTGTTTTTTCTCTGTGTCCACTGGCATTTCTGGGCTGCTAGTTTCTCCACCAAAAAGTCTGGGATATAGAAGGCAAAAAGAAAATCCAGGGAACCCACCACCAAGTCATTCTTCTGGCCCCAAGGCCCTAGCCAGTCAGCATTCTTCTTTCTACCTTTCAGAGTCTTCTTATGTTTGATTTATATAAACAGATATTCCTCAATTTACAATGCTGTTACATTCAAATAAATCCATTGTAACATGAAAATACTGTCTCAAAAATGCATTTAATACAGCT
Organism: Rhinopithecus bieti; assembly: GCF_001698545.2. NCBI lineage: Eukaryota > Metazoa > Chordata > Mammalia > Primates > Cercopithecidae > Rhinopithecus > Rhinopithecus bieti. Next base: position 711,524 of record NW_016805314.1, on the reverse strand, counting down.
AACCAATGGCCTACTTTAAACATGCTTAGAACACTGAAATTAGCCTACAGTTGGGCAAAATCAGCTGGCGACACAGAACACTGCAGAGTCTCAGATGCTCACACTCCTGATTCTGTGGTTGACGGGGACCTGCAGACACTGCCCAGCACCACAGGAAGGTATCATACCACACATCCCTAGCCCAGGAAAGATCAAAATTTAAAGTGTGAAGCATGGCTTATACTGAATGCATTTTTCTTTCACACCATTATAAAGTTGAAGTCAGACCATTATAAGTCAGAGATTGTCTATAGAACAAAAGTAGAACATGAAGCAAGGTAAAACTGTACTCAGAAGATAATGTATAACATAAAATGTTTTATTATTAAGAAAACTGAAAATGAAAGAGACCTACTAGGTTTTAATTAGGAAAACAATAAAACTATTTTAGAAAAGAAGGTAGATATTTTATAAATAAAAAGGCATAAATCTATAAAACAAAAAGCAAATATTTATCTTGCGCACTATGATATGCTACGCATCCCAAACTTTAGTTTACACACACACACACACACACATATATATTTTTTGCATGTTTTGCTGATCTGGCATGAAATAAAAATTTGAAAGACTTGAACACTACACTTAACAAGCTTCATCTAATGAAAATACAGAAAATAGTGTTAGAGGAACACACCTGATATGTCCTTTCATGTGGTGGGGATTTCATTAGAGTAACACTTCTGGCCATTCTTCAATCCTAACTTACTCTTTTCCCCAAAGGATTAATCTTATCATTCAGCATAGAAAGAAAAATGTGGCATACAGATGCCTAATCCTTCCCCTTCTCTTTTTCTTAGAACTAAGCTTCTGACAGGGACTAAATAATCTGCTGTAATACTCTCTGCCTTAACTTGGCCATAGTAACTACCATCCATTACGAGAGAAGGCCACATCATGTCCTGAAACCACATGGATTACTCTGCCTAAATGTTTAGTGTTAAAACATTCACTTGCCCGTAGCTTTAAGCCACAGTCAAAACATCAGCTTGATCAGTAATAAAAGGAATAAGTTGGACACCATCTGTCAACATTTTGTTTCATTTGTTGATGCTACCAGAACTCTTGTGGAGAAGACAGGTGTATTTGGTTGACTACCCTCTAAAAATCCAACAATAATTACAGGATGCACTTTTTACTTAAATTCACAAAGGACATTTGTTAAAATTCACAACATACTAGACCATAAAACACAGCTCAGCAAACTTCAAGGAACTGATAGCATACCAAATATGTTCTTCTTTAACTCAAAAGTCACTCAACAGAAATAAGTAAGTGAAAGGAACCACTGTTTTAAAAACTCGCTTTTGAAATTACAAAGTGAAACATTTTTTACTAACTCAAGAGTCAAGCAGAAGACTATAATGGAGATTTTATAAATACTTAATACTAAAACATAATAAAACATATCAAAATATATAGGATACAATGTTTAGAATCAATTTGTGACCTTAAATCCTTATATTACAAAAAAAAAACTAATGAAATATACTCTTTACAAGTGTAAAAAAATCAGAACAAAATGAATCAAGATTAAGGGTATAATAAACTTAAAACTAACCATTAATAAAACAGAAAACAAAAAATAACAAAGGTCAGCAAAGCTGAAAAGAGAGATCTAGGAAAAAACAATAAAATTTACAAATTTGTAGCAATATGAAGAGAGAGAACACCACCACTACCAACAACAGTAAGATAAGATGTAAGAAATATTGAGTGTTTTTAGGCATATCTAGAGATATATTGGATATTAAAATGACTATAAGTATTATGAAAAAATTCCTGCCACTAAATTATAAAGCACAAAGAAAAGATGCAAATTCTGAGAAAAATATAGATTACTAACACTGATTAACAAAGAAATAGAAAACACAAATGGTTCTACAACTATTTTTTTTTTTTTTGAGAAGGAGTCTGGCTCTGTCGCCCAGGCTGGGGGGCAGGGGCCGGGTCTCAGCTCCCTCCCAGCTCTGCCTCCTGGGTTTACGCCATTCTCCTGCCTCAGCCTCCCGAGTAGCTGGGACTACAGGCGCCGCCACCTCGCCCGGCTAGTTTTTTGTATTTTAGTAGAGACGGGGTTTCACCTTGTTAGCCAGGATGGTCTCGATCTCCTGACCTCGTGATCCGCCCCTCTCGGCCTTCCAAAGTGCTGGGATTACAGGCTTGAGCCACCGCGCCTGGCTACAACTATTTTTTTAACTGAAATACTCATTAATCTTTTCTAAATGAAAACGTGAGGTCAAGGCACATTTGCAGGGAAGTTCTACCCAACACACAAAATAGAAAAAAATTTAATTTAAAATATTTCCAGACTCTTCTTAAAAGAGAAAAACACATTAACTTGTATTAGTCAATTGGCATATTCTTTCATCTAAAACCTGACAAAATTGGTACAAGAAAGAAAAATTATAAGCAAACTTTAATTTTAAACCTCAATGTTAAAATTCTAAGGCAACTATTACAAACCAAACAAGTAGCATATAGTATTTCAGAAATGGCCAAATTAGATTCATCTCAGGGATACACAGTTAACCTGATATTATTGATAAAAATCCATTTTTTAATGCCAAAGTAGCTTGTATCAAGTTAAACATCATGCAGCTAACAATTACCTGCTCTGGGAAAAATGTATAAAAACTATTTAAAGTCATAAAACATGACAAAACCAGGCAGGAACTGAGGAGATTAAATATTTCAAAGAAAGGAAATGAACTGAGACAGATACATGTTTACATGGTATATCAATCAGGTTGTCCAGAGAAGCAGAACCAAGAGGATACACACAGACACACACACACACGTATATTTATATATGAATAATTATATATACATGTGTGTAATATTTCAAGGATTTGGCTCACATGTTTGTGAGAGCTGGTAAGCCTGAAATCTGCAGGGCACAGGAGCAGGCTGAAAACTCTCAGGCAAAAGCCGATGCTGTGGTCTTAAGCCGGGCGCGGTGGCTCACACCTGTAATCCCAGCACTTTGGGAAGCCGAGGTGAGCAGATCACAAGGTCAGGAGATTGAGACCATCCTGGCTAACACGGTGAAACCCCGTCTCTACTAAAAATACAAAAAATTACCCTGGCGTGGTGGCGGGCGCCTGTAGTCCCAGGGACTCGGGAGGCTGAGGCAGGAGAATGGTGTGAACCCGGGAGGCGGAGCTTGCAGTGAGCCGAGATCGCGCCACTGGACTCCAGCCTGGGCGACTGAGTGAGACTCCGTCTCAAAAAAAAAAAAAAAAAAGGCAAAATTTCTACTGCTTCAGAGAAACCTCAGTTTTGTTCCTAAGTCTTTTCAACTGATTAAAGGAGGTCCACTCATGTTACATATAATAATTTTCTTCAGTTAAAGTCAATCAATATGTTAACCACATCTACAAAATACCTTCACAGCAAAAGCTACATCAGTATTTAACTGCATATCTGGGCGTTATAACCTGGCCAAGTTAACACATAAAACTTACCATCAGGTATGGCTTTCTTCTTAAAGCTTTGAGGCCACATGGTATGCAGCCCCTAGAACTCAGGCAGAAAACCACACATTTTCTTTTTAACTTAAGGCAACAGGGAACAAAATTCAAGGCTGTGTGAGAAACTGAAAATTAAAAAAGAAAGTCCAGGAATGGAGAAATCCTTGAACCACACATGCAGGGACCCTTGAACCACACATGCAGGGAGGAGGCTTCAAAGAGTCTAGCAGAAAGCAGCAGATGGAAGGCAAAAATGGAGAGGAGAATTCAGCTGCTGATCCCTGCAATGAAGTCAGAATTTGGAATTTGAATCGCACTGAATTAGATGTACTTGCAAACACCACTGACTTCCATCGAAATTCCATAATTACCACATTTAGGAGTAAATGCTATACCCAAAACTAAGAGTGTCCTCTTAGGACCTGAGGGGAAACATAAAACAGAGTTGCTCTAACGAAGCATAAAACTTAGCCTCCAAAAATTCAAGGTGATTAGCCAGTAATGTAACTGCCTATGAGGGCAAAACTAATCACTCTTCAGAGGAACAAAAAAGAACCCAGAGTTGCTATAAGCTAACATTTACAGTATCCAAAGTCTAATGAAAAATATATTAGATGTGGAAAGAAAAAAGAAATATGGTCCAATGTTATAGAAAAAAAGTAAATAGAAACAGATCTTAAGATGACCAGATGTTGGAAGTAGATAACAAGAATTTAAAGCTACTATTGTTCAAGAAGATAAAGAAAAAGATGAACATAATGAATGAAAACACAGAAACGCATCAGAGAAGTGGAAACTATAAAAAAGAACCAAATGGAAACTCTAGAATAATATCTGGAAAAACAACAATAACAAAACCCTGGGTGGTCTAATGCTAGACTGAAGATTGCAGAAGCAAGGGTCAATTACTTAAAGACAGAAATATTAACAGTTTAAAATCTGAAGAACACAAAAAATGTAAATGAAATGTCTTAATGACTTGCAAGAAAATATTTAGTGGTTTAACACATGTGTAATTGTAGACAGATCAAAAGAAGAGGTGATAAAGGGGCAAAAACATAATTGAAAATTAATGGCAAAAATATGATATATGTGATTATTTAAAAGCATTAAATTATAAATCCAAGATGACCAAGGAGCTCCAAGAAGAACAAATACAAAGAAAATCCAAACAGGGCACATCATTATATTTGTACATGACTACATAGACATGAAGAGGCAGTGCATGGAAGATATACCTCCCACTGTTATTCTCAGGAAGTGTGAACAGGGTGGGGAAAAACAGAATGCAAGAGAGGAAAGATCGTTTATGAATGTATGTGCAATAAAAACATGAACATAATACCATTTATTTAAAATAATATGTAGCATACATTACGTAAAGAAATGAATGGAGAGATGGTCACCAAAATGTTAATGGTGAATATTTCAGTGTGACCTTTACTTTCTTCTTAATATTTTATGAGTTAATGGAATTTATTATAATGATCATGTATTATTAATCCTATCCAAATTTTTTAAATCTTCTTTTTACATATAAGAAAATTAAGTCAGAGGCTTGAGCTTTCACCTACCCCACTGATGATTCTGCATAATGTTTTTCTCACCTATTCATCGTAAAGCAGCATACACAGACACTTTGGTCCAGAACTCACTTGTACAACATAAAGAAATTTAGGCATAGAGATCATACACGGTTTAGGATTATATTCAGTTTTATAGTGTACATTTAAAAGTCATCTTAGTATAGGTTAAAAATAACTGAGCTATCCTGCTACTGAGGCAGATGACAAACCAGGTTTAAATGTGTCAGTTGGCCAGGCACCACAGCTCAGGCCTGTAGTCCCAGCACTTTGGGAGGCTGAGGTGGGTGGATCTCTTGAGCTCAGGAGTTCAAGACCAGCCTGGACAACATAGTGAAAGTCTATCTCAACAAAAGTACAAAATTAGCCAGGCATGGTGGCGCATACCTTTGTCTCATCTACTTGGGAGGCTGAAGCAAGAGGACTGCTTGAGCCAGGAGGCAGAGGTTGCAGTGAGCCGAGATCATGCCACTGCCCTTCAGCCTGGGCAACAGAGCCAGACCCTGTCTCAAAAAAAAAGGACCAACTGAAAACAAGCCTCAGCCTCTGATTTTTTTCTAAATTAATCTAAAAGAAGAAATTATTTTCTATGATTCCAGTCAATCATTCAAACAATACTTTTCAGTATTATTTTTTCAGGCACTGGTCATCATGCAGTAAACAAGCAAGCAAGCATTTTTGGTTTTCACCTTGAAGATTACTCTATTCCAATGAGGAAGGACAGACAATAAGCCAAAAAATAAATTACATAGCACATTGGAAAGTGATAGACGCTAAGAAGAAAATTTAAAGAAAGGACCAAGAAGGGGAGGACCAGAGATAGCAGGGAGTGCAATTTCAAATAGGCTTCAGTGAGGAGGGCATTTAAAAGCCAACTTTGCAAGGATATCTGAGAGTTAGCCATGTAGATATTTGGGGAAGAACATTCTAAGCCAATAAAAAAGAAAACACAAAATCCCCCATGCAGGAACATGAGGGTCATGTTTCAGGACCAGCGAAGAGGATACTGAAGAAACAAAGAGGGAGACAGTGGAAGAGATGGGGTCTTCTACACCATGGTAAGGCTTTGGCTTTCACCCTGAGTAATATAAGAGACCACTGAAGGGTTTGGAGTTAAGAAGTGAGATGACTGAACCTCATGTTTTTTTTTTTTTAATTTTACTCTTTATTGAGGTACTACTGATAAATAAAATCTCTATGTGTTCAAGATGTACAATTGGATGTTTTGATAGATATAAACATTTGAAATGATTACCAAAACCAAGTTAATTAACATATCCATCACCTCACGTACTTATCTGTTTTTGTGTTGTAAGAATACCTAAGATCTACTCTCCTAGCAAAATTAGGTATACAATACATTATTATTAACTATAATCACCATGGTGTACATTAGGTCTCTAGAATGTATTCATCTTATAAATGCAAGTTTATACACTTTGACCAACATTTCCTCATTTTAACATAGTTTTATGCAGATCAATAGTGGCTGTGTTGACTATAGACAGCAGGGGAAGGTAGCAGAGCAAGGAAGGAAGCAGGGATGCTCTTTGAGAGACTGGTGCAATGATATGGTGATGGTGGGAGGAATAATAGCAGCTTGGATCCAGCTGGTAATGCTGGAGGTGCATAAAAAAGGTCCAGACTTCCAATATGGCTTTAAGGTAAATGCAAAATGCTTTTCAAATCATAGGAAAGGAATGTGAAAAAAAAATAAAGGAGACTCTGTAATGGAAACCTTGATACATTAAAAAAAATAGCTTCCTTTTACTGGAAGACTACAGAAGGAGAGGATTTAAAGAGCAGGATAATTGGAAGTTGTTTTGGAACATGTTAAGTTTGAACTGTCTGATAGATTTGCAAGTTGAGGTGCTGAGTAGTAGCTGGATAAGAGTGTGAAGTTTAAATGATAAGTCAGGTTGGATATCTAACTATAAAATCAATAATGTATTAGATATTATTAATATTTACACTGGACACAGTCAATAAGGGAATAATGCAGATAGAAAAGAGAAGTGCAAGCACAGAGCCCTGGGCTTACTAAGTTTTAGGAGTCAGATGATAAAGGGAGACAAATGGTGGCCAATAAGATAGGAGAAAAATAAAGACCGAGGTAACATTCAAGGTAAAGACATTTCTTTAATGAAGAGAAAGTGATCAATAATGTCAAATACTTCTGATAGGTCAGGTAAGATGATGACTGAAAATTGAACATTGGATTTAGCAACATCGAGGTCTATAGGAACCTTATCAAGAGAAGCTTCAGAGGAGCCGTAAGGTGAGACTCCTTAACTAAAAGGAGATCAAGAGAGATTTGTAGATAAAAAATCAGGACAAAAAGTAAAGATAGTTTTCAAAATATTTTATCATAAAAGACAAAAATATGTGGAGAAACGGAGGTTGAGGAAGAGAGTCTAGGGTAGTTTTCTCAATGGTAATGATTTGCTCCACATCCACCCACCCCAGGGACATTTGGCAATGTCTAGAAGCACCTGAGGTTGTAAATGGTGATATGTAGGAATATATGGGGATCCACAGCCCTCTCTTTACCCTCCTACCAATGGAGTTGTGGAGGCTATGAGAGGGGCATTGTTATTTCAAAGGTACAGAACTCCTTCTGGATTTTTCCAGATAACATAACTGGGACTGGTGAATGAGTTTACAAGAGGCAGACTTTACAATTATTCATGGAAAAACTTCCAATCAATCAATTCTTTCCAAAAACAAAATGGAGCCAAGCAGAGTGGCTCATACCTGTAATCCCAGCACATTGGGAGGCTGAGGCAGGAGGACTGCTTGAGGCCAGGAGTTTAAGACCAGCCTGGGCAATATAGCAAGACCTTGTCTCTGCTAAAAATAAAAATAAAAAATTAGCTGGGCATGGTGGTGTGTGTCTGTAGTTCCAGCTACTCAGGAGGATGAGCAGGGAGCTACTTGATTCGGGAAGTCAAGGCTGCAGTGAACCATGATTGTGTCACTGCACTCCAGCCGGGTTGACAGAGTGAGACTTTGTCTCAATAAATAAATAAATAAATAAATAAATAAATAAAATTAAA
>NW_016805314.1:680528-702977 GCF_001698545.2 Rhinopithecus bieti | reverse complement strand
GATACTCTGTCTCAAAAAAATAAATAAATAAATAAAATTAAAATTAATAAAGCAAATAATTTTTTTAAAAAAGAAAATGACCTATCTTTTCAGTAGTGAGGTCTCCATCAATGGATGCATTCAAACAAAAACAGGTAACATATTTTAAAACATATTTTAAATATGGATAGAATCTGGACTAGATGACCTCCCAGAGTCCCTCCTTCCCAAACTTGGAGTCTAGATTTGTTTAGACATGAGACAAAGCCACACTGGTGTCTTAATCTACCATATCTGCTTCATCTTTGGGTGATTCCTATATGATTCTGCTCACACTGCCTGCTGGGGATTACCTCCCCAAATCATCACTACAAAGCTTCTAGTCCTTTAATCAGTTATTAAAGCCCCAAACATTCCCTCATTTCGTTGTAAGAGTCCTACCATGACCTTTTGAACATGTTTTTATTTCTAAAACAATTCATGTAGACAGCTTTTATATTTTTAATGTAATTAATATCTCACATTTGTTTCTAAACAAATGTGTTTAGAAACACAGGAATTGGTTTAAATAGCCAGCCTTAAGTAATCCAAAATCATAGCAGGTACCTTCGTTTCCTAAGTCGTGGGATATGTGCTACTAAAGACACAGAGAAATTAAACGTCCTCATCAACTATATTTGGGCTTTGGATTTGTAAATTCCAGAAGTGTTTGTTAAAGGTATTTCAACGTGATTTATCCATTCTCTAGCTCAGCTGAAAGATCACTAATAAGATAGATGACCAATACTCCTTTTCCCAGCTTTGGACAGACATCTACTGATGATAACAGCACAGTCTGCTGCAGAGCCCAAATGTGTCTTCTTGACGGTGCTTGAAGAAGCCTCTACCATTCAATCCAACATGGTAATCAAGATGAAGCCTATTTGGATCCCTGTTCTAGACTCCAATTCTTTGATCATATAGTAGGTATGTTATTCGCTCAAAATGATACAAGACCTTTCTGCTTTATTTCAGATAATAGTTGCAATCAAGGATGCATGAGGAAGCAATAGGATATAGTAGGGTTATTACTGGATCAATAATCAAGCAACTTATGCTCAAAAACGGAAAAGAAAATCTCACTTATGTATCTTGAATAAAACAATTTGCCTCCCAGAACTTCTAATTTCACATTGCTAAAATAATGAGGTTTATGGGGATTCAGAGGCAATATGCTTATTACTGGAAGTATGGATAAATATATGTGATGGATTGATACCATGCAGTTCTATGAAGATGCTAGAAACAGCAAACTAGACATACATAGAGAAATCTGAGTGGATTTTATTTTTTAAGACGGAGTCTTGCTCTGTTGCCCAGGCTGGAATGCAGTGGTGCAATCTTGGCTCACTGCAACCTCCACTTCCCAGGTTTAAGTAATTCTCCCGCCTCAGCCTCCTGAGTAGCTGGGTTTGCAGGCACCCACCACCATATCTGGCCAATTTTTGTAATTTTAGTAGAGACAGGGTTTTGCTATGTTGGCCAGGTTGGTTTCAAACTCCTGACCTCAGGTGATCCACCAGCTTGGCCCCCCAAAGTGCTGGGATTACAGGCATGAGCCACCACACCTGCCCTGGGTGGATCTTAAAAACATGTGCTCTAGCCAGGCCTGGTGGTGCATGCCTTTAGTCCCAGTCCCAGCTACTCAGGAAGCTGAGGCGGAAGGATCACTTGAGCCCAGGAGTTCTGGGCTGAAGTCAGCTATGCCGATCAGGTTTTCACACTAAATTCAGCATCGATATGGTGACCTCCTGGGAGCAGGGGCCCATCAGGTTGCCTAAGAAGAGGTGAACTGGCCCAGGTTGGAAACAGAGTAGGTCAAAACTCTTATGCTGATCAGTAGTGGGATTATCCCTGTGAAAAACTACTGCACTTCAGCCTAGGCAACACAGTGAGACTCCATCTCTAAAAACAGAAATAAATAAAACATTGTGCTTTTAAAAAGTAAGAAACAAAATGAGACAACACAATACCATTTGTATGCATCAACTAAATATATGCATACAAAACAGTTTTTATAAAAACATATATAACAAAGGGATACATAGTAAATATGTTAAAATGGTTGTGGGGTTGATGGAAGTGGAGAAATGGAATAAAATCAAATCAAAAAATAAATAAAAGATCAGCCATGCATGGACAAGTGATATGCCCTGAACTGAGAAGTGTGATGAACTCAACCTTCTGCTTCTTAGGCCCAATTTTAAAACAATAATTTTTTTAAAAATAAGCAAGTTAGGGATTTTGCTTCTGGCACTACAAAGACTAGACAATCTGGCAGGGAGGAGGACTACTCCTAGAGAATAACTAAATCCTGGGTAACAAGATTTATGTATTAATAGACTCTCAAAAACTAGGGAAAATATCTAAGGAAACACTTCCCCCTGTGCACACACCCATGATGAGACGGAAAAAAAACACGTCTAACTTAAATACTTAAATAGAAGCTGGAAACTAAGAGCAGTGAGTAGTGAGCAAATGGGCCCCAGGATCTCCTTGAGGACAAAGGCCAGTAGCAGCTCTGTGATCCCAAGACTGAGGTTGAGACAGCCACCAAGCAGATGAACTAACACTGGGGCTCCCACGTGAATCAGAGACTTTTGAAGAGACAAAAGTAGCTGCAGATCAGTCGTCCTCTTGACTCCTGGAGGAACCAGATGAAAATCTCTCTAGAAAGAAGCAAATTGAAAATGTAGGCCTTCAGGATTTCCTCGAATTAACTTATGAAAATAGGAGTTCACATTTAAATATGACCAAATACATTAGAAGCGATCCACAATGTTTGAGAGTAAACAGAAACAACACATCATTTAGACTGCAGATATTCAAATGAGAATTGTTAGATACAGAAAATAGAGTGGCTGAGTAGAAAATATTTAAAGGAATAAAAGAGGAAATCACAAAGTTGAGCAAGTGAAAGGACTGCTAGAAATAATCAGGCAGATCTGAAATAACATTAAAAGTATTGAACTCAAATGGGAAAAGTCCAATGTGTAATGAATAATTTGGTGTATTGTGAATTATATCTGAATAAATTACCCAGAATTTATATATGAGTAAATTACATAGAAAAAAAAAGAAAATACCAAAAGGAAGTTAAGAGAAATGGAGGGACAGAATAAAAAACGCAACCCAAAGCTAATGGGAGTTCTAGAAGGAGTGGCAAGAAATAATGGCTAGAATCTTCCTAATAAGAATCTTCCTGATCTTCCATGAAAAAATAAAAGTCTTGATTATAGAGGTTTTAAAAGCACTATATATTCCACACAGGGCAAATAAAAAGAAATCTATGTGTGCACACAATATTGTCACCACAACACAAAGTCAGAAAGCTCCTAAAATCAGCCAGAGAAAGTACCGATGATCTGCAAAGGAGGAACTTAGACTTACAGCTAACTTTATCCTATGGAAACCATAAGATGATTAAATACCATCTGAGCACTGAAGATAGAGAGAGAGAGAGAGAGCAATCCAGAATTGCATACTTAACAAAACAATGCTTCAAGTGGGAGACACAGAGATTTCATAAGAACAAGTGCCAAGAGCAGCACTGTGATCACAACACTCAGGCTTGGGACAGCAACCAGGTGGATGATTAAACCTGACATGCTCATACACAGCACCACTATTTCTGAAGCATGGCACACACTAAATTAACATGGAGCCACCTGGATGGGATCTGTTCTTTCAAAGGTCTTCTACAAACCTTAACTGAGTTGATGCTGAGAATTTTGAGATAGGTTATGGAGAGGCATGGTATTTCTATTTTATAGGCAAGTAAACATATCCAGAAAGGTTAAGTTACTTACAAAAAGTATTGGACAAATGCTCTTTGAGTTTTCTTCCTTTGAAAGAATAAACGTAGATAAACATGTTAAGTATTTTCAATGAAATGTTTACTGACAATACTGCAGGTATTTAGGGACTTCCCTACATGCTCACAATCTCAGTCTCATTCATAATTATCCCCAATAACCTTTTTCTGACACACACAGTGAATACTCCCCCAGTAGCTTAATATGATATTCTTTTGTAGCTTCTCATACATCCCACTACCAGAATACAATCAACAATGCCTAATAGATCAACTATCCTCCCTGATAGGGTCGTCATTTCTGAAGAAAGAGGGTGTATTGCTATTGCTGCTGTAACAAATTAGCCCAAATGTAATTTTAACAATAAAAATGTATTATCTCTCAGCATTCTGTAAATTAGAAGTCTAACACAGGTCTCACTGGAGATGCTCTGAGAAAAAATGTTTCCTTACTTCTCCAGCTTCTAAAGACAGCTCACATTTCTTGGTTTGTGACCCCTTCCTCCATCTTCGAAGCCAGAAGCGTTGATGTCTCAGACACACTTTTTTAGTCACGCCTCTCTTTGCCTACAGTTAGAAGAGATCCTCCATTTTTAAGGATTCATGTGATTACATTGAGCCCACCTGGATAATTCAGGATAATTTTTGCAGCATAAGGTCCTTAACCTGAATCACATCTCCAAAGTTTCTTTTGCAGTGTATGGTCATATATTCACAGGTCCCAGAGGCATGGACATCTTTGGAGAGGCATTACTTCACCTACCATGGAATATGGAAGAGTGGCAGAGATGCTCTTGGTCTAATAGATAAATGATAGATAACATTGCTCTTATTATATCAGGTCATGCTAAGCTTGTATAGTGCATTCCAGTTTTCAATGTACCCCACCAATTCAACCCAGGTTCTGGAAGACAAACCCTAATGCATTTATTATATATAGTAAACTGTTGTATTTTGTATAATATTATATTTTATAATATGTAATGTATATTATGTAATACATTTGTTATAGTAATGCGTTAACCTGTCTCCTATACATTTAGAATGGCATTGGTTATGTCCTGCCTGAGGGAAAATTGAGAAAAGGGTCACATAAATCATTTTTGGTAGGCCTTAATTATCTTGTGAAACTCCAGTTGAAAAAGAGGACATCCTTTATTGTACTTGTGCAAAAAAAGCAAGTTGACACAGCAGGCCTGGGATCACTGTCTTAAAAAAGATAACTGATTGCATCAAACAAAAGTAGTGGCAATGTATTGTAGGTCTTATGATATAAATAAAGTAAATGTATGACAAAAAATCACGCAAAATGCTGGGGGAGTGAAAGTATTTAAGATTCTTTTACTATCTATAAAGTGCTGTAATATTAAGGTAGACTGTGGTATGTATATAGTAAACTACAGAGCAATCATTTAATAATAACACAAAGAGGTACAGATAATACATTGAAAAATGGGGATAAAGTGGAATCCTAAAAAATACTCAATCCAAAGGATATGGAAGGTGGCAGGGGACGGTAGGAAATGAATAACGCATGAGTCAACTGAAAAGAAACAACAAAGTGAGTGATTTAAACTTGACTATGACAATATTTACTTTACATGTAAAGGGCCTAAACCACGAGTCAGCAAGCTATATCCAATGGGCCAAATACAGCTCATCATCATTTTTTATAAAGTTCCATTTTATTGAAACACAGCCACGCCCATTCACTCTTGTGCTATCTGTGCTGCTTTCATGCTGTAATAGCAGAGTTGTATGATTTCAACAGAGACTATAGAATTCCAAAAGCCTAACATTTTTTCTATCTGGCCTTTTACAGAAAATGTTTGTTGACCCTTTGTCTAAACACTCCAATTTAAAAGCCAGAGATTCTCAAATTGGACTTCAAGTAACAACTAAATATGATCTTCAAGAAACCCACTTTAAATAGAAACTCATGGTTAAGTTAAAAGTGAAAGGACAGAAACAGGCATGCCATGCACACACTAATTGAAAGGACGCGGCAATGCGTAAGATAGTATCAGATGATGCAGACTTCAGAACAAGTCTTGTTACCAGAGATAAAGAGGAGTATTTCCTAAGGATAAAATGGTTCATTTATTTTAAAAATTTAACTGTATATTCATCTAACAGCAGATTCAAAATATATGGAGCAAACAAAGGGCTGAAATGAGAAATAGACAAATCCACAATTAAAATGAGAGCTCTAAACACTCCTCAATCAGTAACTGACAGATAAGATAGGCAGGAGATTAGAGTAAGCATAAAGAAGTCTTCAACAGTACTATCAACAACTTGAAATGATTGATATTAATAGAATATTCCACTCAACAATTGCAGAAGACACACATTCTAATGTTAACAAAATATTCACCCACATTAGTCCAATGAGCACAGTTAACAGTAGCAGATATCCATGGTTCAGAAGGGTCCACGGGGTTTACAGACCCAATGACTGTGATTCCCTTTTCTCTTCTAAGGATCCTTTGTGCTTTCTGTTGTACATCACCAGAGGGAACCGGGACACTAGTTGATGGTACACTGTCTGTGATAATTTCTCTACAAGTGGCTCTTTTTAGTTGGGACAATCCCCCATGGATTTTATGAGAATTCATGGCACATACATGTAAAACATCAATACTAATTATTACAATTTTGCATTTAGAAATAGGAGTGATAAAAGTGGTGCAAGATGATGACCAAGCAGCCCCACTCAGATGGGTACAGCACCATCCAAAGTAAGCAGCAAACAGGAGAGTCTCTCCTTCTCTCCTCCTCTCCTTCTCCCTCCCTCCCTGCCACCAGAGAATGACAAATAGTCATACTATGATTGTTTGACCTACTTGGCTGCCTGTGCAACCAGCTACAGAAACTTCTCAGTTTCAGGAGACAGGTAAGTCTTGCAGTTTGGCATTCTCAGCAGGAATGTTCAGGGATTCCCAGGGCCCATGGCAGACTCCCTCTTCCAATATAGAGTAATAAAATAACTGAGTATAGATTTAAGAACAGATGGACAAATAGAACAAAAGAACAAACATTGAACTTAGAGAAAGATCATGTATACATGAAAATTTAATTCACAATAAATGTAGAAGTATAACACCAAAAATCAAAGGTGAAAAGAGAGGTTGTTTTGCTTATGGCATTAGGAAGAGAATAAAATTGGATTCTTTACTAAAATCACATATAAAAGTAAAATCTAGATAGACTAATGAAAGATGAAATAGAAAATCAATAGAAGAAAATGTCAGAGTACATGTCTGCAATGCAGAGGCAAGAAATAACTCTTTTAAAACTTGGAAAGCATACATCCAAAGGCAAAACTGTCTTAAAATGATTACTTCTTCTATTAAAATGAAGTATTTTGTTTAATAAAGGAAGAGTGGATAAAGAGAGATAATGAACTATAAGAAAATATCAACAATATCCTAAACTGGCAATATGCAAACATGTAACGATTAAGTCAACAAGAGACAGATAACCCAAAAGAAAAAAATGGGCAAAAATATGAATAGGCAAAAAAACCAAGAGCTACTATGCAAATCAAGAGATGCTCAAATTCACTAGTCATCACAGGAGCAAATGAAAACAATAATAAAATAGTATCTTATCCCTGTTAATTTAGTCAGAATGTAAAACTAAGCAATCTCAACTATTGGTAGAGTGCAGGGATAGGGGAACCCACATACCCTCCTGCTAGGAGAAGAACGGTGTAGATATTCTCAAGACCAATCTGTCAGCACATAGTCAAGTCAAGCTTACATATATTTTACAATCCAGCAATTACACTCACAGGTGTGTAGACCAAAGAAATTCTCCCACAGGTCCACAAGTAACATACATAGCCATGTCTATTGCAGCCTTGTTTATGGTGATAGAGATTCAGCACAATCCGAGTGTCCATCACTAACTGGAAAAGTAGATAAACCAATTTTGGTGGAAATACGTGGAGTCTGATGAAGCATTTAGAACAAATGAACTAGATGTTCACAGAGCACCATGACTGGCACTTCAGTGCTAAGTAAATGAAACAAAATGGGATCCACAACTTACCATTATTTCCATAGATTAAAAACACAGGCACACAAAACAAAACATACTTTTTAAAATGAAGCATAAATGAATGATACATACCAAATACATTAGAATGGTTGCCAATGAAGAATGAATAAAAAAATGAAATTTGGGATTGGGGACATATGCAAATAAGTTCATAAGTGAATGAATGAATAAGAATAGTTCTTTCTCTTTTGAAATAATTCAAGAGGAGCGGCCTCAAACGGAGGCAAAAACATAAGGAAAAGCACATAGGCAGGAAAGCACAAGTCTATAAAAACAAAGACAAATATACAATTTTAAGGGAACAACCGAGTGTTTCAAGAGGAGTAGCAGAAGACAAGACAGAAAGGTAAGTTGGCCAGCTGACTCTTGTGTCTTTTATTTCTTTTACCTAAAAAATAAGATATAAGCTTTACTGATATTTAATACATGGATCAATCCTGGAACTCTGGCTTGTAATTGGGATCCATATGCAAGAAAATAAAGAAAAAGAGCCCGGTTCTCTAAGCATCTCTGCCCTAAGTCTCTTCTGTCTCCCTGCAGCTAACATCTATGGGCACTTCCTATGGTTCTGTGATGTCATTTCCTTTTGTAGCTATTAGTTCCCTGCAGCGTCTGTACTTTACTCCACCCAGGCTGCCTGATAACAGATGTGATTTCCAGCTGTGTCTATGCACCAACCATAGTGGGTTCATTAATAACAATTATTAAGTGCTTTATGTTACAAATTGAGCCTGTAGCAATAGAGAAAACATCCAATCATTTGTTTTATGGCCTCTTGTCAGAGCTAACTATAAATTCCCATTATCTCTACATTATCAGCACTGCAAAATAGATCTGAGCATGAGTCATAAATAAAACTCCCAAACAGCTCAATCATTCTGGAAAGAACAGAGCATAAATTAACACTTGACGATGTAATGTTATATGTAAACTTAAATAATAGCTCAGGCCTTCCTGTCAGCTAATTATGCAAATTATTATTTTTAAGACTTACATTTGTAGTTGCATGGCTGGTGCACTCATTTAGACGCACAATTAGAGCTCAATAAATATGCAGTCCATACATCGCCCTCCCACAACCCAAGAGTTCCTACTAATGATGTATGAAGAACAGTGAAAATGAGAAAAAAGTTTCAATCGAAAGGATGTCTCAAAGGACTATAGGGAATAGGAAAAAAATCACATTTTCTCTGAATACTACATTTCACAGAAGAAACTGTTAAATTTGGGATGATGAATAGAAGAGGAGTGGCAAACTGTATGCATTATAGGTTCCTGAGTGGAAGTCCATATGGATTCTCAGTCTATTGTAGAAATATTGATTTAGTTACCCCTCTGTGTAGGGACCAAACTGTCTTAAATGATGAAGACGGTTAGAATAAAAAGATAAATTGAAAAGAAGAATTTAATTTTAAGAGAAAATAGCCAGTAAACACATAAAATTGTCATAACACTAATAACAAAAGACATGCAAATTAAAGTCATGAGATAACATTTTTCATGTTTTAAAAATTAATCCCCAGTTAACTGGGGAGGAGGCAATGAAATGGGAAATAGAAAACTCAATCATTTCCTGGAAGAAGTATAAAGGAGTTCAAACCTTCAAGGCCATTTGGCAATAACTACTAATATTACCAATGACCATGAAAGTATCCATTACTTTTGATCAGTAATCCTAATTCTGGAAAATTTATCAGTTACAGACTTAGTACAGGAATGTTGATGATAATGAATTCATAATGGCAAAAAAAAGAGATAGCAGATAATAATATTCACTAGGGAATGGGAGAAGAGCTACAATAAAGTCCAAGAGGAAATGTTTGGGTAACTCATGGTATACCCAACCAAAGAAATACTGTGCTGCTGCCAAAAATTATTTCGTGAGAAGTGTTTAACAGGAAAGTGCTCACAGATCACTTTAAATAGATTGTAAAATGGTTTTTATAGTACAATTCCAATTGTTAATCATATTAAGTTTTTACACACACATATTTATGCACCCATATATAAGACTGGAAAATACAGTAAATACTAAAAGTTTTCCTATATGATGGAATGATGAATTTTTCTATCATCTTAATAATTTGCTATATTTTCTAAAATTTCTTTCAGTGGGAGAGAGAAATAGTTTACAAAAAAATTGACCTAGTATGAATTCCTATTCATATTTTTTCAAAACCTTCCATAGCCTGTATCCAATGGACCAGTCCAAGTTTGTCTTCGCTAAAGTCCAAAATAAGACTTTGGTCAAATCCACTGCTTTTCATTATCCCCGAGTCCTGCCCTGCTTCTTTCCAAATCAGCCTTTGCTCAGGTTTCGTTTCCTCTGTGTGCACCAAACTGGTTAAACAGCATTAAAGTCAGAATCTTAAGAAACTCAACCTCTGGCTGGAACCACGTAAGAACAGGAATATGCCAGCTATCAGAAGTAATTACCTTTCCCTGAAAAAAGTAATAAATAAAAAATAAAATTAAGCAGTCTTTTCCTTAAACCTCTTAAAGGAGATCCAGTCATGGCTTCCAGCCCCACTGCTCCACACCCGCTGCCCCTGCTCCACATTTCCCTGAGGTTCCAGCAACCCAAGCTCTCTCCAGCAAGCCCGCAGCTTTTCTCAGCTCCCTCTAACCTTCCCTGCTTCCTGCTCTTGCTTTAGATACATTTAGCCTCTTTGGCTATGTTCTCTCCCCTTTTCACATCACATCTTTTGTCTCTGACCAGTCTCCAGATGAACAAAGTCAGAACTATGAGAGGGTTCTCCACATCCGTAAAGAAGAAAAAATAATAAACTGTCCAGCCAATACCATAAGGTGTGAGGTTTAAACCTTTTAACACTGTTTAAACATTGCACATCTTGTAACTATGGCACCCCTTTTTCCACATTCACTCAACAAGTATTACTAATAAATGACCAGTACTCTGCTAGCTCTTTTTGACCCACAACTACGGGAATTACACTTGATTATTCCTTCTCTATCCTTTCCTTAGCCCAATACATCACTATGTTCTACTTTATCTTGAAAATATAGCTCAAGTTAGCTACAGCTCTTTTGATCCATTAGCACCAAGCTAAGCCAAGCAGCCACCTCTCACTGAGACCCCTGAAGTAACTCCTGACTTGTTTCCCCAATCCAGTCTCGCTCCCTCCGTCTTATTACGAATACAGAAGCCAATCATCTTCTTTAAAAAGCCCATCAAAGGTAATTCATTCCAAGACCCCAAATCTCCAGTGGCTTCTTTAACAGACATGACGGGTGTCGGTATTTGGTTAGCACACAGATAATGAAGCTGTTCATAATGGCATGAGAGTACAGAAGAGAAACTAGAGCCCGTGAAAGGGATGCTTACCTGCCAGAGAACTCTGCAAGTCTGTGCTGTTGGAAGAGAGACAGAAGTCTATAGAAAGCCCTCTCTTATTCACAGAGCTGCATTTTTCTTCTCAGGTGTGTGAAGTACAGAAGACACTTATCAATGTAATGCATTGGACACATCAAAATTGACAAATGACTTACTTAACAAAAGATATTTGAATGCATGTAAGTTATTTTTACCCACGGGAGATTGCCCTGGTAAAGTCTATAAACCAATTATGCCCTGTGCATGAACTAAGCACCTCAACAGCTTCTTACTACAGCTAAAATAAAACCCCCAATCCTTACCATTGGCCTTCAGGGCTCTGCGAGACGCAGCCCCTCCTTCTCTCTCCAGTCAATCTCTCCATAGTTTATTATATTGACTTTTTATTTCTTGACTCTTTCAGCTGTTTCTACACTTGTGTGATGCCATTCCTTCTGCCCCACTCTTCACCTGAATAATTTCCATGGGGGCTCAGCCATGTTGAAGTATGTATGTCAAACTGATGTAAGGGTTTGACAGAAATGTATTTGCAGGAATCGCTGAAGAGCCTCCTGAGAGAATACTCCTATTAGGGTAGAAAGAATACAGGTGCTGAGATGAGCTCAACCCATTAACACTATTTATTGAAATAAAAAAGTGATTCTGAGGATAGCATGGGTTTATCACTAGCAGTTGTCTCATTCCAAGCCCGAAGACTGGAAGATTGTGATTTAAAGATTATTGTATAAAATTAGTAATTGTTTTTATCTTCTGGGAAAACTGGTTCACTATACAAAGAAAACTAAATGGGAGGCCTACTGTGTTAAATACTGAGTCACTTATCCAGTATCCCTTCCTTCCTCTTCTTTATCGACTGAACTTTGATTTTATGTGGGGTGTGCATTGTCAGTCTAATCATTCACTTTCCCACCCTCCCTGGAAGCTCAGCATGCTCATGCAACAGACGTATTCATGGCTAATGACACATATGTGGAACATTTCTAGGAAAAATTATACATTCTTGGGAAAGGCTTTCTCCCCATTCCCATACCTTCCTCTTTTGAATGAGGACATGATATCTGGAGCTCCAGCAGCCATCTGCTCCCCATGCAGTGACAGGCATGAAAGGATGGTCAAGAGTCACAGAGATGCTGGTCAGACACCATGAAGCCACTGAACAACTCCATAAGATATTCATTTCCAATTTTCCATGACCTTCTCCCAAGCACTTATGAGCAAATCAAATGCATTCATGATGTCTAGATAGCTGCTCTGTTCTTATCTTCAAGGAACAACTATTGTTTCTATGACTTCATGCTGCAGCAAAGCTAAGAAGCCCTTGAAGTTCCAAAGGTACCCGTGGTTTATGGTGGGATAAAGAACAAACATTTTCCTTATTATTCCACATATTGAGTGTAAATTCACAAGTTGGTTATGAAATGGTAAGCGAAATATTGATTTCACTTACTTATTTCCAAGTAAGCAGCAATGACCTGAAAGGCAGTGTCCTATTGAGAACGAAGTTCCTGAATGCTGGGTGCTGAGACGCTGGCAGAAGCACATCAGCAGAAGGAGCTTTCCTTTACCCTATCAGCCCATGACAGCTCAATTGGCAGGAATACCAGTGCCCTAAATAATAGGGCAGCTCTAATTGCTATTTATCAAACTCTTTGTTTGGAAAAAAGAGACTGCGCTTTATTTTTCAAGTGACTATGGAACAGTCACGCAGACCAGTTTCTCAGTCCTAAAGCATAACGGAGCTTTAAAAAAGCTGATTGTACAGTTTCACTGAAACTCAGGAGCTGCTCTATCCAATATGGCTCTTTAGATTTAAGTGAGTTAAATAAAATTTAACATTCACGTTCTCGGTCACGCTAGCCACATGTGACTAGTGGACAGCAGAGATGTGGAAAAGTCCATCGTTGCAGGACGGCCCATGAACAGGGCTGCCCTAGGGCCTGAGGCACAGGCTGTCTGAGCAGACACTCCTCAGTACGTCACTTATGTAAATGCTTTGGTGGCCACTGGAAAGTAAACTCCATGAGGAAAGAAATTGTTATAAAAATTATACCCTGTTCTATTTCTAATGCCTCATCAATAAATAATTGTTTAGTGAATTCAGAATTCTCAATTCAGTTAGCTATAACATGAAGTATGTTTTATTCTCAAAATTACTTGTACTTTTCTTTAGCCCTGAACACTCAATCTGCTTACAGAACGTATTTTATTTCCTTCCCAGTGCATTTCTATTTAAATTTAAGTGCAGTTCAATGATTTCTATAATTTCATCCACTTATTAAAATCTCCATTTCATTCAAGAAAATATCCCGTCAAGTGTAAATATTGTTTATAAGTCCCATGCACAGTTTCAAGTTGGGACACCTCTTGCCTTCTCTCTCTCCTTCTCCTTCCTTCTCTTTATCACTGGTTATCCCGCCCTCACCTTCCCACCTGAGTTCCTTCTTCAGAAAGTGCCCCTGTCATCTGTCTTGTTCAGGACAGAAGACAGAAGCAGGACGAGAAAGAAGAGTAAAATCATGTGACTGGCACTCCCCTTAAGGTGGGCAGTTGCTTTCTCAACACTTTCTCCTTGATGTCTTACGGGGATCTCAAACCTAATGTGTCCAAAACTGAATTCTCGCCATTTCTCCAAACTGAACCTCCTGCTGTCCTCTCTCTGTTACTTAAGCCAGAGCCCTGAGAGTCATGCTTGGCACCTCCCCATCCCTGCTCCCTGAATCTTGGTCTGCCTCTCATGCTTTCTGTGCTCTTTGCTGTTAAGGTGGTCTTATTTTACACTATTGGGGGTGGGGTGCAGAGCTTAACCTCCATCTTGGTTACCCTTCATCTTGGAGGAGAGTCTTCAGCCTTCTCCCCAATTTCGCCCAAAAGAACATCATATATTGTTAACCCCCATTATCAGTACACACTCCAACCCCTTTCTATTCAGATAAACAGCCATCATTTCCGTTCTCCACACAGGCAATCCTATGGCTCCGACCCCTCCACTAGTCTCTGTATTCCATCATATAGGGCCACAGGAATTATTAGGATCCTGTTTGCCACAGGAATTATTAGGATCCTTTTCCACTCTGCAAGCACCACAGGGCCATCCTTCCTACAGTCCCTTCAAGCCCAGCTGTCATGATCTATTTCCGCATAATTCTCGTCTTCAGAAATCTGCAGATGAAGTGGCTAAAGGTCCCTGCACTCAGTTATGCTCCCTAGCTTTCAGAGGATCTGGGTTCAGTATAGCCACCATTCAACCCCACACAATATGTACGTGCTATATCTGTGGGCACAGAAACATCCTCTCCCCTAACTCTTTTTTTTCTTTCTTTCTTTCTTCTTTGCCTGTATCTGTGGTTCAGAAAAGGCCATCAAATCCCTCTGGCCTCTCTAGAATGTAGACTTGGAGTTTCTTATCAAGAAACAGCATTCTTTAATCTCTCAGCCCTCAATAAAGTATTATCTTTATTTTCAGTATGACACATTCTTCTCTACAATCTCTTCTTTGTTTGTCAACCAGGGTGGAAGGGAATCTCTCAGCTAGCACTTTGAACCTTAATAGGACTCATACTAGAGAAAAATATGTTTTCTCCCAACCCAACACAGTCCACCACACATTCTTAGGACCTGAAGGGCTCCAGATACTGAGCTTGACACCATGAGAATAGCAGAAGCTCCTGCAAGATGACACAGCAGTTATCTGAACCTCATGAACACACTCAATTCTCCCCTAAGTATGGGGGAGCTAATAGAATTGGAGATAGTATCTGATGGAGTTTGTTAGTGTCTTGATGGTCTGCTCCTTCCCTGGGAAATGAGGTTTCTCATTTCACAGTCAAGAGATGGTTGCTACAAACTCAGATGTCATGAGCACACTCATGGGAGGAAGAAGGAAAAGAGTTCATTGACTGAATCCACTCCTTTTCCCAGAACTCCCTGACGTCTCACAAGTCAGAATTCTGTCTGTCTCAAGGACAATCCAAGGTTCCAGGGAGGATGCAGAAGCAAGCACTTAGCCTGACAGTGACACCCCAAACAACGTCAAAGTTCAATCAGTAAGGAAAAGGGGGGAAGTAGATATTTGGTAAGCAACTAAATAGATCTAAGACGAGTCAGGGATCCAGTGTTTTTCTTTGCATAGTGAACTAGTCTTTCACAGACCATGACCTACACACCCATCTTTCTTTTTTTTTTTTTTTTTTTTTTTTTGAGACGGAGTCTCGCTCTGTTTCCCGGGCTGGAGTGCTGTGACTGGATCTCAGCTCACTGCAAGCTCTGCCTCCGGGTTTATGCCATTCTCCTGCCTCAGCCTCTCAAGTAGCTGGGACTACAGGCGCCCGCCACCTCACCCGGCTAGTTTTTTGTATTTTTTAGTAGAGACGGGGTTTCACCATGTTAGCCAGGATGGTCTCGATCTCCTGACCTCGTGATCCACCCGTCTCAGCCTCCCAAAGTGCTGGGATTACAGGCTTGAGCCACTGCGCCCGGCCCCATCTTTCTATCTGGTCTGTCAAGCAACCTTGATCTCGTGCTAAATGCTCATATACATTAATTTTCTTGCATTCTCTATTCTTCTACATTGGTCTATTGCTTTGTTCCTCAATTAGTATCATACTGCTTTCAATATCTTATTTTACGGTTTTAGTAATATCTACTAAATGTCATTTTCCTTTTCAAAAGTGCCTTGGAGACTTGTGATTAAATTTTGGAATCCCTTTGTCAAGTTTGTAAAAAAAAAAAAAAAAAAACTAGAATTTACATTATATATAACTTGTATATTATTTAGAGGAGAATTAATATATTTATAATGCTAAACTTTTCCTTTATATGATGTATCTTTCTATTTAATAGGTCTTTTCCTTTATGTCCTTTAACACAATTTTTAATTTTCTCTTTATTTGGTTAATTCCTATACATTGCTTTGGTTGAGATAGCCTGATGTAGTAGTTCCAGGCACAGATTGTGAAAGTGAATTGCCCAGGTTCAAATCTTAGCTCTACCATCACCTATTTATTATTGTAAATTACTTAATCTCTCTCTGTCTCAGTTTCCTTGACCATAAAATGTAACTAATGATGTCATCTATCTCATAAGATTCTAATAATATGCTAAGCATCAAAATGAATGTACAACTCCTAGTTCCTGATAACCGATAAGCATTCCATCTATTTTGGCTGTTAGGATCCTTGATGATCCTGTGAATGCCATCTCTTTCTCTGTTGTATTCTCTAGTTGGTTATTACCATTGATGTCTGTAAATTGATCTTATAACGTCTAAATTTTTGTTGATTCTCTCTGACATTCTTCATGCCTAATCATATCATCCACAAATGATGATAGCTTTTTCTTCTTTTCTTCTAACATTCATACTCATTTTTCTTTTATCTGTTTTATTGTGCTGAGTAAGACCCCTAGAACTATGTGGAACCTAGGGGTGTTCCCTCAGCTGTTAACATGGGTAGAACTAGTGGTAACTAAATTGCTAATTTCTTTCTCTTCAGATTTGTTAGTAACCAGTTTGTGCATTTTGAAGTCATAAGTTCTAGTATTATGTGCATAGGTGTTCATAATCACTATCTTCTTGTTTCTGTCCCTTGTGTTTGGTGGGAATTTTTTTACTAGAGGATATTTTGCCACATATTACAATTACTAGCCTTGTTTCCATGTGGTACATTTTCACATTTATATTATTTTTATCGCTGTACTTCTGACTATTTTAAACTATTTGTTTGAATTATATTTTATAAAGAAAGCAACATATTGCCAAATATTATTTTGTTACATAGTAGTCTAAGAATCTATGATTTTTATTGTAACCCTTTACTTTCATTGTAAACACTATGATATTAGAACTTACCTCTGCCTCTTATTTCACATTTTCTATTTGTCATACTTTCTTTTGTTTTTTTCTTTTTTTCTACTTTTCTGTCTTCCACCAGATGAATTTCCTTCTACTGGTTAAAGTTACACACTTAGTATTTTTCTTTTGATGATTTCTTCTGTTATTAAGACCTGTATTTGTATTTACTTTTCTTAAAAACGTGTGAAGTGCATCAACAAGACTTTAAAGTGCATCAACATATCTTCTCTTCAAACAATGAGAAAGGTGGATTCCTATGTAAGCTCATGTCCCATTTGTCTGTCTCCAGTGTCCTCTTTCCATTCCCAGTTCAATCCATCATCTCCACGGATGCCATTAACTATTCAAGATCTAGATTTGTGTATGGATCATCTTTTCTTATTTTTTTTTTATTTGCATGTCATGTCTTTTTTGTTGTTGTTGTTGACAAACAGATATTTTAAATAACATAATGTGGAGTATGGAAATAAGATTCTTTCCTGCTCAGGATTTATTTGTTATTTATGCTTGCTGTAGTTGTTTTTGTTTAGGGTTTTCATTTTTTTAACTGATTCTTTAAAGTCTGTTGTGCATGGCAACTGCAGTCTATGCTTGGCTTGCTTAGTGGTAAGCTAATGATTGAACAGAGATTTCCTTAAATGCCTGGAACCAATAAATTTTCCAGTCTTTGCCAAGTGTGGTATAGGCTCTAAAATTAAGGCCCAACATTATATGAGCCTTGACACCTAGGGAGAAATAGGAGGACCTCAAATAGCCTAACTTCAAGTTCCCCTCCCTATTATGTTCCTATAAATAAGTCCCCTACCCAAACAATCTTCCTCCTTATGAGGCCATGTATAGTAACTGCTTGTCACTGAGTAGCTGGATTTGGATTCCTACCAGCCTACAGAATTATTCAAGAAGCCAGTCATATTCTGAGGGTCACTATGCCCTCATTACTACAAAGTCTGCTTCCACAGTCCCTGCTTGTTCACTCTGATACCAGTCGTAACCCTTGTAAAGCCCTGTGTGATATGTAATGTTCCTCTCTCTCAGGCTGTGAGTAAATGTGACTAGTAAGCTACCATTAACCTCATCTGTCCACTGTCTGGTGCTGTGTATTCTGCCAGTCACATGACTCTAAGGTCTGAATTCCTCTATTGCTAATAAAATGAAGATGAAGCAATCAACACATTGATGGTCTCTATGTGCAAGCTGGGGCACACCTTCAACACCCAGCCAGACAGCTTACAGCTCTGCCTTAGCTTTCACTTCCTGCTTACTCAAAGGTTCAAGATCAGTCAAAGGTGAGTGCTAAGGGATTTCTCTCGTCTTTCCCGAGTGTGCACACAGCCCTGTGTATGATGTATTTAAGATTACTTAAATATATGACAGGATTTCCAAGCTCTCATGGAATCTCATGCCTTAGCTTTTCCTATTAAGCTTTCTCATTAGTCTATCATTTATCACAACTGCTATACATGCCCTCAGACAGCCATTATTTTAAGCCATCTGACAAACACCCCTTTGGGAGAGGCTTTTAACACTGGGAAAGTTCAAATGAGGTCAGATAAGGACAAGTCTCACAAGTAGCATCTTCCAAGGAACTACTGGACGATCAAATAGTGATTCTTCTTTGAGTATGAGTGTTTGAAAGAGCTCCAGCTCTATTCTGCTCCATCTGGTGCTGAAAATACAGGCTGTTATTTTTCAAGACTGCCTCTGAATGAGGGAGCTGGGGATAAGACCAGGGTAAGTTAGAATACTACAGTAAGTTAGAAAGCTCACTGTTTTACTGAGATTCAAAAGTTTATTCTGATCATTTTCCACCTTTTCATCGCTTTTATGAAGAGATAAGCTTTTATTATTCCTTACTTCACCATTTTCACTGATATTATTCTGGCTTTTCTTAATAACTGCTTATTTCTGCTTTATGTTTCTCATATCTTCTTTATATCTTTGAAAACACTTCGTATGCTTATTTTAAATTCTTGTTTGATCTACTTCATTAATTTTTCCTCTGGAATAAGTATCATACTGTGCATCTTTCTTATTAATCCTTGTGCATTTTATATATATATAGAACTAGAATGTGAGTCCCCAGTCCCCAATATATGCTCATATTCCCTTGACAGTATTAGTATCCTTGGGTATTCAGAACAAGATACCAGACTTGAAGATATAATCCGGCATGGGAATGAGTGAAGTCACCAGGGAGAGAGTGTGTAGAGTGATATAAGAAGAGGATTATAATAGAGCTTAGAGGAATTATAATATTTAAAGGTTAGGAAAAAGCAAAAGAATCAGCAAAGAAAACTAGGAGCCAGAAGGGTGTGCCCTACGGGACTCTTTTGCCTCACTCTGGTCCCAGCCCTTCTAGGGAGAAATGAAATACTAAAACAAAACAAAACAAAACCCCATGTTTTCCAGGCTCTCAGATTCTGCATGCAGTTTAGGCTCAGCCAATTGGATACACCTGATTGACACTTAGAAGATGGATGTGAGCAGAGGCCGTCTTCCTGCTGCCGTTCATGCTGGCAGGTAAAGTGCTGAAAATGTGAGGATCAAGAAGCAAGAGTGGCCTGATGTGTCATTCTCATGTCCAGTCCTCAGCTTCATGGGTGTCAAGAGGCATTTGTGGCAAGCGCAGTCGCTTTCTGATCCCTGGATTGCAGCTCGAACTTGATGATTCCAGCCCTTGACTCTACTTCTGCAGCAAGTCCAATCATATTGGAGGACCTAATTTTTCATATTAAGTCCCTTTCCACTTGAGATACCCTGAGTGGTTTGTTTTGTGCACTGAAACCTGACAACAACCGTGGCTAAAGTATGGCACTGGAATTTTGTTTATTGCTTTGCTCTAATAGACACATCAAATCCCATACCTAGATAGAGTCTAGCCTTTCCCATCTGGACCTCACTCTGTTGCCATGAGCCAAGAGAGTCATGGAGAGAGGGGCCAGGTGGTACCCACACTCAGGCAGCGAAAGCTGGCATATGCTTAGCTTTTCATTTAAGGTGGATCTGAGGAAAGATGCCATCCTATTGTTCTCAGTCAGATCACCCTGGAAACTGTTCTTTCTGCCCTCATCATCAGTGCTATATACGCTTTCCCAAAATACTGAGCCTTTGTTTCACTGCTCAGCCATATCTCTGATGCCTTTCAGGATCCGTTCTCAACTTTTCTTACTTGGAATCTACACGGTCCTTGACCCTGCCTGTCCCCATAACTCTACCTTTTGGGAGGACATAAATCCTCTTTTATTTACGGCTTCTATAACGCTAGCCCTGCACATCCCAGTCTTTATTCTGGCAATCTTCATGTTGAGGCAGTATTACTTCCTCCTCTTATTTTTATTTGGGGAGGAAAACTACCAGGAATTTGTAATAAGTAGAGATGTTTCAGGTAGAACTTCGGCCTTCTCTCAGAAGGGTATATTTTGCCCTGCAAGACGGCTTAATCACAACCTTAATGATGTCTCCCCACTGCTTAACGTGGTGCTTCTGTTGTCTCCAGAGCCAGGAGCTGTGTGGACATGTAGATACCCAAGGGCTTCTATATGTTTGAGTTGTCAGGATCAGCTTTTGGAAAGCTGTTAATTTCCTGAGGTAATTTGACTGCAATTAAGTTAAGCTGCCACCAGGTGGACACTGGAGCCTTAGTTAAGCCATTTTAATCTCTGCATCCAGGCTCCCTATAGGCATGATAAAATAAAGAGAGACTGTAGCTTGATTTCTACTTAATTGTGTTTTTAAAAATAAACAAAAAAGGAAAAAAGGTAGTAGTTTAACATACTACTTAACCAGCATTAAAATAGAATAGCATAAAGGTATCTCATTCATGTGTTTAGCTAGTATTCATTGAGTGCCTACCATGTGAAAAAGATTGCTCTAGAATCAGGAAGGGGGCAGAAAACATAATAAGCCATTCCCTGACTTCCTAGAAAGCATGTCTTGGGGTGTAAAACAAGCAACAAACAAATAAAAATACATATTTATCCTATATAACTTCATATATATGTATATATAGACACACATACACAAAACACACACACCTATAATGATAAATAAAATATTTGTAAACTGACCATCCCCAAGCACCACCAGTCTATAAAGACAGTTAACTCATGATAATAATCATTCAGATTTTGCTGACTGCCCCTGCCTTACTAATCTGTCCACGAAGGACCCCTTCTTACATGGAGTTTCCTCTGTCTTCAACCATGAAGTACGTCTGGAATTTTAGAACATATGTCAGATATGCATATGTGTGTGTGTGTGTGTGTGTGTGTGTGTAGATAGTAATTCCAGTTAGTTACCATGTGATTTACACCATCAATAATTAATGATTATTCTGAGTACACACCACCCACCAGGCACTGTTGCCCTTGCCATACACACTGCTGTCATCTTTTATTTATTCATTCCTCAAAAACGTATTAAACACCTACTATAATCCTATAGGGAATAAGATAATGATGGCTCTGTCCTCATAGAGTTTGTAACTTTGCAGGGAAGAAAGACAAAGAAAGGAAATTATAACTGTAAGTGTGGCTAAAGGTACAGAATATTATAGAATCATCTAAAAGGGGAAATTTTAAAGGACAGATGTTCATAGAACAGGTTTCTGAACAAAGTCATGTGTACATTGAGACTTAGAGGACTAATAGAAGTTAGCTAGATGAAACACATATGGAATGGTGTTATCTGCAGAGGGAACAGCATGATCAGTGATCCTGAGATATGGTGCACTTCAGGTAGAGTAGACTCCTGCTCTGCACTTTCAGTACTATCCCAGAACACTCAAAACACATATATTGGGACAAAAGAAAGTAGCAGGAACTTGATGCAACCACCCACCTAAAATATCTAAAATATAAAACAAATATATAATGGTTCTGAAGACATTAGACCTTAAACATCAAGAAACAGTGATTGCTGACAAATTAGAAATTTAAAAATGTTAGTCCTGCTAACATTAAAACACCACAAAGATACTCCTCAAGAAGAGCAACCCAAGACACATAATCGTGAGATTCGCTAAGGTTGAAATGAAGGAAAAAATAATAAGAACAGCCAGAGAGAAAAGTTGGGTTACCCACAAACGGAAGCCCATCAGACTAACAGAGGATTTCTCTGCAGAAAATCTACAAGCCAGAAGAGAGTGGGGGCCAGTATTCAACATTCTTAAAGAAAATAATTTTCAACCTAGAATTTCATAAACAGCCAAACTAAGCTTCATAAGTGAAGGAGAAATAAAATCCTTTACAGATAAGCAAATGCTGAGAGATTTTGTCACCACCAGGCCTGCCTTACAAGAGACCCTGAAGGAAGCCCTAAACATGGAAAGGAACAACCGGTACCAGCCAT
>NW_016805314.1:674395-678113 GCF_001698545.2 Rhinopithecus bieti | reverse complement strand
CAAAAGCCAAAATTGACAAATGGGATCTAATTAAACTAAAGAGCTTCTGCACAGCAAAAGAAACTATCATCAGTGTGAACAGGCAACCTACACAACGGGAGAAAAATATTGCAATCTATCCATCTGACAAATGGCTAATATCCAGAATCTACAAGGAACTTAAACAAATTTACAAGAAAAAAACAACCCCATCAAAAAGTGGGCAAAGGATATGAACAGACACTTCTCAAAAGAAGACATTTAAGCAGCCAACAAACATATGAAAAAAAAAGTTCATCATCACTGGTCATTAGAGACATGCAAATCAAAACCACAACGATATACCATCTCACATCAGTTAGAATGGCAACCATTCAAAAGTCAGGAAACAACAGATGCTAGAGAGGATGTGGAGAAATAGAAAAGCTTTTACACTGGTGGTGGGAGTGTAAATTAGTTCAACCATTGTGGAAGACAGTATGGCGATTCCTTAAGGATCTAGAACCAGAAATATCATTTGACCCAGCAATCCCATTACTGGGTATATACCCAAAGGATTATAAATCATGCTACTATAAAGACACATGCACATCTATGTTTATTGCAGCACTATTCACAATAGCAAAGACTTGAAACCAACCCAAATGCCCATCAATGATAGACTGGATGAAGAAAATGTGGCACATATACACCATGGAATACTATGCAGCCATAAAACGGGTGAGTTCATGTCCTTTGCAGGGACATGGATCAATCTGGAAACCATCATTCTCAGCAAACTAACCCAGGAACAGAAAACCAAACACCATATGTTCTCACTCATAAGTAGGAGTTGAACAATAAGAACACATGGACACAGGGAGAGGAACATCACACACCAGGGCCTGTCGTGGAGGTGTGGGCTAGGGGAGGGATAGCATTAGGAGAAATACCCAATTTAGATAACAGGTTGATGGGTGCAGCAAACCACCATGGCCCAGGTAAACCTATGTAACAAAACTGCACGTTCTGTGAATGTATCCTAGAACTTAAAGTATATTAAAAAAAGAGAAAAATTAATCTATCAAAACTGACCCAGTAATTAGAAATATAATAGAATTAGCAGACCCAAACATTAAAGTAGGGTGTGTGTGTGTGTGTGTTTTAGTGTATCCCATGTTTAAGAAATTAGATTAAAAAATTAGTATGTTATATAGAGACATGCAGATATTTTTAAAAACTTAAATTGAACTTCCGCAATACACACCACAATGTCTGAAATGGAAAAGTCACAGAGTGAATTCACGATAAATTAGACATTGTATAAAGATTAATGAACTTGGCCAGGCACGGTGGCTCACACCTGTAATCCCAGTACTTTGGGAGGCCAAGGCAAGTGGATCACCTGAGTTCAGGAGTTCCAGACCAGCCTGACCAATATGGTGAAACTCCATCTCTACTACATTTACAAAAATCAGTCAGGAGTGGTGGCGAGTGCCTGTAGTCCCAGCTATTCGGGAGGCTGAGGCAGGAGAATCACTTGAATCCGGGAGGCGGAGGTTGCAGTGGGCTGAGATTATGCCACCGCACTCCAGTCTGGGTGACAGAGCAAGACTCTATCTCAAAAAAAAAAAAAAAAAATTAGTGACCTTAATAAATTCTATACATCTATGCCAATTGTAAAACAAAGAGAGAAAAAACTGGGGAAAATGAACATCAGTGAGCTGTGGAAACTTTTCAAGTGTTCTGATATATGTATAATTGGAATTACCAAGCGGAGAAGAAATGGCAGAGACAGAAAATATTTCTTAAAATAATGGCTAAATATTTTCCAGAATTTATGAAAACTATAATTCCATAGATCCAAAATCTCAACAAATCTCAAGCATTAAAAAAAAATTTTTTTAAATGATACCAACTCATATTGCTTAAAACCAGTGACAAAAAAAAATCCTAAAACACCCAGAAAGAAACACATATTACATAGAGGATCAAAGTTAAGAATGGCAGCACAAAAGCAGTAAGTATTTTAAAGCACTGGAAAAAAACTACCGACTAAAATTCTTTACCTAGTAAACACTGCTTTCAAAATGAATGTAAAGTAAAATATTTTCAGACATATAAAAGCAGAATTAATTAGCAGAAGACCTGCTCTGTAAGAAACAAATAAATTTCTTTCAGCAGTAAAAAAATATAAAAATAAAAAATATTCTAGATTATATTCTCAACTTTACAAAAGAATAAAGAACACCAGAAATAAAAACTATGTAGGTATATGTTAATATTTTTTCTTATTATTCAAATATATTTAGGAGATAATTATCTATTTAAAGCAAAATAATAACAATATATTGTGGGTTTCATAACATAAAAAAGTAGAAAGTAAGTCAAAATTGCACAAAGGCAGAGAGGGAAATGGAAATATATTGTTGTAAGATTCGTATACTATACACAAAGTAATATATTACTGCTGGAAAGTAGATTATGACTAGTGAAAGATTCATATTACAATACAACTAAAATCACACAACAGAAATACAGAGCTAATAAGTAACAAACAGATAAAATGATATTGTAAGAAATAATCCAAAGGAAAATAGAAAAATATGAAAAAGGGGAACAAAGAACAGATGGGACAAATAGAAAACAGTAATATGGCAGACACAAATCCAGCCACTTATGATCATGTTAAATTTAAATAGTCTAAATGCCCCAACTAAAATGCAGTAGTTCTCAAACTGTAATTTTACAAAAAACAAGAAATAATATATATAGTATACTGTCTATAAGAAACCCATATTAAATTTAAAACAAAATTAATTAAAATTAAAAGATTGAGAAAAGATATAATATTAACCAAAAGAAATTTGGAATGGCAATATTAGTGTAAGATAAAGCAGATTTCAGAGACAAATCCACAATTATACTTAGAGATTCATTTCTTTCTTTCAACAATTGTAGAACAAAAAATAAATTAGTAAAGATAAAGAAGACACGAAAAATACTGTCAACCGATTTGACCTAATTGACATTTATAGAACACTCCACCAAACAACAGCAGAATAAACATTTTTTTTAAGTACACACAGGACACAAACCAAGACAGTCTATAGTCTGGGTCACAATATAGTACATTGGAAATATTTAAGTCATACAAAACATATGCTCTGACCACAATGAAAGTAATTAGAAATGAATCATATTGATCAAACAAAAAATCAATAGCAAAATTAAAAAGTATTTTGAACTGAATATATATACATATCTATATACTATTACATTATGTAATAATGTATAATTACTATGTATACTGTATAATAGTAATAATATATAATTACTATTATATAATAGTACACATATGTGAAATTATTACACATATATGGGGCATTGTGAAAGACAGATGCTGGATATCACAATATATCAAAATTTGTAGGGCATAGCTAATATAGTAGTAAAATGGAAAATTACATCACCAAATTTCCAACTCAGTAAAAAAAGAAAGTTCTCAAATAATGACTTCAGCAAACCACTGCTCAGTGAAATAAAAGAGGACACTAACAAATGGAAGAACATACCATGCTCATGGATAGGAAGAATCAATATCGTGAAAGTAGCCATACTGCCCAAGGTTATTTATAGATTCAATGCCATCCCCATCAAGCTACCAATGAGTTTCTTCACAGAGTTAGAAAAAACTACTTTAAAGTTCATATGGAACCAAAAAAGAGCCCGCATTGCCAAGACAATCCTAAGTCAAAAG
>NW_016805314.1:640799-673285 GCF_001698545.2 Rhinopithecus bieti | reverse complement strand
AAAAAAATAATAATAATAAAAAGAAAAAAAAAAGAAAAGAGCAAATAAATTGCCAAGTAAGCAGAAAAAAGAAAATGACAAATACTAAAACAGAAATCAGTAAAACAGAAAATAGAAAAGCAATATAAAGAAAATCAATGAAATCAAAATCCTATTTTATCGAAAAGATCAGTTGGATTCTATGGATATTTAAATGATAGTAAGGCAATATTATGAACAACTTTATGTAAATAAATTCAACAACCTAGATGAAATGGAAAACATCTTTAAATACATAAACTATCATAGGTCACTCAAGAAAACAGATAATCGGGATAATCCTATATCTATTAAGGAACTGAATGCATAATTTCAAATCTTCCCACAAACTTTCCCACTTCAGGCCCAGATAGCTCCACTGGAGAATTCTATCAAACATTTAAGGATTAAATATTATAAATTGTAAAAACTCTTCTAGAATATCGAAAGGAGAAAACACTTCCCAACCTCATTCCAAGTTCAGCATTGCTCTGATACTAAAGCAAACATAGACATGACAAGAAAATAAACCTACAGATCAATATTCCTCATGAACACTTAACAAAATGTTAGTAAACTCTTAACAATATTTTAGCCAACTGAATCTAATATTCTCTTTTTAAAAGATTAATAAATCATTGACATGTGGAGTTAGTTAAAAATCAGTTAATTTAATTCACTATATTAACAGATGTTTTTCAAAATAGATCATCTTGGAAGTCCTACACAGAACACTCAGGCAAGAGAAAGAAATAAAAGGCATCCAAATTGGAAAAGAAATCAAATTATCTCTCTTCATTGCCAATATGATTCTATATGGAGAAAACCCTTAAAACTCTTCAAAAAGACTTCTACACCTGAATAAACAACTTTTGTAAATTTCAGAATACAAAATTAATGTATAAAAATCGGTAGCACTTCTCTCTCTCTCTCTCTTTTTTTTTTTTTTTTTTTAAATTACAGGGTCTTTCTCTGTCTCTGTTGCCCAGTCTGGAGTGCAGTGGTGGGATCGTAGCTCACAGCAGTCTCCATTTCCTGGTCTCAAGTGATCTCCTGCCTCAGCCTCCCGAGTATCTGGGACTACAGATGGGTGCCACCATGCTGGGCTAATTTTTTAATATATTGTTAATTTTTTTTTAGTAGAGATGAGGTCTCACTATGCTGCTCAGGCTGGTCTCGAACCCCTAAGCTCAAAAGATCCCTCCATCTAGCCTCCCAAAGTGCTGAGATTACAGGCATGAGCCACTGCACCTGGCCACAAATCAGTAGCATTTTTCTACACAAATAACATTCAAGCTGAGAGCCAAATGAAGAATGCAATCTCATTTACAATAGCCACAAAAAATAAAAGTAAACTAAAATGCCTAGGAATGTATCTAATTAAGCAGGGGAAATATCTCTACAAGGATAACTACAAAACACTACTGAAAGAAATCAGAGATGATACAAGCAAATGGGCAAAACATTCCATGCTCATGGACTGGAAGAAATAGTATCATGAAAATGGCCACACTGCCCAACGCAATCTACAGATTCAATGCTATTCCTGTGAAACTACCAACATCATTTTTCACAGAATTAGAAAAAAAAATTGTAAAATTCATATGGAACCAAAAAAAGAGCTGGAGAGCCAAAGCAATTCTAAGCAAAAACAATAAAGCCAGAGCATCACATTACCTGACTTTAAACTATACTACAAGGCTAAAATTACTAAAGCAGCATGGTACTGGTACAAAAACAGACACACACCAATGGAACAGAATAGAGAGCCCAGAAATAAAGCTGCACACCTACAACCATCTGATCTCCAATAAAGTCAACAAAAGTAAGCAATGGGGAAAGGACTCCCTGTTTAATAAATGGTGCTGGGATAACTGACTAGCCATGTGCAGAAGAATAAAATTGGACCCCACCTTTCACCATATACAAACATTAACTTAGGATGAATTAAAAATTTAAATGTAATACCTCAAGCTTTAAATATCCTAGAAGAAAGCCTAGAAAACATCACTTGGGACACTGGCCTTAGCCAATAATTTATGAGTACGTTCTCAAAGGCAATTGCAACAAAAACAAAAATTGATAAGTGGGACCTAATTAAGTGAAAGACGTTTTGCACAGTAAAAGAAACTATCAACACAGTAAACTGACAACCTACAGAGGGAGAAAACATTTGCAAACTATGTATCTGACAAAGGTCTAATATTCAGAATGTATAAGGAACTAGAATAAGTCAACAAGCAAAAAACAAATAGTCCCACTAAAAAGTGGACAAAGGACATGAACAGACACTTCTCAAAATAAGACACATAAGCGGCCAACAAACATATGAAAAAATGTTTATTATCACTAACCATCAGAGAAATGCAAATCAAAACCACAATGAGATATCATCTCACACCAGTCTGAATGGCTATTATTAAAAAGACAAAAAAGTAAAATGCTGGAAAATCTGCAGAGAAAAGGGAACCTTCATACACTATTAATGGAAATATAAATTATTTCTGCCACTTTGGAAAACAGTTGGGAGATTTCTCAAAGAACTTAAAACAGAACTACCATTTGACTCAGTAATCCCATTACTAGATACATACCCAAAGAAAACTAAATGACACATGCACTAAAATGTGCATCACAGCACTATTCACAATAGCAAAAACATGGAATCAACTTAGGTGCCCATCAGTGGTGGACTGGATAAAGAAAACATGGTAAATATACAACATGGAACACTGTGCCAGCCATAAGAAAGAATGAAATTATGTCCTTTGAAGCAACATGAATACAACCGAAGGTCATCATCCTAAGGGAATTAACACAGGAACAGAAAGCCAAACGTTGCATGTTCACTTTTAAGTGACAGCTAAACATTAGGTACATAATAGACATAAAGATGGGAACAACAGACACAAGCGACTACTAGAGAGGGAAGAGGAGGAGGGAAGAGATGAAAAACTATCTATTGGGTACTGTGCTCACTACCTGGGTGATGGGCTTATTCACACCACAAACCTCAGCATCACTCAATATACCCATGTAACAAACTTGCACATATATCCCCCTGAATCTAAAATAAAAGTTGAGGTGGATCATGGAACACAGGAGGCAGGACTAAATTGCAGCTCTGACTCAGATGGACAAAGCACCGTGTGGAGGCTCACATAAAGAATTTTTGCCCCAGAATTTTTGCCCTGATTTGTTTGCAGGAATAAATCAGAAAACCTGAGAGGACCCACAGACCCTCTGACGGAAATGGATTGCTCCTGCAGGACCCAGGAGACACCCTAAATACTAGGAGTGCCCAAACTGTGGAAGTGGGAAAGGGAGACTGTCTGCTCCTGAACACACACCCCCACTGGGGAAACTAAAGGTCCAGATTGCAAGAGAAGATTCTGACCTTACCTGGAACTGAGTCAATTTAGAGAGCCAAGCGAAATACAGGGGTAGAGGAAGCAGCAGGAAAAGCCCTCTGAGTTCGCTGGGTCCCCTAGCAAACCACTTCCGCTTGGCCTCACAGAGGTCCTTTGGGAGGGCGGCCAGAGGCACTGGGAAAAGGCCACAGGGAGAAGAAAATCTCCAGGTGAACTTTGTAACAATTTGAACTATTCAAGAAGTCTCCTGGCCAGGACTCAGGGAAGATCATGAATCTGGTGTGCAGACTCTACAGTCAGGGAAGTACAAAAGCCCTACTTGCTTTCACAACTCGGAAGCTGTTATCCTGGGGCAAGTTCTCAGTCCTGCTCACCCAGCACCTGAAAACAGACTCAGTGCTGTTGGGTGGGGCACCGTGGGAGTGAGACTGGCCCTTCAGCTTCGGTGGGAGCTGGATGAGGCCTGTGACTGCCAGCTTTCCCGTGCTTCCCTGACAACCTGCATGACACAGTAGAGACAGCCATAATCCTCCTAGGGACATAACTCCACTGACCTAGGAACATCGCCCCTATCTCCCACAGCAGCCACAGCAAGACCTTCCCAAGGAGAGTCTGAGCTCAGACATGCCTAGCCCTGCCCCTACCCAGTGGTCTTTCCCTACCCACCCTGATAGCTGAAGACAAAGGGCATATACTTTTGGGAGTTCCAGGGCCCTGCCCACCACCTGTTCCTCCCCATACTACAACAGCTGATGCTCTCTGGAAAGCACCACCTCCTGGCAGGAGGCCAACCAGCTAAAAAATAGCTCATTAAACCACCAAAACTAAGGACCTTCACAGAGTCCATTTCATCCCCAGTCACCTCCACTGGAACAGGTGCTGGCATCCAAAGTTGAGAGACCCACAGACGGTTCACATCACAGGACTCTGCGCAGACAACCTCCAGTACCAGCCTAGAGCCTGGTAGACTTACTGGGTGGCTAGATCCAGAATAGAGATAACAATCACTACAGTTTGGTTATCATGAAGTCACATCCATAGGAAAAGGCGGAGAGTACTACATAAAGGGAACACCTTGTGGGACAAAAGAATCAGAACAACAGCCTTCAGCCCTAGACCTTCCCTCTGATAGAGCTTACCTAAATGAGAAGGAACCAGAAAACCAACTCTGGTAATATGACAAAACAAGGTTGTTTAACTCCCCGCAAAAAACCACACTAGCTCACCAGCAATGGACCCAAA
This sequence comes from Rhinopithecus bieti, assembly GCF_001698545.2. NCBI lineage: Eukaryota > Metazoa > Chordata > Mammalia > Primates > Cercopithecidae > Rhinopithecus > Rhinopithecus bieti. The sequence continues at coordinate 668,654 of NW_016805314.1, read as the reverse complement.
CCAAAAAGAAATGCCTGATCTACCCAAAAAACAATTCAGAAGGTTAGTTATTAAATTAATCAGGAAGGCACCAGAGAAAGGCAAAGCCCAATATTAGGAAATTAAAAAAAAGATACAAGAAGTGAATGGAGAAATATTCAATGAAATGTATAGCATAAATAAAAAAAACAATCAAAACTTCAGGAAACAATGGACACACTTATAAAAATGTAAAATGCTCTGGGGAGTCTCAGCAATAAAATCAAGCAAGTAGAAGAAAGAAATTCAGAGCTCGAAGACCGGGTTTTTGAATTAACCAAATCCAACAAAGACAAGGAAAAAAAAATAAGAAAATATGAACAAAGCCTCCAAGAAGTCTGGGATTAGGTTAAACGACCAAACCTAAGAATAATTGGTGTTCCTGAGGAAGGAGAGAAATCTAAAAGTTTGGAAAACATATTTGGGGAAATAGTCCAGTGAAACTACCCCAGTCTTGCTAGAAACCCAGGCATCCAAACACCAGAAGTACAAAGAACACCTGGGAAATTATCACAAAAAGATCATCACCTAGGCACATTGTCATCAGGCTATCTAAAGTTAAGATGAAGCAAAGAACCTTAAGAGCTATGAGACAAAAGCATGAGGTAACCTATAAAGGAAGATGTATCAGATTAACAGCAGATTTCTCAGCAGAAACCCTACAAGCTAGAATGGATTTGGGGCCCTATCTTCAGCCTCCTCAAACAAAACAATTATCAGCCAAGAATTTTGTATCCAGTGAAAGTAAGCTTCATATATGAAAGAAAGATACAGTCTTTTTCAGAAAAACAAATTCTGAGCGAATTCACCATGACCAAGCCACTACGACAAGAACTGCTAAAAGCAGCTCTAAATCTTGAAACAAATCCTGGAAACACATCAAAACAGAACCTACTTAAAGCACAAATCTCACAGGACCTATAAAACAAAAATACAATTTAAAAAACAAAAGGCAAAAAAACAACATGTACAGACAACAAATAGCACAATGAATGGAATGGTACCTCACATCTCAATACCAACATTGAATGTAAATGGCCTAAATGCTCCACTTAAATGATACGGAATTGCAGAATGGATAAAAATTCACCAACCAACTATCTGCTGCCTTCAGGAGACTCACCTACATAAGGACTCACATAAACTTACAGTAAAGGGGTGGAAAAGACATTTCATTCAAATGGGCACAAAAAGCAAGCAGGAGTAGCTATTCTTATATCAGACAAAACAAACTTTAAAGCAACAGCAATTTAAAAAGACAAAGAGGGCATTATATAATGATAAAAGGCCTTGTCCAACAGGAAAATGTCACAATCCTAAACATATACGCACCTAACACTGGAGCTCCCAGATTTGTAAAACAATTACTAGTAGACCTAAGAAATGAGATACACAGCAACACAATAATAGTGGGGGAATTTAATACTCCATTGACAGCACTAGACAAGTCATCAAGACAAAAAGTCAACAAAGAAACAATGGATTTAAACTATACCCGGGAACAATCGAACTTAATAGATGTATATAGAACATTCCATCCAACAACTGCAGAATATACATTCTTTTCAACAGTGCATGGAACTTTCTCCAAGATAGACTATATGATAGGCCACAAAATGAGCATCAATAAATTTAAGAAAACTGAAATTATATCAGGCACTCCTCCAGAAAGCNAGGTCATCAAGACAAAAGTCAACAAAGAAACAATGGATTTAAACTATACCCGGGAACAATCGAACTTAATAGATGTATATAGAACATTCCATCCAACAACTGCAGAATATACATTCTTTTCAACAGTGCATGGAACTTTCTCCAAGATAGACTATATGATAGGCCACAAAATGAGCATCAATAAATTTAAGAAAACTGAAATTATATCAGGCACTCCTCCAGAAAGCTCCCAGAACTGAAAAAAGAATTCAGCAAAGTTTCCAGATAAAAAATTAATGTACACAAATCAATAGCTGTTCTATATACCAACAGTGACCAAGCTGAAAATCAAATAAAAAAAGTCAACCCCTTTTACAATAGCTACAAAAAATAAAATAAAATACTTAGGACTTTCTTAACCAAGGAGGTGAAAGACTTCTACAAGGAAAACTATAAAACACTGCTAAAAGAAATCATAGATGACACAAACAAATGGAAACACATCCCATGCTCATGGATGGGTAGAATCAATATTGTGAAAATGACCATACTAGCAAAAGCAATCTACAAATTTAATGCAATTCCCATCAAAATACCACCATCATTCTTCACAGAATTAGAAACAAACAATTCTAAAATTCATATGGAACTGAAAAAGAGCCCACATAGCTAAAGCAAGACTAAGCAAAAAGAACAAAACTGGAGAAATCACAGTACCTGACTTCAAACTATACTATAAGGCCATAGTCACCAAAACAGCATGGTACTGGTATAAAAATGGGCACATAGACCAATGGAACAGAATAAAGAATCCAGAAATAAATCCAAATACTTACAGCCAATCAATCTTTGATGTAGCAAACAAAACGTAAAGTGGGGAAAGGACACTCTTTTCAAGAAATGATGCTGGGATAGTTGACTAGCCACATGTAGGAGAATGAAATTGGATCATCATCTCCCACCTTATACAAAAATCAACTCATGATGGATTAAGGACTTAAATCTAAGACCTGGAACTATAAAAATTCTAGAAGATAACATTGGAAAAACCCTTCTAGATATTGATTTAGGCAAGGAATTCGTGACCAACAACCCAAAAGCAAATGCAATAAACACAAAGATAAATAGCTTGGACTTAAGTAAACTAAAGAGCTTTTGCACAGCAAAAAGAACAATCAGCAGAGTAAAGAGACAACCCACAGAGTAGGAGAAAATCTTCACAATCTATACATCAGACAAAGGACTAATATCCAGAATCTACAATGAACTGAAACAAATCAGCAAGAAAAAAAACAGACAAGCCAATAAAAAAATGGGCTAAGGATACGAGTAGACAATTCTCCAAAGAAGATATACAAATGGCCAACAAACATGAAACAATGCTCAGCATCACTAACGATCAAGGAAATGCAAATCAAAACCCAAGGTGATACCACCTTACTCTTGCAAGAATGCCATAACTGAAAAATAAAAAAGTAGTAGATGTTGGCGTGGATGTGGTGAACAGGGAATACTTCTACACTGCTGGTTGGAATGTAAACTAGTACAATCACTATAGAAAACAGTATGGAAATTCCTTAAAGAACTAAAAGTACCATTTGATCCAGCAATCCCACTACTGGGTATCTACCCAGAGGAAAAGAAGTTATTTTATGAAAGAACTACTTGCACATGCATGTTTACAGCAGTGCAAGTTGCAATTGCAAAAGTGTGGAACCAACCCAAATGCCCATCATTCAATGAGTGGATAAAGAAACTGTGAGATATATAGAGATAGAGATAGAGATATATAATATATATATTCAAATAAATTGAATATATTTATTTGAATGGATTTATATATTTATATATATTTATTTGAATGGATTATATATTCAATTTAAATATATTTAAATTGAATTTGATTTAATTATATTTAAATTGAATATATAAATGAATATATAAATGGAATACTACTCCGCCATAAAAATATAATACTATTTAAATTGAATATATAAATGCAATACTACTCCGCCATAAAAAGGAACGAATTAATGGCATTTGCAGTGACATGGATGAAACTGGAGACTATTATTCTAAGTGAAGTAACTCAGGAATGGAAAACCAAACAAAGTATATTCTCATTCAAGTGGGAGCTAAGCTATGAGGATGCAAACACATAAGAATGACACAATGGACTTTGGAGACTCAGGAAAAAGGGTGGGAAGGGAAGGGAATGAAGGATAAAAGACTACAAATAGGGTGTGGTGTATACTGCTCGGGTGATAGGTGCACCAAAATCTCACAAATCACCACTAAAGAACTTACGCAGGTAACCAAACACCACCTATTCCCCAATAACCTGTGGAAATATAAATAAAATAAAAGTTGAAATTATTTTTAAAAAATAGATCATCCTGGCTAGGTATGGTGGCTCATGCCTATAATCCCAGCACTTTGGGAGCCCAAGGTGTCAGGATCACTTAAGCCCAGGAGTTTGAGACTACCCTGGGCAACATAGTGAGAACTCGTCTCTACAAAATAAAATTTAAAAATTAGCTGAGCGTGGTAGCATGTGCCTATAGTCCCAGCTATGCAGGAAGCTGAGGTGGGAGGATAACTTGAGCCTGGGAAAGTTGAGGCTGATTGCACCTCTGCACTCCAGCCTGGGTTACTAAGTGAGACCTTGTCTCTAAAAAAACAAAACCAAAACAAAACAAAACAACACTCTAATAAAGTTAGAGAAAAAGTTTGAGAAAATACAATACCTCTTTCTGAAACAAAACAAAACAAAATATGTAGTGGTAACATAGTAGGGAGAAACTTTCTCAACCTGATAAAGGCATCCACAATAAAACTAAAGCCAACATTGTGTTTAAAGATGAAAAACTGAATGTTCTTCCCCTAAGACTAGGAACAAGGCGAGGATTTTTACTCTCACGAGGATTTACTGGAAGTACAATAAGTTAGAAAAAAGAAAAAGAAGACATCCATGTTTAAAATGGAAGAAGTGAAATTGTCTTTATATGCAGAAACCTGATTGTTTACCTAGACAATCTGATGGAGTCTACGAAAAAAACCTATGAGAACTAGTAAAAGCAATAATTTAATTTATCAATGCTGCAAGATACAAGGTTAATACACAAAAACCAACTGTACGTAAGCAACAAAAAATAAAAATACAAAAAAAAATTTATAATGGCATCAAAAATAAGAAATACCTAGAGATAAATCTGATAAAAGGTGTGCAAAACCCAAACACTGACAAATGCAAAATATTGCTGGGAGAAATTAAAGAAAACCTAAATAAATTGATAGGTATAAACTAAGTTCATGAATCAGAAGACGAAATATTGTTGAGATGTCAATTCTTCCAAAATTAATCTATAAATTTACTGCAATCTCAATTAAAATCCTACCAGGCATTATTTTGAAGAAATTGACAAGCTAATTCCAAAATTCATATGGAAATGCAAAGATTCTAGTATAGTCAAAACAGCATTGAAAAAGAACAAAGTTGGGCCGGGTGTGGCAGCTCACACATGTAATCCCAGCACTGGGAGGCCAAGGTGGGTGGATCACTTGAGGCCAACAGTTCGAGACCAGCCTGGTCAACATGGCGAGACTCCATCTCTACTAAAAAGTGCAAAAATTAGGCAGGTATGGTGGCACACTCTTGTAATCCCAGCTATTCAGGAGACTGAGGCAGGAGAATTGTTTGAACCCAGGTGGTAGAGGTGGCAGTGAGCCGAGATTGTACCACTGCACTCCAGCCTGGGCAATAGAGCAAGACTGTCTCAAAAAAAATAAAATAAAAATAAATAAAAGAGCAAAGTTGGAAAGCTCATACTACCTGACCTCAGGAGTTATTTTAAAGCTGTAGTAACCAACAGAATGTGGTATTGACATCAAGAGAGACAGATCAATAGAACAGAATAAAATGTATAGAAATAAATCCATGCATATCTTATTTGTTGATTTTCACAAAGGTGCAAAGGCAATTTAGTAGACAAAAAACATATTTTTGCAAGATATGGTGAAACAGTTGAATAACTGTATACAAGCAAAATTAAAATAGACTTCAATACATATCTTGCACCTTATACAAATTAACTAAAAATGGATACTACATATAAGTGTAAAACTAGAACTATAAAACTTCTAGAAGAAAACGTAAGATAAAATTGTTGTGACCTTGGTTTGGGCAAAGGTTTCTTATATGCAATACCAAGAGCATGACCCATACAAAAATAAAAATTAAAAAAATAAATTGAACCGCATCAAAATTAAGAACTTTTGCTCTGCAAAAGCTACTGTTAAGAGAATGAAGACAAGGTAAGCTATATACTGGGAGAAAATATTTGCAAAGTACATTTCTTATAAAGAATGTGTATCCAGAATATATGTATAAAGAACTCTTAAAGTTAAATAATAAATGAAGTAAAAACAGATAAACAACTCAATAAAAAATGGACAAACTACTTGAACAGATACATCAAAGATAGCTTTTGGATAGCAAATAAGCATAAGAAAGAATGTTCACAGAATTGGTCATTAGGGAAGTGCAAATTAGAATCACAAGGTATCACTACACATCTACTGGAATGTCTAAACTTGAGTGACTGACCATATCAAGCGCAAGGAAAGTTTTGGGGTAATGGACATGTTCTTTATCTCTATCATGATGATAGTTTCACAGGTATAATCTCAAATTGAAATGTGCAATTTATTGTATGTTAATTATATCTCAGTAAAGCTGTTTAAAAATAGTAATAATAATGCTCCAAAGTGGTCTGAGACTATGTGGCAAGAGAGCCTGCACTTCCATTTTTGAGTAGACTTCATCAGAGTGACATCAAAGCCCTGCTGCTTGCTTCACAGTTTTGGAGGACTGTAAGGACATGGCTCTTTCTGTTTTTATTACTGTACACTCACTTGCCTTCCAAGAGCCCAGAACAGGAATGGGAGGTGAGGAGGGGCTGCTCTGTGCACATACAAACCGGAATGGTGGTCACCACATTGTACCCAGAATCCTTCTCCTTTCAGGCCCCACAGCTCTATTTTAATATAGGTCAAGCTGGTAGGCCTGGCTTCCTTTGCCTAAAGACAAGCATTCTCCCAGGAGTCTCCATGTATTTCTTACTCCATGTTACACCTTGTAGATTTTTTACTAGTTTGCCAAACATCAAGTGGCTTGTCTGAACCCAGCATAAGATGTCTACCCTACATAGTTAAAGAGAAATGCAATTAAAGCAAAATTTTTTAAAAATAGAAATAATTACCCACTTAATTTATCAATCATTGCTTAATCTACCTCTGGTTTTCCCTGCAGACTCCAGCTGAATGATTTCTTCAGTTCAGCTAAATTTGTATACCTCTGTTAAAAGCCCCTTTGTGGATAAATGCACAATTCTGAATCTTCAGCATTTTCATCAGTTTTCTCTCTGCAGTCTTTCTTCTATAAAGCCTTTAATTCTCCCAACAAAAGTGTATAATTTTCAAAGGCTTTTGTTGAGGATCCTTTCCTAAGCACTCTGAGACCCAGTGTATAGAAGGCTGGAATGGAATTCTGATACAGAATGAGGATGGCCCTTGGGTGTGAAGGGGAGAGGTCAAGGGACAGGCCACAAGGAAGTATTGTCGTCAAATGCTGCTATTTTCTCCCAAAGTCCTGATAAAATGAATAAAGATATATGCACTCCTTGCCTTACCTCAAAAACTGTGGGGTATATGTAGCTAGCAGACAGTAAATATTCTTTGCTCCAGTTAACCACTTACTACGGCTCTATTTCCACCTGAGGTTCTTTTTGGAACCTCAAAAAGACATAGTAAGTTAACCACTTACTATGTCTCTATTTCCACCAGTTAACCAATTACTACGTCTCTATTTCCACCTTACTTTAGATTCAGGGGGTACGTGTGCGGATTTGTTACATGGGCATATTGCTTGAGGCTGAGGTTTAGGGTATGATTGATCCTGTCACCCAGGTAGTGAGCATAGTACCCATACCCAATGGCTGGCTTTTCAACCCTTCTCCTTTCCCTCCCTCCTTCCTTCTGAAGTCCCCCTTAGTCTTTTGCCACAGGCTGTCGACTTGCTATGCAGTTAGCAAAGTTACCAAGTCTGTGTAATACCATGGTGTGAACATGGCTGCATTTAGCTAGTTCAGGGAAAGTTGAGAAACAATTCCCACCTGGGAAATGGAAACTGCTTCATAACCTCTGAAAGTCAGAAACACTTTAATGGAATTTTCCGTGGAAGCTTACTTCAATTAGTGCCTAAGCCTTTGACACAATGCATTTGTCACTGCAGTTCGACAGACTGCACATACTCCCTTAGGTCTTCTAGACGTGTGTCTCTATAATGCATGTCACCTGATCTCAGGTGATCCTGAGGCAGCCTGCATTGAAGAGCTCTATCCAGAAGCAGTGATAGCAATTAAGAGAACCGATCAGACTTTCACTAAAGTTCACACTAGAGAATATGGAGAGCTTTAGTTGACAGTAGTGTGAGTCCAAGAGAAAAGCAGATGCTTTTCTCTTTTGAGAAAATGGCTGAGAGACCACTGGAGCCCACGAGACCAAGTTGAAGAGAGCAGCCAGTTTCCTCCCCATTCCAGTGCCTTCCCAATGCCCATCCCCTTGCATTGTGCAATTCTCTTTTTCTTACAGTAACTTAAATGGGCCTCTTTTCATTACAGTACAAACATGAAAAGATACTGATAGCATCATTATGATAGTTGATGTTTACTGAAAGCTTACTACATGCCAAGTAAAATCTAAGTTATTTCTTCATAATAACTTATTGTTAACGTCAACCATGTGACATAAGTAAAACATCAACCCTATTTATGGGTGAGGAAATTGAGGCACAGAGAAGTTAAGGGGCTTTCCACGGTTATCTAGACATTAAATGAAGGAGCTGGGATTGAATCCCAGATGCTTGTAAACTGGGATTGGAAGCCTACCACTTGCATGCGTAATCTGTATGCTGAACTGCTTCTAGCAATGTGATGACCACATTATTCATAGTAAAGACATGAATCCAATGAAGAGAAAAAATGAAGGAAAAAAGAAAGGAAAAGACAGAGAGAGGAAGGAAGTCTAAGCTGGGGTTGAAAGGCTTCACAGATTAGGAATGATTTGTAGGCCAGGAATGGAAATCAGAAGTTGTATATGAAGGACTAAGACCATTCAGGGTAACAATGCACAAAGACGTAGAAGAAAATTCTGTAGAAGACATATCCCATGGACGGAAGCAAAACCATCAAATTAGAGTGAAGCCTTCACTTACAGTGAACCTTGGCCTTGCCCATCAGGCTGAAGAATTCATGCTTCATCTTATCTTGTCCCCTCTACTCACCCACCATGCCCTAGAAATGTATATACCTCACTTCCCATGGGAGTTGCCCCACTGTATTCACAGCTCACTGGTAATGAGAAGATTGCAAATAGTTATTAAAGTATAAGTCTAGGCCAGAAAGGTCCAACAGAGAATGGAGGCTAACTCATAACTCTCTGCTTCCACTTTAGCAAAAACAAAAAAAGCTGTATTCTATCTCTCATGTTATTGGCTAAGTGGTAGAGCTTAAATCTCTTTTCCATCTTCTGAATGTCCTGGGGCCTAGATTCTTGTTGACTTTTAATCTGGAACTGACAGCCAACAACCCTGGCTGCCATGTCATCACTAGGTCTAGGACAAGTATAACCAATGTTGTAAAAGAATGGGATTGATCTGGTCCACTCACTGAACATGAGAGGGCAGAAAACAAACCGATGAGAATTAAATAAAGTGAAATATTAAAGTACTTGGTATAATTACTGGCACCTAGCAAGGGCTCAAAATTGGTAACTGCTATTATTAGCAACAGCAATAGTAGCTGAATAACTTGGTGCTATGTTCTAAATGTTTGTGTTTCCCCAAAATTTATATGTTGAAATCCTGTCCCTCAAAGTGATTTTGGAGGTGGGGACTCTGGGAGATGATTAGGCCATGGAGGTGAAGACCTTATGATTGGGATTAGTGCCCTTTAAAAAAAGGTACTAGAGTGCCCCCTCATTTATGTGCCATGTGAGGATGCAGTAAGAAGTGGGCCACCTATGAACCGGAAAGCAGGCCCACAGCAACACTGAATTCACTGGTGCCTTGATCTTAGACTTCCTAGCCTCCAACACTATGAGAAATAAATTTCTCACAGTTCTTTGTTGCCTATAAGCCACTCAATTTATGGTATTTTTATAGCAGCCCAAATGGACTAAAACACTTGAGAAATTCAACTCATTACATCAACGTCACCATATTATCAACATTTAACATCTAGGCCTAGAACACTCATATTCTTAAAGGAATGTGACATTCAAACCACTCTTAGAAGGAGACATAATTGCTCCTACCTTGGACACTCAATTCCTTTTCCTCTAGATCCTTTTTATGCCTACATTTGGAATGGCACTCATGCGAGCAGCTTCCATGACGCCCTAACGTTATGTCTTGGTACTCTGGATCAACATCTCAGGACTGTCTAGCACAGACAGATGACTGCAAAAAAATCTATTTGATCCCCAGACCCGGGCAGTTCTCTCTTTCCTACCTGTTCCTTCTTTGACCGTGAGATTCCTGATTTTCTTCTAATAAGAGATAGTGGAGAAAAGCATGAACCTTCAAGTAAGGCAGATGTAAATAAGGAAACTACACTGAGGAGCGTCAAGACGAGCATGGGTGGGAGGGGCCAGTTTGCACCCAGCTGCTGCCATTGCTCACTTGATCTGCAATGTCATCACAGGAGGGGTTACCTGCTCCCATTTGAGATTCTAGAGCTTCAGAAAGAAATCAACACTGCTTCTACTTTTAAAGCAATTAAGGGACTAAGGTGAGCTGACCTAAGAAACAGCTTTCGTTAGGCAAACTGGACATACCCACAACCCCCTGACAGGGGTGTTATTGGAGCTCCAAGGCTGCAGAAGACTTCTCTCAAGTCTTGTGGAAGAGGGGGCTCCAAAAGCCCTGAGCTATGTTGTGCTGGCCTGGTCAGGGCCAAATTCCAGCTCCAACTTAGATTTTGGGTCCCAAGTTCTCTCTCTGTCCCTCCACCTCAAACCCAGCTCTCATAGTGTATAATTTGAAAGCGGTTAAATACCTACCACTGTCACACATAGAGCTGTGCTGACCACCACACACTCTACTTTGGAGATTCCTGCCAGGAATCAGGAAATGAAAGGCAAATGATACTGAAGAGACATGAAGAAGAAACCCATGATTTCCATATGGACAATGCCAGCACTCAGGGGGCCCTTTCATCAGGACTTTATAAATCAGTCATCAGCATGAAGTCAACAGACTTCGTGGGGTGGCGAGTTATCATTCATGAAGTCTGTTAGATGTGCAGGCCTCTGACAGGTTAGAGAAGACAAGGTGAGATGGTGGGAAGATCAAGGACTATACGAGCAGGAAGGGATAGTGTACAGAGGATGAGCAGCTGCATCCCACTTCCTCTGAAGATAACATCAGAAGGTTCAGGCTGACTTTGCAACAGGAGTGCTCGGGTGAGTCCAGCCCAGCAACCCCACAAGCCTTCAGCTCCCATGTGCCTCACTATGTTCACAGCTTCATTGGCTGCCACGCTCAATGTGTCTCTCCTCGCAGTGAATCATGCTGGCAGGGGGATGAGAGGCATCCAGCACCGAGGATATGTCAAGGAGAAATCTGCAATTTTCATACGGTTTCCAGGGCTCTGGTGAAAGCATCCTCCAGATCCCATGAGTCCATCCCAGCATGGATGGTTCCTCTTTGGAGATGCCCATGGGCAGGGCTCGACTGGAAGCTGCCTCAGTTCAATCCATCAGGATGATCAGTTCTCATGCATCCTCCACCACCGACCAGCCCTGCTCTACCTGAGAACTCCATGCTCAGGCTGTAATAACCAGCTGTCAGAGTGGATTTTATACTGGCTATAAATTAATCTGTTTTAATTGGTTTTATTCCCAGTCAAATGTGGAGAATGGGGCAGGGATGGATTCCAGAAGGATTTCAGAAAAGCATTTTATTTCACTGTACCACAGCATCTACAAGAATTACAGTAAAATAAAACTCAGATGCCCCCCTCCCTCAAATCCGCCTGTATCTCAGAGTAATAAGCTTTCCATTTCAGTGGGGAATGAAGCTATTTGTCAGTTCCAATGTCAAGAATGAATGCAATTCGAATTCTCCAGCCATTTATTTCAACAATTCTCTATTCTTCAGCTGAAATAACTTAACATAAGAAATAGCTGTTCACTCAATGTAAAACTTGCAAACCTGGTTCCACAAGGCATATTTCTAAAAAAATAATGAATCTGGAGGGGCTGTTGGATAAGAAGCTTCATCCATCTTGGTCAATGGTAATGCCCAAGCCCACTGGAGCACTTTCCTCCAGCAGCCTAGACTCGGGAGCAGTGTCCCCACAGGCTGATCTCCTCTCTTCACTCTTCATTACCATCATTATAATTGCTACCATCTCCTCATAAACATTCATGATCCATCATCTTTCCTCTTTAAACCTGATGTTTTCATGACACCCAAATGGCCCTGAATGTGAAACTTTCAATGACTGAGACGTCAAGAAAAATTAGAAATCATGATAAAATTTTTCATTTTACCCCTGACAAGTCCCTGTTGTAGACAGCTGCAGAAGACAATCCCAGGCTTCAGTCTGTAGCTGGAATTGGCTTTGCATGAATGCTGGAGGGGATGGAGACCCCTGGGAAACCTGTTGACATCAGCCCGAGCCTTCCATCTTCAATGTCTGTCCTGGGGCTGAACCTCAAACCTCAAGGTTCAGAAGTACTTTGCCTTCTTCACCAAAGGTTCCTCCCTACCAAGGGAGAATTTATACATGTTAAGAATCCCAAGGACCTGAAAATGCTGCCCAGTAAAACCCAAATGTTGAGCTTCCCATTAAAAATAACAAACATGTATATATTATACAGCATTTACTATGTATCAAATTCTATCATGCTGGTAAACATAAAATATTTTATGTCTATTAACTTGGGTTAGCCCTCATAACAATCCTAGGAAATAAATGCTGTCAATGTTCCCATATGAGGAAATTGAGGCACAGAATCACTGGCCTGTCTGAAGGCACATAGTTTGCAAATCGTGGCCCTGGAATTGAACCTTGAGAACCTGCTCCAGAGTTTGCGCTCTTAACCACCACACACAAATGTCCTCCCTCAAACTGCATATTACTGAAATTTCTAGAGAATATTTTCTGAGAACCAGGTGTTCCTGGCAATGGTTTCAGTGAGTTTCTGCCTAAAGTTAGGAAATAATAAATTCACAAGACCTCTTCCAGCTTTAGTATACCTATACGTGTTTAAAGTTGTTTTCCAAATACTACAAAGGAATAAAAGAATCATCTTTTTTTTTTTTTCTAGTATGCTTGTGTTCTTTAATTCCCTTTAGGTAAAATTAGGGAGGAAAAGGCAGGACTAAGAGGGCTAAAGGCCGATGCAGAAGAAAGAGGCAGAAAGGGAAGGAAGGCATCGTGCATGTCGGGAAGACAGAATGGAAGTCTCTGCAGGACAGGATGCATGCAGGGAAATAGAAGGAGATGTGGCTAGGTGGAAAGATTACTGGAACAAGATAGGTAGAGTCTTGGAATTCAGAATAAAGACTTGAAAGGCAAGGTTTATTTGCAGAACCAGTGGAGTGGGCAGGAAGAACAGACAGGAACCACACAAGAGCTATGTTCAGTCCTCCCTCCCTGATGCTTTGAAACTGTCCTCCCCAGGCCCTTTCTCTTTGCTCATTGAAGTGAAAACATTTCTTCCACTTCCCAGAGTAACCCAGAAGACATGCCCTAAGGCTCAGGGCTCCCCTCTTACAAGCTCGGGCAGCTCATTAAGGAAAACTCCCCACAACTGTTTGCCTGGGCTCAGTCAGCGTATAGACCCAAACAGAGCCAAGGTCCACAGCCTCTTGCCTGTCTGCCATCTAAGCTTCCTGTGCACCTACAGGAAGAATTTACTGCAGTGCTTCTCCTCTCACCTTTGAGGGAGCCCTGAGTAAAAATGCTAGGCCCTTTCACATGACTCACCGGCTCACAGGTTCTCTCAATCTCTCTCTCTCTCTCTCTCTCTCTCTCTCTCTCTCTCTCTCTCAATCTCTGTCTCTCTCTTTCTCTCTCTCTCTCTCCCCCCTCCACTCCAAAGAAGTATTGTTTGCACCGTTCCACTGAATAATTACCTAAGAGACTGCCAAGAAGGAATATACTGCACATCTTGTCTCTGGTGAGTCCAGCTCCATCTCTATATAGTTGTACATGTAGAAATCGCCTTTTGGGGGTTATTAGCTGCCCTGAGAGTCTAGGGGATGTTGGGAGAGAGCAGAGGGCCTCATTGTCACTCTTACTCATGCGGGTGTTTGGATATCAGTGAATTGGCCAGGTAAGGACAGATAGGATGGGATCTGGCACAGAGATGGGGCGGGTGTGAGGGCATGACCATCTTTTTGTCTGCCCACACTTAAGGGATGGGGAAATAATGGGCAAGTCGCTGCCTGCCAAAGCCAGAGATAAGAAAGCCTCAACCAATCAGAGCAATAGTAACCTACATCCTCAACTAACTAGATGTTTTTCTTTTCTTCACTTTTGGCATAAAGAGGCAAATAATCAGATTTCAGATTTATAGCCAAGACTTTTAAAACTATGTCAAGAGAATGAGAAGGGAAGCCATAGACTGGGAGAAAGTATGTGCAAAAAACAACTTTAATAAAAGACTATTATTCAAAAATATACAAAATAACTCTTAAAAAGTCAACAATTAAGAGAATCTAACAACCCAATTAAAACATGGAAACCTGTTTAATTTAAAACATGGAACCAACACCTTGCCAAAGAAGATATGCAGATGGCCAGTAAGCATGTGGACAGATGCTTCATATCACATGTCATCAGGGAAATGCAAATTAAAGCAACAGGGAGAGACTATGTACCTGTTAGAATAACCAAAATCCAGAAAATATACCACACCCCAGGCTCCTATCTTCCTAAGAGGAGCTCATTAAGGGGTTGCCTGAGCTCAGCCAGAGCACAAAAACAAACCAGTGCCCATGTCCACAGTCTCTTGCCTACCTGTCATCTAAGGCTCCCATCCTCCTATGTAAGAATTGACATCAATGGGTCTCCTCTCGCCTCCCAGGGAGCCCCACGTACAAACGCAGGGCACTTTCACAGAGCTCACTGGAGACACCAAATGCAGCCACGGATGAGGAGCAACAGGAACTTTCATCCACTGCTGGTAAATATGCAAAATGGTACAGCCACTTTGAAAGAGTTTGGCAGTTTCTTACAAAACTAAACATATTCTCACTGCACAATTCAGCAATCATGCTCCTTTGTATTTACTCAAAGGAGCTGAAAGCATGTCCACAAAAAACAAAAACCAGCACACAAGTGTTTATGTAAGCCTTATTCATAACTGCAAAAAGTTGGAAGCAACCAAGTGGTCCGTCAGTAGGTGAATGGATAAATAAACTGTAGTATATCTAGACAACAGAATATTACTCAGCATTGAGAAGAAATGAGCTATCAAGTCATGAAAGGACATGGAGAAACCTTAAATGCATATTACCAGGTGAAATAATTCAATCTGAAAAGGCTACATAGAGTGTGAGTCCAACCACAGTAATTCCTCACTTAGTGTCATCGATAGGTTCTTGGAAATTGCAATTTTAAGCAAAATTCTGTATAATTAAACCAATTTTACATTGGCTAATTGATATAAATGAGTTAAATTCCTATGGTATATTTCTGGTTATAAAAACATCACCAAACTTCTAAGTAAAGACCAAACACTTCTAAAATTAAACATGGAAATAAATGTGACCTATGTACACATTTAAGGAGGATTAGTAAAAACAAGTAAGATAATTATTTATCCAGTTATTTCAGTCAGGGTCGTGGGTGGCTGCAGCCTGTCCCAGTGGCTCAAAGAGTCAGATGCGAGCCAGCCTTGGACGGGATGCCCTCCCACGGCAGGGTGACTCGCACACACGCCCACACTCACTCACACAGGGATCACGTAGACGCACCAATCCACCTCACATGCACAGCTTTGGGATGTGGAAGGAAATCAGAGGACCCAGAGAAAACCCATGCAGACATGGGGGGAAAGTGCAAACTCAACATGGAAAGTGGCCCGGCAGGGAAAACCTTTTTTTTTTCCTTCTCGGCATTATAAGGAAACAATGTTGAACAAAAAAACATTATTCAAGGGCTTCCTGTATATGACATTCTGGAAAAGACAAAACTATGGAAACAGTGATTGCCAAGGTTGAGGGGATAGAAGCATGAATAGTTGGCACACAGAGGATTTTTAGAGCCATGAAACTACTGTGTATGATGCTGTAATGGTAGATACGGGGTATCATAGGTCTGTCAAAACCCATAGACTATGCAACACCAACAGTAAACCTGAACCAAAAAGATGGACTTTGGGTCATAAGGATGTGTCCACATAGGTTCACTGACTGTAACAAATGCATCACTCTGGTGGGAGGGTGTCAATAGTAGGGGGAGCTGTGCATGTGGGGAGCAGGGCACATTGTGGAAACTCTGTATTTTCTGCTTAATTTTGTTGTAAAACTAAAACTTTCCTGAGAAACAAAGTCCACTTAAAGAGAAAAATTATATGATGTATGTTGGGCTTACAATTAATTAAGCCCATCTCTTCCCCTATGCATATCTGCAGAGTTTGAATGAGAGAATCTGTCTGCAGCCTGATGCTCTGGAAGTCCTGACTCCAGAAGAATCAAATTATAATCAGAGCTGAAGCAGCAAATGGTCACACAACACTGCAGAAAAGTTTCTGAAAATCATTTTGCCCACTGCTTTACTAAATAGTGATTGAGGCACTTGGCTGAGTTCTGGGAGTCTAGGAATAATACAACCTGACCCTGACTTTGAGGAGCTCACAGCATTGCAGGGGACAGACCTGCAAATAAATGATTGCAATGAGAAGTAGTAGTGGTTTAACGGAGTCAATGTAAGTTGCTACGGGAGCCCAGAGGAGAGAGGGAAATTGGCCTGGAGGAAACATTTGGTGAATACTCAGTGAGACAGTGCTCAGTCAACCATCATTCGTGGATACTTTCACATGTATACTAAGTGACAGCCCTGCTGTGCATTGTACAAGATACCAGGGAAAAGTGAGCCATTTGACGTAGTCTGTATGGTCATGAAGATTATAGTTTGAAAGCCCCTATCTTAATTACTAAAGAACATGATTTTAAGCTGAACCAGGAAACTCTTTTTAAGAAGTCCAGTTAATAAGAAAAAAAAAAATCATGTATTCAATCACAGACTACTGACATTAAGAGGGATGCTAGAGGTGCTATGTCATAGTGGTTCTCAAACCTCACTGCACATGACCACTGCATGGTGGGCTTCTAGTGGGCACCAATATTCAGGTGTCAACTCAGAGAAATTAAATCAGAGTATCTGCAGATTAGAAGTAGGCACTGGTGTTTTTTAAAACTTTCTTAGGTGATTATGGTACACACTTAGAATTGAAAATTCCTGCTAACCTAATCCTGTTTTGTTATAGATTATGAATCAGTGTCAAAGGATGAGGTAGAGAATTGCAGAGTCAATTCAGTTAATAAAACAAAATTCATGATCCACCATAGAATTTAAGAACTATAACACTACCAATAATTTGCACCAATCTAATAGAATGCATTCTCTCCCAGTCCCAATCCCCTGAATACTAACCCCTATCCTGGTTTTCTGATTGTCCTTTTTATTAGTTTATACCATACATATTTACTGTACATCTAAATAACAACCTCTGTGGAGTAAATTGTTTTTGAGATCTATCAACACGGTATCTACCGCTACCAGGTGTAACCTTAGGACGTGCTACTGAAAATGTGATCCAGGGCCCAGCAGCAGAGGGTCATACCAGGAGATCTCCTTTTCGAATCACCTGAAAACTTGCTAGGAATGCAGAATCTGAGGCATCAGCTCAGATCCGCTCATTGAAAATCTTTATTTTAACAGGATGTCCATATATTAAAGTTTGAGAAGCACTGATCTAAATGTTGGTTTCATCACAGATTTATCCAAGTTGTTGCATGTAGGTGTAGTTCTGTGAATGAGTGCTTGATGTGTTACCAGTTTTTTCTGATATTAGGAAAAATACTGCTCTGAATAATCTTACATGTCCCCTAGTGTACAGAGAGAGTTTTTGTAGAATATATAACTAGGAGTGGGAATTGGTGGGAAATTAGTTACATAAACGTTGAATTTTGCAATGCCAAATTATTTTCTGAAGTGCTTTAAGAGTCACATACCCACCTGCGTGTGTGAGAGCTCCTGTTCCTTCATGTCTTCTCTAAAAGCCTTGTCAAGCATCTCATCTATTTAAGGGATGCATTTTTTTAATTCTTGATTTACTAATTATTTCCCTGATTTACTAATGAGCTTGGAAATAATTGTAAATGCTTATTCACTGTTCATATTTTTATTCTGCGGAATCCTATTCATTTATTTCACCAAATTGGTTTTCCAAATTGGGTCATTTGAGGTTTTTTCTCATTGGCTAATTGTTATGTTTATAGATATAAATGTGTTTTCAATTATATGTGTTGCAAATAACTTCAGTCAGCATGTAGCCTGTCTTTCTCTTTTCTTCATGGTGACTTAGGATGCATAGAAATTATGAGTTCTACTGAGAAAAACCTGTTAATCCTTCTATCTTAGTTAGTGATTTTTGTCTTTTTTAAGAGATATTTCTCTACCCTGAGGTTTGAAATATATTCTCTCGCATTTCCTTCTAACAGTTTTAAAGTTTTGTTTCACATTTAAGTCCTTAATCCATTTAGAATTGATTTTTTTCCTCTTTGTACAGTAGGGATATAATGTCATTTTTTTTTTTAACAGAAAATCAGTTGTCTCAGAACTATTATTGAATAGTTCCTCCTTTCCTGCAGTACCCCTGAAAGCCTTTCAAGTCATATATATTCATCAGTCTGTTTTGGGCTCTCTGTCTTGGTTCATTGGACAATTTGTCTATACCAGCACCAATACCACATAGTTTTATTCATTACAACTTTATAGTAAAACGTGGTATCTAGTAGAGCAAGTCCTTCCACCTTGTTCTTCTCCTTCAGTATTCTGGCTATTCTTGACCCTTTTAGTTTCCATATAAATTACAAAATCAATGGGTCATTTTCTACTCAAAATGTTGTTGAAATTGTATTAGAATTTCATTATAAATCTATCTGGGGAAAATTGCTATCTTTATAGTATTGAGCATTTCTTTCCATGATCATTTAACATTAGTATCTTTCAATTAAGTTTTATAATCTTCTCCACAAAGTTCTTATATATATTTGGTTAGATCCATACCTAAGTTATATATATTTTGTTAGATCTATACCTGTATTTTGCCATTTTGTTGATAATATATAGAAATACAAATTATTTCTATGTATTGTTCTGTAGCTAGTCATTTAGATAAATCCTATCATTGTTTCTAATAAATTGTCAGTAAACTATAGACAAGTAATTGTATCTGAAAGATATAAGATTTTGTCTTTATTTCCAGTCTATATGTGTGACAGAGACTGCTAACAATATGCAATATGTATTTTTTCCTTTTTTTAGTAATGGAACACTATCCATTTCAGTTGCAGTCATTGCTAACTTGCAGTAAGGTGTGACCAAATGACTTAGTTAAGGACAGTAGGTTGTGAGTAAACATGATAGGTGAAACTTTCTCATGAGAACCTTAAAAATGGGGTGAAATCTAATCTACTGAGACTAGGATTGGGGTCCAACAGTATTGGAAAAGCCAACAAATTCTGTATCCCCCAAACAACAGGCAATGAAACTGATACTCAGAGGCATTTTGAAGAATACCCCATTAACTGTTCTCACCAACCAGAATGGAAGATAATTTAATGGCAAAGATCAGATTAAGAATGATGCCTTCACACCCCACACTATTTATGCAAATAGCCTCAATGTAGCTATCATTAGCTGAGCGAGAGTTATGAGCTGAGCACAAAAGGTGTTAACTAAAAGAGATCTGACAGATGTAAAAACCAAAATATGAAGAAATCGTTGGATGTTTATCTTACATGGAACTAATTACAAACCCAAAGACCAAATGCTAGTTAGTTTGTGAAGCATTATATTAACACAAAAATCAAATTCCTGGCACTTAGAAGCATGAGATTATTCAATGCCTGAAGTCACACTTGGGCCCCCCAAAACTGCACTAGCAGAAATTAGACTGTGAAGAGTGTGCAGTCCTGTAAGGCATATTTTCCCATTGACACATACACAGAGAATGTGGAAAGAGGAAGAAAACTCAAGAGAACAAAAGTAAGTAAAACTGGACAATAGATTTACTTCCAGAAAACAGGATTAAGGGTGGCCAGGTGTGCTAAGCAGAGAACCTGCTTTGCTGCCAGGGTATGGAGCCTTTGCAATTCATGCCCCCCAAGATTTAACGACTTTTCACGTTTCTCATTCTTTGCTTTCCAAGTGGTAGTTTTATTTGTAATTATCTTTTCATTAGTAAAGATATAGACTAAGATGTTATAGCAAAATATTCCAATATGGGGTTTATATCGTTCTGAGCTAATTTTCCAAAGCAAGCAGATTCTAAGAGGCAACCCATGGCCTTATGGTGACAGGTCAGAGTTGTTATCCTTAATACATGGCTATTGCTTCTCCTTTTTTATCTAAGTTTTTGTCAATTTCTTGCAAACTGGAAGTCCAGAGTGAGTATCCTGTCCCTGAGGTGGTAACACAGACTGTGCACACATTGCTTTTGCATATGTCTCATTGACCTAAATTTGTCACATGTCCACATCTAGCTGCAGGAAAGTTTAGATAATGTGGTCTGTAGCTGAGTACCCATGTGCCTGCCTAAAACTCTACTGTTAAATGGAAGAGAGAATGAATTTCTAAAGACAACAGGCAGTCACATTAATCCCCTATTTCATGTTGTGTGTGAAGTATTGGGATGAATGTACTTTGCCATTTTTTATTAGTAAACTATAAGAAGTTATAATAAGATATGATGGAAAGAAATAAGCATCACTCAAATGACCTGTATTTTGAACCAGATGCATTAGCTGATATGAGACTCTGAGTTATTAGAGAAGAGTTTTACTCTATGTGCGGGAAAAAGAGGACACATGAACACTTGCCATAAGGGTGAAACTAGCAGTTTTCTGACTCAGGTCTATAAGGGAAAGTGGACAAGGATATTAATCCCAATATTATTTCGTGATAGAATATTGAAGAAAAGCTGAGTGTTCACTTCTAGGAGGGTAACTACTTAGATGTGGTAGATGCATACAGTGGTTTACTGCCATCAGAGAGCAGTAATAGACTAGATGTATACATGGTAATATGAATGAACCTTAAAGATGGTGCAAAGTAATAAATCCTTTTTAAAGAGTAATTACATACTAATGGCATTTACATACATTTAAAATATTCCCCCAAAATCTGCAACACATATTTGTAAGACTCAATAAAAATATACATATAAACCCACTGAAATGATTACCTATGGTAAAGGAAAGAACTGAGAGTAGGGATCAAAAGAAAAAATGGAAAATTAAAATGAGAGGATTTTTACATATGCCAAAGTTGCCTGGCGTGGACTGTGAAGAATGATTAACTCAGTCCTGTACATCTGAGGCCTAATGTACAAAAAGGGTGATTTATGCAACAGTAGGAAGCAAACAGGACCTCCATGACTGATAAAGGTGGAGCAAGATCATCCTATTCTCACTCCTATAACAACCAGAAAAAAATATACAAAACAATGCTTCCTGAGCCAGCGGACATTAAACAACAAAACAAAATCATCCCTGTGGTACAGAACCAAACAAGGCGAATTCTAAAATTACCCTGCTAATGGCCTGAAGAGAGATTCCAGGTCACACTACAAACAGAAATAGGTAGTTTTCCTGAGTGAAGAAGATGGACGAAAGTCTGAAGGCCAAGATGGCCACAGTTCACAGAGTCCTGGAGAAGAGAAAGGTTAACAGAAAGGACTCTGAATATTTACAAATCTTCAACTGAGTACCAGTTGGTGAATGCAAGAAAGAAACTACCACGCCCAGAGAGAAAAACACACTTGAAAGGATTACAGCTATAGGAAAACAGCCTATTGCACGGAAAGAGTCAAACTGTCTTGAAGTGAATTCACCATGATGAGCAATGTTAGGCTGCTGTATTCCAAGGAATTCCCATAGGATAGAAAATCCCTCATGAAGAAACACTGCCTGAAGCATAAGTAACCCTTCATAAAGATATTTATCTAACCCCTCCAGTGGTCACAAGTTTTGCAAGAAAGTCTGAGGCATGACCAGCTGCAACATATTTTACCCTAAAAGCTTGCTATAAAAAAGATACTTTTTTTTTTTTTGAGACAGAGTCTCGCTCTGTCACCCAGGCTGGAGTGTAGCAGTACAATCTCCCCTCACTGCAAGCTGCGCCTCCCAGGTTCACACCATTCTCCTGCCTCAGCCTCCCGAATAGCTGGGACTACAGGTGCCTGCCACCACGCCCGGCTAATGTTTTTGTACTTTTAGTAGAGATGAGGTTTCACTGTGTGAGCCGGGATGGTCTCAATCTCCTGACCTTGTGATCAGCCCGCCTCGGCCTCCCAAGGTGCTGGGATTACAGGTGTAAGCCACCGCGCCCGGCCAAAAAAGATACTTTCTTCAGAGTGGGTGTGGGGACTCACCAACTCCCTGCTGTCTGAGACCTAGCTTTTGTTTGTAAGTCCCTATTGAATGTTTCTTTTTGGGAAGCTGGATTTGTCAGCCTCATCCTTTGACCTCTCAGCTCCCTCAGTTGTTGGGGATAGGTTTGTGTCTACCTGCCCACCACAGAACAAAGGAAATAGTGCTAAGCACTGACAGAAGGATGAACATAGACAGAGTATCAGTGAGCTGTGTGGCAATGTCAAGGGGCTCATATACACCTCTTTTGGAGTTTCTAAAGGAGAGAATTTAGGGGACAGAAAAAGAGTTGAATAATAATGGTCAAAAAATTGCAAATCTGGTAAAAACTCTAAAATCTCAGATCTGAGAAGCTTAATAAACCCCAAGCACCAGAAACATGAAGAAAACTATATAAAGCCACATTATAATCAAATTACCATAAACCAAATCCAAGAAAAAATCTTAAAGCGTATTTTATACAAAGTAATGAAGCTAAGGATGATAGCAGATTTCTAGTCGGAAAACATGAAAACCAGAAGAATGTGAAGCAATATCTTTAAAGTACTAAGGGAAAAAAGTTTCAATCTAGAATTCTATAGACAGAAAATATATATTTCACAGGTAAAGACTTTTTCAGGCATACAAAAGGTAAAATTTTTTATTTCCAACAGAGCTGAGCTATAAAACATGTTCAGGAAGTCCTTTAGGCAGAAAGAAAATTATATCAGAAAGAAATGTGGATCCACATAAAGAAATTAAGAGCTTCTAGACATGGTAACCACATGGATAAATATAAAATCTATTTTATTAATTGAATTTCTTTAAAGCAGAAAATAATAATAAATATATTCTAGGGCTCAGAAGATATGCTGACATTAAATGTAGAACAACAACATTACAATAGCCAAAAATAGAGAAATTGATATATACTGTTATAATTCTCTTAAACTATATGTAAAGTGGTATGACATTACATGATAGGAGATGTTATTAAGTAAAATATATATACTATAAACTCTAAAAATACACTAATAAATTATAGCAAATGAAGTAACAAAGGAGACAATTTGGTATAATTAAAATGCTCACAATCCAAGAAAATGAAACAGAAAACAAAGTGTAGATGGAAAAAATGAAAAATAAATAGCAAGATGGTAGATTTAAACTCCTTATATATGATTATAATAAATGTTAGCGGTCTAAACATCATAATTAAAAGGTAGAGGTTGACACATCGGATTAAAAAAAAGCAAGAACTAACTATGAACTACCTATAAAAACCCACCTTAGATATATTAACACAAATATGTTAAGAGTAAATACATGGAACACTGCATAACATTCTAACACTAATCAAGAAAAAAAAGCTGGAACACAATTTGAAAGGAATACCATTAGGCAATTTTGGAGCAGGGCACCAACAAGAATAATGGTAGAAAATTGAAAATGAGGGACTTCTTCTCAACTCACTCCATAAGGACAGCATTACTTTGATTTCCAAACCAAAGACATTACAAGAAAAACACACACACACACACACACACACACACACACATATATATACAATTGGTCTTCAACTTATGATGATTCAACTTACCATTTTTTTTACTTTACAATGGTGTCAACCTATGATGAGGTTATGTCCAGATAAACCAACCATAACTTGAAAACATCACATTGAAAATACACTTTTGGGGCCGGGTGCAGTGGCTCCTGCCTGTAATCCCAGCACTTTGCGAGGCCGAGGTGGGCAGATCACAAGGTAAGGAGATCGAGACCATCGACCATCCTGCCTAACACAGTGAAACTCCGTCTCTACTAAAAATACAAAAAATTAGCCGGGCATGGTGGCGGGCACCTGTAGTCCAAGCTACTGGGGAGGTTGAGGCAGAAGAATGGTGTGAACCTGGGAGGCGGAGCTTGCAGTGAGCCGAGATCATGCCACTGCACTCTAGCCTGGCCAACAGAGCGAGACTCCATCTCAAAAACAAACAAAAAAACCATACACTTTTGACTTCATATTTTCAATTTATTATAGTTTTATTGGGACATAACCCCATATCTTAAGTCAAGGAACGTGTGTGTATGTGTGTATACACAAGATGAGGTACACTCACACACACATAATGAGAATGTAGCTATCCCTCATAAACACAAACAGAAGAAAATTATTTAAATTTTGTCCAATTAAATCTAGTAATATATTTAAAAAGGATAATGCATTGTGATTGAAGGAGCCTTATCCCAATAATCCAAGGTGGGGTTTGCATTACAACATTAATCAATGTAATTCACCATATTAAGAGACCATATGATTATCTCAATAGATGTAGAAAAAGTATTTAATGATGTTATGGTTAGTTTTATCCATCAATTTGGCTAGGTTATAGCACTCAGTTATTTAATCAAACACTAATCTAGGTGTCACTGTGAAGGTATTTTGTAGATGCAGTTAGCATCTACAATCAATTGACTTTAAACAAAGGAGACTACCCTTGAAAATACAGTTGCATCTCATCCATAGTCTTGAAAGACCTTAGGAACTTTGAAAGGTTTTCTGGAGAAGAAGAAATTCTGCCTGAAGACTGCAGCATCAACTCCTACCTAAGGCCTGCCCTGCAGATTTCAAACTTACCAGCCCCACAACTCTGTGATATATTTCCTTAAATAAATCTCTAGACAGGTAGACAGATAATTCATATGTAAAAATATGTATCAACTTCTTTAGTCTCAGCTACTCAAGAGGCTGAGATGGGAGGGAGGATCACTTGAGGCCAGCAGGTGGAGGTTGCAGTGAGCTGTGATACCATCACTGCACTCCATCCCCGGGCGACACTGTGAGACTCTATCTCAGACATATATATACACACATACACACACATATCAATTTTATATATCTATAGGTATTTTATATATTTGTTATTTATAAAAGTAATATTTTATATGTAATATTACTGTCCTGTTTCATATATATAAGACATATATATGTTTATATATGTGTACATATAAAAAATGTTTATATATGTGTACATATAAAAACATGTTTATATATGTGTACATATAAAAACATATATGTACCCATAACTGTAAGGAAAAGAATGAGCTTAATCTCAGGACTCCAAATTCTCAGCTCAAGCTCAGCATAAATGAACTTGAAGTGTCAATGTCAGCGGTCCCCAACATTTTTGGCACCAGAAACCAGTTTTGTGGAAGACAATTTTCCATGGACCCTTAGGATGGGATGGTTTGGGGATGATTCAAGTGCATTCAAGTGCACATACATAAAAACATATCTTCCCCTTTTTTGCTTGTTATCAAGAATGACTTTCAAGTGTGTTGAGAATGCAAGATCATGAGCTAAAAAAGAACTTGCCAGAACAGCCTGGGCTGTTTCTTTCCCTACAGTGATTTAGCCCAGCATCTAATGTTGCCTCCAAGATATGAAACTCATGTGGGCCCCAGGGTATAAAACCCAGAGTAGACTGCTTTCCAGGGTCCCTCAGCTGTGGTGCAAAGCTGAGCACACACAGAAAATATTCCATCTTCTGGGCAGCTTTCCTGAGGCATGGGAGAGCAGCATGCCATAAATCCTAAGCTTCTGTGGTTTCATGCTGCCTACCGATGAGTGATAAAGCTGCTTCACTGGGCTTGTTGTGTGAGTGTTCTGTCTCACAAGATTTGTGCAAGCAGTAGAAACTACACGCCAGGAACCAGTGCACAGTGTTACTGCTTTAACACAACTTTTCGTTCTGTTTCTGTGGAGAACCCTGACTCATATATATCTTAGTGTCAAGAGTGAGTGGCTCTACATGAAAGAAATCTTAATGGTGAGTTTTCCGAATTGTTCCTAGGGCTTCTGGAGTTGGTTGTCTTACCTAACACTATTTAAAGGCACTAACAACTCTCCCACGGAAGGAGGGAGCAGATAGTCCATGCCATGATGTGGCAACAGACAGATGCAAAATGCAAAATACTACCACTGGACACCTCGAATCACACACCTATAATAAAAGGCAAGATTCTGTGGGACCATGTATTAAAACCACGACTACTTTTGCACCAACCTAATATTTGGTCCTTAGAACATTTTAGTTAAGCTAACTAGTATAATGAACCTAGTTGTTTGCTCCTAACTGTAAGGAAAAGGATGAGCTTAATCTCAGGACTCCAAATTCTCAGGTCAAGCTCAGCATAAATGAACTTGAAGTGTCAATGTCAGCGGTCCCCAACATTTTTGGCACCAGAAACCAGTTTTGTGGAAGACAATTTTTCCATGGACCCTTAGGATGGGATGGTTTGGGGATGATTCAAGTGCATTGCCTTAATTAGGCACTTCATTTCTGTTATTATTACATTGTGATATATAATGAAGTAATTACACAACTTACCTTAATGCAGAATCAGTGGGAGCCCTGAGCTTGTTTTCCTGAAAGCAGACAGTCCCACTGGGCATGACTGGAGACAGTGACAGATCATCAGGCATTAGTTAGATTCTTAGAAGAAGTGCTCGGTCGGGAGCAAGATGGCCGAATAGGAACAGCTCCAGCCTCCAACTCCCAGCGCCAGAGACACAGAAGACGGGTGATTTCCACATTTTCAACTGAGGTACCGGATTCATCTCACTGGGGAATGCCGGGACAATCGGTGCTGATCAGCTGGTGCAGCCTAACCAGCAAGAGCTGAAGCAGGGCAAGGCATCGCCTCACCTGGGAAGCACTAGGGGGAACGGAATCCCTTTTCCTAGCCAAGGGAACTGAGACACACAACACCTGGAAAATCGGGTAACTCCCACCCTACTACTGCGCTTTACCAAGAGTCTTAGCAAACTGCATACCAGGAGATTATATCCCACACCTGGCCCAGAGGGTCCCACGCCCACGGAGGCTCCCTCATGGCTAGCACAGCAGTCTGAGATCTAACTGAAAGGCGGCAGTGAGGCTGGGGGAGGGGGCGCCCGCCATTGCTGAGGCTTAAGTAGGTAAACAAAGCTGCCAGGAAGCTCGAATTGGGTTAAGCCCACCACAGTTCAAGGAAGCCTGCCTGTCTCTGTGGACTCCACCTCTGGGTGGAGTCTGACAGCTTTGAAGCGAGCAGTGGATCTTCCAGCACAGAGGCTGAGATCTGAGAACAGACAGACTGCCTGTTCACATGGGTCCCTGACCGCTGAATAGCCTAACTGGGAGACATCCCCCACTAGGTGCAGACCGACACCTCACATCTCACACGGCGGGGTACACCCCTGAGACGAAGCTTCCAGAGCAAGAATCAGACAGCAGCACTCGCTGTTCAGCAATATTCTGTCTTCTGCAGCCTCTGCTGCTGATACCCAGGCAAACAGGGTCTGGAGTGGACCTCAAGCAATCTCCAACAGACCTACAGCTGAGGGTCCTGACTATTAGAAGGAAAACTATCAAACAGGAAGGACACCTATACCAAAACCCCATCAGTACGTCACCAGCATCAAAGAC
>NW_016805314.1:574428-638234 GCF_001698545.2 Rhinopithecus bieti | reverse complement strand
AGCAAACTATCACAAGAAGAGAAAACCAAACACCGCATGTTCTCACTCATAGGTGGGGATTGAACAATGAGATCACTTGGACTCTGGAAGGGCAACATCACACACTGGGGCCTATTATGGGGAGGGGAGAGTGGGGAGGGATGGCATTGGGAGTTATACCTGATGTAAATGACGCGTTGATGGGTGCTGACGAGTTGATGGGTGCAGCATACCAACATGGCACAAGTATACATATGTACCAAACCTGCACGTTGTGTACATGTACCCTAGAACTTAAAGTATAATAAAAAAGAAAAAAAAAAGAAAAATTATTTTTTGTAATTGTCTTCTAAAGAACCTCTAAATTTAATTAATTTGGACTGTAGAAGTTAACAAAATTTTACATTTTAAAATCAATAATACCATTTTTTTAAATCCTCAAAAAAATAATAATAAATAAAAGAAGTGCTCAACCTGGATTCCTTGCATGAGCAGTTCACAATAGGGTGCACGCCCTGTGAGAATCTAACGCCACTGACAGGAGGTGGAGCTCAGGCAGTAATGCAAGCAATGGGGAGCGGCTATAAATACAGATGAAGCTTTGCTGGTTTGCCTACCACTCACCTCCTGCTGTGCAGCCTGGTTCCTAACAGGTCCATGAATCTGGGGATATCTGACCCTTAAATTCCGCTGAATCTCCTTTGCTAATAGAAGCAGGAGCCCTCCCACCTTTGTATAAGGAAGTTAGCCCTGCTTTTCCTGAGGGAGCTTAACGTCCTCCCCAGGTAATTGCCTTGTAAGACACTGCTGACTCTCCTCAGAACCGTCCCACCACTCTTCTTTGCTTCTAGGCCTTTGGCTAGATTCAAGTCCTAGCGGGCCTCAAACGGTGTGGTGCAAGGAGTGACCCATGAGGTGGTATGCTACACTCCAAATGAAGTGGATGTGTTTTAAATTAATACACACAGAAATCTGCAGAACACATGTGTGAATGAATACTAAACACGTGGGAAAATAGTAAAGGGAATATAAAGTTGCATCAGGACAAATTTATTGATATGGGCTCTCTGAGCAGAATCTAGATTCAAAACTATAGCTCAAGGGGTTAGAAAAGGCTCTAAATGTTTGTTTGGTTGGTTGGCTGAAGCATGAGCCAAAAGTGGGCTAACAAGTGAAGAACTTCTTCCTTGTTATACGGTATGGGAAGGTACCCAAAGGCTTGGGGAGATTAGAATGTCAGAGTACATTTATCAAATAAGGCCTGCTTACCCACCCTGGAAAGGTCCAAGGGGCATGCTTTTCACCACATGAGAAATAAATTGTGAAGGCAGCCCTAGCACCTTTCACGAAGTCTGTAGTCACTCTTCTCTGCAGGCCAGAAATAACAGTAGGAACCGCTACCTCAGAGGCAGGATACTTACATGCAATGTAAGAGATTGCAAGATCCAGAAAGAACTGGATCACAGGGTAGAAGGGGCCAAGTGGTGGCACTTAATCACCAAAAATGAGGTCCATGTGGCTACCATTATGGATAGCAGAGTAAAAGCAGCAATCAGAATAGTCTAACTCATAGAGACCTATGGTATCACTAGCTGATTGTTGTCCTTAAAAATAAAATAAAATAGATGGGCGTTCTACTAAATTAAGCAGAAGAGTTCTACATCAAGGGAAGAGAAATCTAACTTCAATCGCCAGAACAGAGTTATGGCCCCTCAATCAATTCCCAAACTTGACCCAGTTTTACCAAGGTAACTGTGCACTGGGGAAAAGGAAATGATCAGACTTTTGGAGGATTACTAAACATTGGCTCTAAACTGTCACTAATTCCAGGAGACCCAAAATGTCACTGTGACTCATCAATCAGAGTAGAGGCTTATGGAGATCAGGTAATCAATGAAGTTTTAGCTAAGGTACATCTCGCCATGGGTCCACACTGTAGTTATTTCTGCAGTTCGGGAATGCATACTTTGTGTGGACATCTCAGCAACAGGCAGAATCCCTGGGAAAATAGTAAAACAAAAGCAATACCACATCCCTTGAAGGATTTCAGAGATTGGTGCCACTCCAAGGACTTGAGTTTGGGGGCTGGGGGGTGATGTTCACCACATGCCCACTCTTCTATTTGGAAAGTTGAAACAGACAGATCTTGGAGAATGCAGTGGGTTATTATAAACTCAACCAGGTGGTGATTCCAATTGCACCTGCTATTCCAGATGTTATTTCATTGCTTGAACAAATTGACATAAACCCTGACACCTGGTATACAGTTATTAAGCTGGAAAATGTTTTTTTCTCCATACCTGTTACTAAAGACCACTAGCAGTCATTTACTTTCAACTTGCAATACACCTTCACTGTCTTATTTCAGGAGTGTTATCACCTCTCCAGTCCTATGTCACAATTTAGTACACAGAGATCTTGATCACTTTTCCTTTCACCAAGATATTGCTCAGGTCCATTACAGTGATGGCTTGATTATATTATGTTGATTGGATCCAGTAAGCTAGAAGTGGCAGCTACTGTGGATTAATTGCTAAAACACATTTGTATGTCAGAGGATGAGAAATAAATCTGATAAAAATTCAGATGTCTTCTGTATCCTTGAAATTTCTGGGAGTCTAGTTGTGTAACACATGTCAAAATATCCCTAAATATCCTACGCACAATGCCTAGTGACCCCCTAGATTTAGAAGAAAAATATTTATCATATGGATGCGTTCCTCCAATCCATTTATTGAATCACCCAAACAGCTACTATTTCTTAGTGGGGCCTAGGACAAGAGAAGGCTCTGAGACACATCCAGGCTGACATGAAAACTGCCCTGCAAGGTAGGCCCAGTGATCCATCAGATCCAATGGTGGTTGGGGAGTCAGTGTCAGGTAAAGATGTTATCTGGAGTCTTTGGCTGGTGTATCACAATGTTGACTCAGGATTTTAGAGCAAAGGTGTATCACAGTTTAGACTCAGGATTTTAAAGCAGAGCCCTGCCATCATCTACACACAACTAGTCTCCTTTTGAGGAACAGTTTTTGGCTTGAAATTGGTTCTCAGTAGAGACTGAATGCCTAGCCATGTTCACCTGCAATCTGAGTTGCCCATCATGAGCTGCGTAGTATCCAAACTAACAAGCCATAAAACTGGGTGTACACAGTGGTACTCCATTACCAAATAGCAGTAGTATAAACATAATTGACACTGAAGTGGAAGGTACAAGTAAGTTACATGAAGAAGTGGCCCAAATGCCTATGGTTTCTCTCCTGCCACACTGCCTTCTTTCTCCCAGCCTATACTTATGGCCTCATGGGGAGTTACCCATAATCAGCTGATGGAGGAAGAGAAAACTCAGGCTTGGTTTCCAGACAATTCTGCCTGATATACAAGCACCGTGCAGAATGGGCAACTGTAGTGCCAGAGCCCCTTTCTGAGACACCCCTGAAAATAGTGGTGAGGGGACATCTTTCCATGGAGCAGAACTCAAGCAGTGCACCTAGTTGTTCATTTTGCTTGGAAGGTATATTAGTCAGAGTTTTCCAGAGCGACAGAACCAACAGGATATAGAGAAAGAGAGTTGACACCCAAAATTAACCACCACAGAAGGAAAGTGGCCAGACATGTGATTATATATGAATAGGATAAAATCCATATGTATACACACATATCTATGTACGTATTACATATATACACATATATGTGAGGCGCTTTATTTGGGGAACCGGCTCATGTGATTATAGAAACTGAGAAGTTTCATGAGAATTCATCTGCAAGCTCAGGATCCTGGGACTCTGATAGCATGCCTCAATCCAAGTCCAAGAACCTCAGAACACAGGAAAGCCCATGGTGTAACTCTCAGTCCTAGGAGGATGAATGCCTGAGAACCTGGGAGGTGATGGGTGCTGTTGTCAGTCCTAGAGTTCAAAGTCCAGAGAGCCTGGAGTTCTGATGTCCAAGGACAGGAGAAAAAAAGTGCACCCCAGCCCTAGCAGAGAGAAGAAACCACGGATTTGTTCTATTGGAGCTCCCAGCTGATTGGATGGTACCAGCCCACATTGAGAGGGAACCTTCCCCCACTCAGCTCACCGATTCACATGTCAGTCTTCTCTGAGAACATCACCACTCACACACCCAGAAATCATGCATTACCAATTCTCTACATAGTCCTTCATCCAGTCAAGTTGACAGCCAAAAGTAACCATCACAGAAGGAAAGTGGCCAGTCGTGCAATCATATACCAACTCACAGGCTGTGGCCAATGGTGAGGCTAGACGGTCAGGGACTTGGGTGGACTATGATTGGAAAGTTGGTGACAAAGAGGTGTGGGAAGAGGCATGAAAAATTGGGCTTCTTCAAAATTAAGAACTTTTGTTCTTCAAAAGATAATGTAAAGCAAGCCACAGGCTGGGAGAAGGTACTGGTAAAGCACTTGCATCTGTAATATAAAAAGAACTTTTACAGCTCAATAATTTTAAAAATTCAATAAAAACAGGCAAAAGATTGTAACACACATTTCATAAAAAATATATACAGGTATCAATAAACACATTGTAAGATGTTCAGCATTGTTATTCATTAGAATAATGCAAATAAAAACACAATTGCATATTAGAATATTGGAAATAAAAAAGACCATACAAAAAAGCCCCATACCAAGTGTGTGAAAGGCTGTGGAGTAACTGGGAGCCTCATAGACTCCTGGAGGGAATATAAGATAGTATAATTACTTTAGAAAACAGGTTATCCGCCTCTTAAATAGTTCAACATATGCCTATTACACAACTCTATCACATTATTGATAGGTAGAGGTTAAGTATCCCTTATTCAAAATGCTTGAGACCAGAAGCATTTCAGATTTTGAATTTTTTTGAATTTTTGAATAATATTTGCATATACATAATAAGAAATATTTGGAATAGGACTCAAGTCTAAATATAAAATTCATTTATGTTTCATATACACCTTATACACATAGCCTAAAGTAATTTTATACAATATTTTCAATAATTATAAAAAAAGAAAACAAAATTTTGACTGTGTTCTGACCAAGACCTGTCATGTGAGGTCACATTGGAATTTTCCACTTGCGGCATCATGTCAGTACTTTAAAAGTTTTGGATTTGGGAGTATTTCAGATTTTGAATTTTTGAGTCAGGAATGCTTAACCTGTATTTTCCCAAGAGTAATGAAAGGACATCTTCAAAGGCTTGCACAGAAATGCTCACACCAGCCTTATCCATAATAAACAAGAACAAAAAGCAAGACAATATTCATCAACAGGTAAAGAATAAACTCATTATCATACACCCATATTATGGAATACTACTCAGCTATAAAAAAATAAACTACTGATTCATACAACAACGTGGATGCACCTTAAAATAATTATGTATGCTGGGTGAGAGAAGTCAGACACAAAAAGGTACATTATATGTGATTTCATGTATGCAAAATTCTGGAAAAGATAAACTAGTCTAAAGTGTCAGGAAGCAAATCAGTGGTTGCCTGGGAAAGGGGGCAGGGTGATGCTGGGAGAGCAGGAGGAATTTGAAGATGATGGATGTGTTAGTTACCTTTATTGTGGTGATGGTTTCATTGGCATATATTTATGTCAAAACTTATCAAACTGTGCACTTTAAGTATTTGCAATTTATCTTATGTCAATTATACCTCAATAGAGCTGTTAAAATATTTAAATATAAGAAAAT
The DNA here is from genome assembly GCF_001698545.2 of Rhinopithecus bieti. NCBI lineage: Eukaryota > Metazoa > Chordata > Mammalia > Primates > Cercopithecidae > Rhinopithecus > Rhinopithecus bieti. The sequence goes on along the minus strand of NW_016805314.1, from coordinate 632,555 downwards.
AACTGAACCGGGGAAATGCTTCTAATGTTTCCCATTCAGAATAATATTTTGAGGTAAGGAAATGCCTTCCTATAGCTGTTTGTTACGTGAAATCATGAACGAATATTGAACACTGTTAAACTTTTGTACCACATCTACTGAGACAACGTATAGATTTTCTCATTTCGTGTAGCGGGTGATGATTACAGAGTTTTTTGTTTTGCTGTTGTTGAAAGAGTCTCCGTCCATCGCCCAGGCTGGAGTGCAGTGGTGTGATCTCGGCTCACTGCAGCCTCTGCCTCTTGGGTTCAAGTCATTCTCCACCTCAGCCTCCCAAGTAGTTGAGATTACAGGCACGCGCCACCACACCTGGCTAATTTTTACATTTTTGGTTGAGACGGGGTTTCACCATGTTCCCCAGCCTGGTCTCAAACTCCTGAGCTAAAGCCGCCTGCCTCGGCCTCCCAAAGCGCTGGAATTACCGGCGTGAGCCACCGTGCCTGGCCAATTACAGAATTTTTAATATTAAACCACCCTCGTGTTTTTCGGTTTTTTGGTTTTTTGTTTGTTTGCTTGTTTTTGAGACGGAGTCTCGCTCTGCCGCCCAGGCTGGAGTGCAGTGGCAGGATCTCAGCTCACTGCAAGCTCCACCTCCCGGGTTCATGCCATTCTCCTGCCTCAGCCTCCCGAGTAGCTGGGACTACAGGCGCCCGCCACCTCGCCCGGCTAGTTTTTTGTATTTTTAGTAGAGACGGGGTTTCACCTAAGTACCCTGCTGGATTTAGTTGGCTAATACTTTAAGAAGTGTTTGCATCTAGCTGGACGTGGTGGCTCACACGTGTAATCCCAGCTCTTTGGGAGGCTAAGGAGGGAGAACTGCTTGAGCCCAGGATTTTGAGGCCAGCCTGGGCAGCATGAGGAGACCCCCTTCATCTCTACCAAATATGTAAAAATTAGTCCCTGGGCATGGTGGTGTGTGCCTGTAGCCCCTGCTACTGGGGAGGTTAGGGTGGGAGGATCACTTGAGCCTAGGAGGTCGAGGAGGCAGCAGCGAGCTGAGATCAGGCCACTGCAATACAGCCTGGGTGACAAAGCAAGATTCTGTGTCAAAAGAAAGAAAGAAAGAAAAGAAAGAAAGAAAGAAGGAAGGAAGGAAGGAAGGGACGGAGGGAGGGAGGGAGGGAGGGAGGAAAGAAAGAAAAGAAAGAAAGAGAAAAGTTGATGAGAGAGGTTAACCTGTACATTTTCTTTCATTTTCTGTCTTGTCTAGTTTGGATTTCAAGGTTACACTATATTCGCGAGTTGCAAAGTATGTACTTTTAAAAAATCTTAAAAAGTTTATACAAGATTATATAAATTTGGAATTACCTATTCTATTTGGAACAGGTTTGGGAGAATTGGCCTATAAAATTATCTGGTATTTGCTTTAGAGAAACCTTAAAATGTTACGTAATTTCTCAATAGGTGTAGACTTATTCAAACATCCTATTTCTTCTTAGATTATTTTGTAATTTGTATTTTTCTAAAACTTTTTCCATTTTGTTTTGGAGTTTAAATTTGCTGTCATTAAGTTATGCCTTTAACTCTACTACATACATAATTACGTCTCCTTTATCAGGTTCCATATTAATTACTATTTATCTCTGTTTCATTCTCAATTAATTTAACCTAAAATTTTTCCTTTTTTACTGGTCTTTTAAAACAATCAACTTTTGGCCTTTTGATCTACTTTATATTATTGATGCTTCCTGAATCTATGTTGTCATCCAGTTTTAGAACATTATCTGCCAAAATCTCTTTAAATTTTTATCATTCTCCATTCTCTTTACTATCTTCCTGGAACTCTTGATTATATAAATATTAGAATTTTTATTCTAGCATTCATTTCTCTTCATTTTTCTTTCATATATTCAATTCCCTAATTCTCTATGCTATAGTCTAAGTAATTTCTTTCAACAAATACTGTAGGTTATTAATTTTTTCTTTGGCTATATATAATCAACTATTTAACACATACATTAAGATTTTATTTCAGTAGTCCTATTTTTCATTTATAAAAGTTTCATTTGGCTATGTTTTGAAACTGGATGGGCATCTTTGACAATCTGTTATTGCTAGAACATGCTTGTATTTCATTCCTTTTGAATTCATACACGGATCTTCTATCTTAAGCAGCAGACAATACTCATATCCACAGTTCTTGTGTTCTCAATCTGTTGTTTATTTTTTCTGATTCGCACTCATGTTAACCTTCCTTCTCGTAATTGATGGTTTGGATTTAGAGTTTATGGTACTCTATACTAAATGAGTGCTTATTTCATGGTCTTACCATGAGAATATTTTCTTCCAGAATGGATTTGCTTCTGTGTCTTCTAGAAGCTTGGAAATGCCACTGATCTGGAACTTCTTCAAACCCCTTCAACGATTGTGGCTTAAAGTGGAGTCAGGGGCTCAGTTTCACCTCCTCCTGCTGGAACAAGGCTCAGAACCTGAATTACAGATCTGATAAGGACGTCTGTCCCTGGGGCCACCCTGCTCCTTTCATCTGCTCACTACTGACGGTTCCACCCTCATCTCAGAGTTGTTTTCTGTTTCGTTTTGCTCTTATTTAATAGTTTTGTTTTTCGAGTGGGATGGGATAGTGTACCTTGGACTTCTCACCTACTTTGTGTCCTCATCTGAACCCATTAACTCATCAAAAACTGTTTCCTATTCAGGGTCTGGTTGTTCTGCAGAGGGAGGGGCTATTCGAGCATTTAGTGTTGTATACAGCTAGACGAGGAAGTTAAGCCTGGATCTCCTTAACTTGTAGTTCAGTGCTTTTTCCACTTTTGAATGAAATGAAAAAAAAATTGGGAACTATCAAAATTAGTATCTTCCTTTTTAGTATCCTCATAATCAAAATATGACCATTCACATAACCCACAGATAGAAAAGAGGTACTATGGACTGAACTCTGTCCCTTCAAAACTCATATGTTGAAGCCAGTACACCTCAGAATGTGGCTCTATTTGGAGACAGGCATGTAAAGAGGTAACTAGGATTAAATAAGGTCTTATGGGTGGGCCCTAATCGAATATGACTCTGTCCCTATAAGAAGAGGAAGAGTCGCCAAGGATGTGTGTGCACAGAAGGAAGACAGTGAAAAGGTGGCCTTCTGCTAGGCAAGAAGGGAGGACCCAGGAGAAACCAAATCTGCCAATACCTTGATCTTAGACTTCCAGTCTCCAGAACTGCGAGAAATAAATTTCTGTTGTTTAAGCCACCCAGTCTGTAGTAGTTTGTTCTGAGTCCTAGCAAACAAGCATGGGAGCTTACTCAGTATTTCTCATGTCTCCTTTATTCCTAGTATGACCTGTTACTCTTGTCTTTATGGGAAATTCAACCCATCCTTTAAGGCCAGCTCAAATGTCATCTCTCGTGTGCAACTGTTCCTAATTTTCTGCCTTCCCATATTTTGACATGTTTTGATTATAGCACTTTTTACATTGTGTCAATATCCATCTCTTGCATTACATTGTGACTTTTTAAAGAAGATAAACTATATAAAGACCATTTTGAATTCCCAATATCTGGCTTAATCCTCTTGGGGTGAATGGATAGACAAGTGAATGACGAACGAATAAATGAGATGCAGTTTCTCCTTAAGATGCCATACTTTCTGCTGCCATCTGGTGGCTATTTTTCTCCATCACTGCGCCTAAGGCAGGATGTGGAGATGCTCCTGGCAATATCCTAGTTCTTCACGGATGCTTTTAGATGATTCTTTCCCAAATTATGCACAAATTCCTTCTTTTATTTTGGTATCACCATACTTTCTTTACTCCTTGTATTAGTCTGTTGTCACATTGCTACAAAGAACTACCTGAGACTGGGTAATTTATGAAGAAAAGAGATTTAATTGACTCACAGTTTGGCATGGCTGGGGAGACCTCAGGGAACTTAAAATCATAGCAGAAGGCAAAGGGGAAGCAAGCATGTCTTCACAAGGCAGCAGGAGAGAGAGAGAGTAAAGGGGGAGGTGCTTCACACTTTTAAACAACCAGATCCCACGAGAACTCTATCACGAAACAGCACTAGGGTGATGGTGCTAAACCATTAGAAACCACCCCCATGATCAAATCACCTCCCACCACGCCCCACCTCCAACACTCAGGATCACAGTGCTACATGAGATTTGGGTGGGGACACAGAGCCAAACCATATCACTCCTCGTATTACGTCACCTTCCAACTTCCTGGTCATTCTTCTCATTTATTGAGAACATTTGTACCAAGATCCTGGTCCTCTCTACCCTAACATTAGTAACTTCCTTGCCCATGTAGATCATCCTTCTCCAAAACATAGACTCAACATGTCTCCTTCAACCCTAGCCCTGGGTTATCCAGACCCTACTTCAGTAACTCACCTGGCCACACAAACATTTTCATCTTTAGGTGTGTAGGCTCTGTAGTAGGTCACACAATCCCCCCTTCCACCAAAATATGTTCACATCTGGACCCCCAGAACCTGTGGGTATGTTGTTTTACTTGGCAAAAGAAAAAGATAAGACTAAGTTAAGGGTCTTGAGATGGGAAGATTCTCCCAGATCATTGGGGAGGGCTCAAGGTAATCACAGGGCCCTTTTAAGAAGAAGGCAGGAGCGTCAAGGTAGGAGAAAGAGATGTGACCACAGAAGCAGAGGTTGGAGCACCTGGTGCCATGAGCCAAAGAACACAGGCAGCCTGTAGAAGCTGAAAAGGATAAAAAAGAGATTTCCCCCTTAGAACCTCCAACAGGAACAAGCCCTCTCAATCCATTTTAGACTCCTGACTTCCAGAACTGTAAGAGAATAAACATGTGTGCTGCAAGCTGCTAAGTGGATGGTAACTTGGTAGAACAGCTATAAGAACCAACATGGACTCTGATGGACCAATCTTGAGCCACAGGCCTTTTTCTTCTGGCTCTTACTTACTTGCTCCCAGTACAGCCCATCTTCTCCTCACAGCTGTTTGTCTCTCTCCTGGTTTCGTTTCCCTTCCCAGATACCTAGACACCATGATTCCCACTGTAACCACTCTCTTCCCAGGATGTGAAGGTCCTAACCTTTTCTCCCTTCACTTCATCTACCTCGATACCTCCTGCTTGCTTCTCTTTTATACTGAGGATACTTGATATGGCTTGGCTGGGTCCCCAACCAAATCTCATCTTGAATTCCCACATGTTGTGGGAGGGACCCAGTGGGAGGTAACTGAATCATGGAGGTAAGTCTTTTCCATGCTGTTCTCATGATAGTGAATAAGTCTTACAAGATCTGATGGTTCTATAAAGAAGAGTTCCCCTCCACAAGTTCATTTCTCTTTTGGCCTGCTGCCATCCATGGAAGACATGCTCCTCCTTGCCTTCCGCCATGATTGTGGGGCTTCCCCAGCCATGTGGAACTGTAAGTCCAATTAAACCTCTTTCTTTTGCAAATTGCCCAGTCTCGGGTATGTCTTTATTAGCAGCATGAAAAGGAACTAATACAGTAAATTGGTACCAGTAGAGTGGGGCTGCTGAAAAGATACCTGAAAACGTGGAAGCAGCTTTGGGACTGGGTAACAGGCACAGGTTGGAACAGTTTGGAGGGCTCAGAAGAAGACAGGAAAATGTGGGAAAGTTTGGAACTCCCTAGAGACTTGTAGAAAGGTTTTGACCAAAATACTGCCAATGATATGGACAATGAAATCCAGACTGAGGTGTTCTCAGATGGAGATGAGGAACTTATTGGGAACTGGAGCAAAGGTGACCCTCGTTATGTTTTAGCAAAGAGACTGGTGACATTTTGTCCCTGTTCTAGAGATTTGTGGAACTTTGAACTTGAGAGAGATGACTTAGGATATCTGGTAGAAAAAATTTCTAAGTAGCAAAGCATTCAAGAGGTGACTTGGGTGCTGTTAAAAGCATTCAGTTTCATAAGGGAAGCATAGCATAAAAGTTTGGAAGATGTGCAGCCAGACAATGCAATAGAAAAGAAAATCCCATTTTCTGAGGAGAAATTCAAGCCAGCTGCAGAAATTTGCATAAGTAACGAGGAGTCAAATGTTAATCCCTAAGACAATGAGGAAAATGTATCCAGGGCATGTCAGACACCTTTGCAGCAGCCCATCCCATCACAGGCCTAGAGGTCTAGAAGGAAAATATAGTTTCATAGGCCGGGGCCAGGGTCCCAGTGTTGTGTGTGGTCTAGGGACTTGGTGCCCTGTATCCCAGCTGCTCCAGCCATGGCTGAAAGGGGCCAATGTAGACCTTAGGCTGTGGCTTCAGAGGGTGCAAGCCTCAAGCCTTGGCAGCTTCCACATGATGTTGAGCCTGTGAGTGCACAAAAGTCAAGAACTATGATTTGGAAAACTCCATCTAGATTTCAAAGGATGTATGGAAATGCCTAGATGCCCAGGCAGAAGTTTGCTTCAGGGGCATGGCCCTCATGGAGAACCTCTGCTAGGTCAGTGAGGAAGGGAAATGTGGGTGAAAACCCCCACACAGAGTCCCTATTGGGCACCACCTAGTGGATCTGTGAGAAGAGGGCTACTGTCCTCCAGACCGCAGAATGGTAGATTGACCAACAGCTTGCACCATTCACCTTGAAAAGCCAGACACTCAATGCCAGCTCATGAAAGTAGCTGGGAGAGAGGCTCTACCCTGTAAAGTCACAGGAGTGGAGCTGCCCAAGACCATAGGAACCCACTTTTTGAATCAATTTTGGAGTGTTAAGATTTGACTGCCCCACTAGATTTCGGACTTTCATGGGGCCTGTAGCCCCTTTGTTTTGGCCACTTATCCCATTTGAAATGGCTATATTTACCCAATCCTGTACTCCCATAGTATCTAGGAAGTAACTAACTTGCTTTTGATTTTGGAAGTTCATAGGCAGAAGGGACTTGCCTTGTTTCGGACGAGACTGTGGACTATGGAATTCTGAGTTAATGCTGAAATGAGTTAAGACTTTGAGGGACTGTTGGGAAGGAATGATTGGTTTTGAAATGTGAGGATATGAGATTTGGGAGGGGCCAGGAGTCGATTGATATAGTTTGGCTGTGTCCTCACCCAAATCTCATCATGAATTGTAACTCCCACAATTCCCATGTGTCATGGGAGGAACCCGGTGAGGGATCATTGAATCATGGGGGCAAGTCTTTCCCATTGTGTTCTCATCATAGTGAATAAGTCTCATGAGATCTGATGGTTTTATAAAGAAGAGTTCTCCCACACAAGTTCATTTCTCTTTTTGCCTGCTGCCATTCATGGAAGACATGACCTGCTCCTCCTTGCCTTCCGCCATAATTGTGAGGCTTCTCCAGCCACGTGGAACTGCAAATCCAATTAAGCCTCTTTCTTTTGTAAATTGCCCAGTCTCCAGTGTGTCTTTATCAGCAGCATGAAAATGGACTAATACAATACTAAATACCTCCAGAGAAAATAACTCAACCATATGTACTGGTGTCACTACAAATAGGTCCCTCAGCCCTGCTTTCTCTTTCTTTCTTTTTTTTTTTTTTCTTCAGACGGAGTCTCACACTGTTGCCCAGGCTGCTGGAGTGCAATGTCACAATCTTGGATCACTGCAACCTCTGACCCCTGGATTCACGCAATTCTCCTGAGTAGCTGGGATTACAGGTGCACACCATCACACCTGGCTAATTTTTTGTAGTTTTAGTAAAGATGGGGTTTCACTGTGTTAGCCAGACTGGTCTTGAACTCCTGACCTCGTGATCTGCCTGCCTCAGCTTTCCAGAGTGCTGGGATTACAGGCGTGAGCCACCGCGCCCAGCCCCAACTTTATCTTTTTACCTGACCTTCAATAGCTCCCTTTCTATATCCCACAGCAATAATTCCATACCATCACCTCTTCTCACTCACCTGCCCCATCACTGAGCTTCTCTTTAGGAAGCCACCTGGCCTTCTATTTCGAGAGAAAATTGAAGTGGGGTGCGGGCTGGCTTCGGCAGGGCCTGTGTCGCGGGGCCCCTTGCTCTCATGGCTGGCTTCGGCAGGGCCTGTGTCACGGGGCCCCTTGCTCTCATGGCTGGCTTTCGCGGGGCCCCTTGCTCTCATGGCTGGCTTCGGCAGGGCCTGTGTCGCGGGGCCCCTTGCTCTCATGGCTGGCTTCGGCAGGGCCTGTGTCGCGGGGCCCCTTGCTCTCATGGTCCTTGCCTGTTTCTTACAAGCAGGCCTCTGCCTGAAAGAACTTTCCTCTGCTTGCCCCTTGCTCTCGCTACCATACGTTTCCTAAAACACAATCAATTCTTTTTCATTTCCCAACTTACGGGAAAACTGTCTATGAGCCACCCCCTTCCACAGCTGACCACCCCCTTTGTGTTTCCATTTTATCACATGCACTTCTATTACAACACATCAGAACACATCACATTACACACGTGATCATGTTTCATTACATTTATATATTTATGTGTCTCTCCTTTAACTAGACTGAGAGTCCCTTGAGGAGAAGTATTGTATCTTATTTGTCTTGTTTTCTCCAACACTCTAGCACTATGCCTTTAATGTTTTGAGAAATAGGGAAAAGGAAAGAAGGAAGGACGTCTCCAGATGGTGAGTAGTGTGGCCAAGTCTCCCCACCCCACATACACATACCAGGGAACATCAGTCCTGACTCTCACCTCCTCCCGGTGATTAATCTGTTTGGAGACCGAGGCCTGCCCAGACCCCCAGGCAGGAGTTCACACCCGTCCAAATGACAAGTGCATGGGCATGTCCATCAAACCCGCTTCAGAATCAGGAAGGCACTGTTGGCTACCTTGATGCTCCAGACCATCTGGTCAGGTGGCATAGCGCCCACTTGCAAGGTCACTTCCTTACTGCCCTGAACACTCCAGATTATGCTGCCAAGTAAACTTCCTCTTTGAACTGCCACAGAAAGTCTTCAGCACTGTTGTTAGTCCCTTCATCATTCACATTTCTGTTTTAGCTCCCAACTGGGTGGCAGGGACATTTTCCAGAGCATTGTTGCCATTTTCTAAGTGTTCCTGAGGACATTAGAATGGTCTGGGAAGGTAGAGAGGGGCAGAGCCCACTTCTCGGGTTCCTCTTCTGTGGGAAGGCAGGTAGCAGTGAAAAGGTATGGACCATGAAAACATGGACTCACATTCTGCCATCTCAGGGGAGTGCCCAGTCTGCTTAGTGGACACTGATCCTAAATCAAACCATTTGCTTTAGAAGTGGTTAATCGTAAACTATGGGTCACATCTAAATGATGGCTTCTTTTGTATTCAAAGGAAGCCTCTACCCCAAAGGTAGCAATGGAAGAGATGGGAAGCTGCAACACACTTCTTGTTGGCAGAGTTTTGGGTTGGGATTTGTTTGAAGATTCCTTTAAACATCTAGGGAGTAGTCCCTGATGATGAAAGACTGCTTACAGCACAGAGAAGATGGACAAAGGGCAACCATGAGCAGCTCTGTGCAAACGATGTGCATCCTGTGCCTAAGTGGAAAGGAGACCCACACTGCAGGCGCGGCTCCTAGGGCCCAAGGTGGATATGGAAGCTAGCTTCACGCAGAACTGACACCAACACTTTTTACACCTGGTCAGCGCTTCCAGTATTTTGTCTTCCTATAAGTTCCTGTGTAGACAACTGAAGTCAAATTTGCTAAAACCAAAAACAATCCAACATAGAGCATATTCCAAAGCAAATATATTACAGGACTATCTGAAAGAACACCTCTATCTCTGCTTTCCTTTCCTATGTTTTTGGAGAGGATAAAGTGAGAAGAGATAGAGGTGAATAGAAACCCTCATCCTTGAAGGCTCAGCATAAAGGCAGCTTCTCTGTGAGCTTCTCCTTAACCATTGCAACCCACAGTGATCTTTCCTTCCTGAGTTCCTGTACGATTTTCTATTTTACTATACCGCACGCTGACTGGCATTATTAGATAGCCGATCGCATCCAAAGCGCTGGCCTCCCCAGTTAGCAGGAGATCCTAAAGGACAAGGTCTGCTTCTATTCGCCCACCCTGCCTCTCACATTGAAGGTGGCTGATGCTCAAAATATTTGATTGTTTGTGTAATGCCACCAGCAAAGAACGCTCAATCACAGATTTGATTCTGTGATACAGTATATGAAATTTAAAACATAAACCTATCTCTGTATTGTTTCATGCCTTATGTTCTGCAATTCCTGACAACAAATGAGGTAAGCTGTGTACTGGGGACGCGGGGTACTGGCTCTAGGGGAAACCGGGTAAATGTTAAGACACACCAGGCCAATGAAACTACGCCTCCATGAAATTAAAATAAACTGGATTATTGACAGCGTGCCTAAGCAGTAACGGACAGGCTTCATTTAATTACCAGAACTAGGAAGTGTTTTAAAGCGTTTGGAAGTCTGGGTCTTAGCGGCGACTGCTGCAGGCGGCTGTTCCGTGGCACTTGGGGAATCTGCGCCCGCTCTTGGCGAGCACGCGCCCTGTGCGCGCTCAGGCTCAGGCTCAGGCTCAAACTCTACCGCGCGCAGTTGCCGTCAGGGCGGCTCCTCTCCAGCAGAGGGCGCCGGGCAGCGCCGCTCCTCAGGGCGCGCGCGGCCGCTCTCCCAGCATGCCTCGCTCCCGTCGACGTCGACCCGGAAGCTGTCGCCGGCGGCCGGCCGGCGGTCAGCCTTAACACAGGCCCGGCCGCGGAGCGCGGTCGCCCAGGTTTGCGGCGGCAGCGGGCCGAGGCCAGCGGAGAGGACCTGGATGAGCCCACTTCAGGTCGGGGCTGAGTGTGGGCGCGCGGTTCCCGGCGGCGTGTGACCCAGTCTCTGCCGGCCGCTGCCCTCTGCGTGTGTAAGTGTCCGTGGGCCCCAGGGCCCTGCACCGCCCGCCCCGAGGCCGCGAAGAGGCCTTCCGCCTGGGGCAGTATGAAGGCCGCAGAGTTTTCCTCCACAGCCGCACCTCGGCTGGAAGGGGCGAGTTCGAGGGCTCTGTTACTGTTAGCAATGGGGAGACGCGGAGCTGCCGCCGTCGCTTTGCAGTGCCTGTAGGACTTTGAGGGCCCGGAGCCCCGGTTCCCGGAAGAACACCCAGATCGCCCCATATGAGACACAGTTCATGCCCCCCTTCCCGAACTCTGAAGTAAAATCTTGAGGGCTGTCATCTGGGGAAGCCACCTTGTGCATTCAGCCATGAAGACAGAAACAGTACCACCGTTCCAGGAGACTCCCGCTGGATCCAGCTGTCACCTCAATAAGCTGTTGAGTAGCCGGAAGCTGATGGCTGTGGGGGTCTTGCTTGGCTGGCTCCTGGTCATGCACCTGCTGGTCAATGTGTGGCTGCTGTGCCTTCTGTCTGCAGTGCTAGTGGTGCTGGGAGGATGGCTGGGCTCCAGCGTCGCTGGAGCAGCTTCGGGTCGACTGCATCTGGAACGCTTCATCCCATTGGCCACCTGTCCTCCATGCCCTGAGGCAGAAAGGCAGCTGGAACAGGAGATCAACTGCACCATCCAGATGTGATTATTTGAGATTTTGTGCTATCCTGGTACCGTTCTGTGAGCCAGGAGCCAGCCTTTGAGGAGGAAATGGAGGCAGCAATGAAAGGGTTGGTCCAGGGGCTTCGGAGGAGGATGAGCATGATGGACTGTCGTGCTCTTGCCCAGAGTGTTCTGACGCTCTGCGGTTGTCACCTGCAGAGCTACATTCAGGCAAAGGAGGCCATTACAGGGAAGAAGGGTCCAGTTGAGCCTTCCCACCTCTGGGAGGCTTACTGCCGGGCAACTGCCCCACATCCTGCTGTGCACATCTCCAGTGCTGAAGTCACCCATACACGTGGCGTTGTGAATTTGTTGCTTCAAGGGCTGGTGCCCAAGCCCCACTTGGAGACTCGTACCGGACGCCATGTAGTGGTCGAACTCATCACATGCAATGTAATCTTACCACTGATCAGCAGGCTGTCAGATCCTGACTGGATCCACCTTGTACTCATGGGCATCTTTTCCAAGGCCAGAGATCCAGCACCCTGCCCAGCCAGTGCCCCTGAACAGCCCTCAGTGCCCACATCTCTGCCACTGATTGCTGAGGTACAGCAGCTTCCAGAAGGGAGAACTTCTCCAGTAGCAGCCCCAGTATTTCTAAGTTACAGTGAGCCAGAGGGTCCTGCAGGCCCCTCCCCAGAGGTTGAAGAAGGCCATGAAGCTGTAGAGGGAGATTTGAGTGGGATGTGTGAAGAAAGAAAAGTAGAAAACAACTCATCTCATTTCCTACAGCCAAATCTTCGAGGTCCCCTGTTCTTATGTGAAGACTCAGAGCTGGAGTCTCCACTGTCTGAACTGGGCAAAGAAACCATCATGCTCATGACTCCAGGCAACTTTCTCTCTGACAGGATTCAGGATGCCCTGTGTGCCTTAGAGGGTTCCCAGGCTCTGGAACCCAAAGATGGAGGAACCGGGGCGGGGCTGAGGGAAGTGAGAGAGGCTGAAGGAGGGAAGAGGCTGAGGAGGTCCAGGGCAGAGAAACAGAGACAGGCCATGCTGACTCACACCATGAACTTCGCCCAGCGTCCATATTGGACACGCAGCGAGACAGGGTAGACAAGGAGTGAAACTTCACCTCTTACATGCTTTGCTGGGGGGGCCGGGAAAGACCTGGCTCCTCACGCCCTCTTGCCTTAGCAAAGGATCTCGCCCAATGATGTGAGCTACTTGATCCTGTCTGCACCAATTTCGTGCTTTCCTCCTCTCCACCTGGTCCTCTCAGCTCAGCCACCTTCAGCTTTGAGCCCCTAAGCAGTCCAGATGGTCCAGTTGTCATCCAGAACCTTCATATCACTGGCACCATTACAGCCCGAGAGCACAGTGGCACCGGATTCCACCCATACACACTCTATACTGTGAAGGTAACAGGATTAAAACTGTGGGTGCTCACCCGGGCTAGGAGTGGGTTTGGAAAGCAGTCAGTGAAGCAAATGTTCTCTGGGGAGAGATGCTCTTAGTTTGAAGTGTTTCTCTCAATAGGCATCTATCTCTGTGAATGGTCTGAAGCTAATGTGTAAAGCAGAGTAGCATTTATCCTGTACTCACACAAACAGTCCTGGAACTTCAGAGCTGCTAGAATGCTGAGGGTTATATTTTCAGTGGTTCCCAAACTTGGCTGCACCTCCAAATCACTTGAGCTGCCTTGCATATATACAGATTCTGACACACTGATGGATTCAGATGAGAATTTCTAAGGAGGGGTCCCTGGATTCTCTATTTATTTATTTTGTATTTCAAATAGAACTCTCCAGGTAACATGGAGTCAGCCTGTCCTACGGCCATTTTGGGAGAATTGCCTCTCTCATCCAACCAACCCTCTTCATATTATCTGTTGTCAAGTTGCTCCCAAGTCTGTGCTTAAACACCTCCAAGAGTCAAAAACTTGCTGTCTTCTGAGATAGGTATAGGTAAATAACCTACCTTCCTAAAACAAAGTACAAAATATACTAGTATTTTGAAAAAGAAATGAGCAGGGAAGAAGTTTAGAAAATTCTTGGGCAAGATCCTACCCATTGGATTTTCCTTGCCTTCCACTTGAGTTTCTCTCATTTGAGTCCAGAAGCTACCACCAGGCACAGCCTGCTTGCTTCACTCCTCCCCAAGAACTCCCAATCCAGGTGAGAGGGAGAAGGCCTTCCTTGATCTGCTCAACACAGCTGCATCATGACATAGCATTTTAGAAAGTAACAATAAGACATTTTCAAGTAAGACAGAGTGGAAGTAATTAGAAATGCCTATATGTGAACACACAAACACACTCACACTCCTTGTAGGCAAATTGTAGAAGTACAGATCAGTACTGGTCATAAAATAACTGAGACTAGCCTCAAATGACTGGTATAACTTTGTTAACATTTTCCTGCCTTTTTGTTCTTATTCTGGATGTCCCTATGCCATGCACCTTCCTCACATTTAAGTGTTGGCTCTGGTTATTTCATCTTTTGTAAATGACTGTTCCTATACTGACATTAAACAGCAGATTTTTTTTCCTCCTTATTAGCAGAAAAATTAAGTTGATGAATAGAATGTTTAAGTTCACAGTCTTTCCCATTATTCTTTTTTGTTGTTGCTAGATTTTGACATCTTCTACTACTTCAATTAAGCATTAGAAAAGAATAAAGTAAAAAATGAGAACAAAGTAATATAGCCAATTATGAGTAGTTTGAAATTGGTTTTAGATTTTTATATGGACATATAACTGATTTTAAATTGTATGTCAATATTATTATACTTTCTGATAGTAAATAGTTTTCAGTTTATGTGATGGAAGTAACCATAACAGTGTTGAAAACTGGCCCTCAAGAAGCAGCATATTCCACAGAAAGCCTCATAGTTCCCAAACGCTCCAGGCTTGAGAGCCCCACCCTGAATGTCACCTGTCTCTCTTATCTGGTCTTTCCTCCTCAGTACTGTTCTGAGAGACTGCTTTGCTCACATCAGCTCATAATGAATACCCTAACTGTCTCCAAAAAATTGTAAAGCACCAGCCTCAAGTCCCACCAACAAGGAGTTAGTTTTTTCCGTCTCTCGCCCACAGTATACCTCAACCAAAAAATAATAACCTATTCCTAATGAGAAGGCGCACATATATACTTCTCCCACAACGTTTCATTGTGTCTTAACCACCCTGTCAAGAAGTGGGCCCCCAAGCTGAGTTCCAGATTCCATGCTATCCGTGGCGTTCACTCTTTGGGGAACATGAGGTGTAAGTCATCTTTTCCACATACCAACCCCTCTAAGCTTAGGAAGACAGTGGACTTTGACCCCTTATCACATCTCCAATTTTCATGTGACTTCTATGATACAGATGATAGGTACTTAGGAAAAATTCGGTTTAGCTCAAGAATAACAATCAGGAAAATTAATCTGCCTGAAACAAAACAAATACCCTTTAATTTATTCCAGATAAACAAATGATTTTTATCTCCTGTTTGGATTACTTGTTCTTCCCTTAACTAATATAAACAATCATGGGGAGTATAATGGAAAATGGTTTTCCCCTTATAATTTTAGCCCTGTAATTTAAAGGTGATAGAGGCAGTATCATTTTATGGATGTTATGCCTACTATTCAGATATTCATTTGAAAATAGTTATGTAGCCATTTTGTAAGTAAAGGAAGTATCTGGGAGAGGGAGCTTTCAGTTGAAAGTCGTAGTGTAAAGGAGTGAAACTCTTTTCTGACTTTCTGAGCAATTAGATATAGGAGGTTCTGGAACAGACTAGGAACATCTCCCTCCCTTTGTTCTTAGTTTCTTACTCTTGCTATGTGGCCATTGACCAAGTAGTCAGTAAAGCCAGAGTAGACGATTGCTGAGACCCGGCTGATTCAGTCAATCAATTTGTTCATTGAACAGTACGAGACAGCCCTTGATGGTGAAAACAGCAGCGGCCTGCAGCAGCTGGCCTACCACACTGTGAATCGTCGCTATCGAGAGTTCTTGAATCTGCAGACCCGACTGGAGGAGAAACCAGATCTACGAAAGTTCATCAAAAGTCAGGAGTTTCCCCAACCCCTGCTGCCGCTTGCTTCCCACGTCAAGCCACCTTGACTGGCCTGTTGGTTTACGGGAGGGATTGGGGAGGAGAATGCCATTTCAAGGTTCTCTGCTCCCTGGGTTTGCTTCAGGAGTTCTGAGGTTTAGTGCTGGACAGCAGCAATCACATTCTTTCAGAGGTAGTCCTTTACTGCCAACTGCTTTGTTCTGGAGCCACATCTAGTTTAAGATTAAAAAATAAGTGTTCACATTTCCACCTGTGCCTGTAAGTTAGTGTCAGGAGTTAAATTAACTTTTCCAGATTCATAGATAGGTGGTTCTTAAATATTAAAATATTACACAGAAGTTGTTGCCACCTTCTTTCCTTTAACATCCAGATCTTTTGTGTGCTGTTTGACAACTCTCAGGCACGGGGGACTGGTTTTTTTTTTTTTTTGGAGACGGAGTCTTGCTCTCGTCACCTAGGCTGGAGTGCAATGTCACGATCTTGGCTCAGTGCAACCTCCACCTCCCAGGTTCAGGCGATTCTCCTGCCTCAGCCTCCAGAGTAGCTGGGATTACAGGAGCCTGCCGTTACGCCTGGCTCATTTTTGTATTTTTAGTAGAGATGGGGTTTCCTCATATTGGTCAGGATGGTCTTGAACTCCTGACCGCAAGCAGTCCACCCGCCTCGGCCTCCCAAAGTGCTAGGATTATAGATGTGAGCCGCCACCCCTCTCTAAATATTTTTGTAATGTAATCAAATTTCACTCTAAGAGTTAGCTAGTAACTGGTTACTTTGTTTTTTAAAAATGGTGATGATTACCCAAATAAACAGTTTAACAAGTTTGGGCATAAATTATGCATTTTCTTTCTTAATATAATAGCTAATACTGAGCCAAGCTTGAAAATGTGTGCCAGGTTCTCTCCTAAGCACTTTACACATGTTAGCTCTTTTAATGCTCCCATCAGCCTATGAGATAGGTACCCTCATTGTCCTCATCTTATAGAAGAGAAACAAAGTCAGAAAGAATACCAATGATCTAAGATCTTTATTATAGTAGAGATTTAGCCCAAATTTAAACTTGGGTCTCTGCACTTTAGAACCCTCTCTTGTAACAAGTTAGTGTTGTGTGGATCATATGGATCATATGTATATTTGGAACTCCTGGAATTTTTTTTTTAATCCAAGGAAATATATTCAATAGTTCTGTTTTCTTTATATGTTTTATGTGGAATAGCTCTCTGTGAATGTTAAATGAGTGAATATTTTGTTTTTTTTTTTAGATGTGAAAGGTCCTAAAAAGCTCTTTCCAGATCTTCCATTTGGAAATATGGACAGTGACAGAGTAGAAGCCCGTAAGAGCCTCCTAGAATCATTCCTAAAGGTCAGCACCCTTCTCTTTTGGCCTTGTTCTCATTTTAACCTGGGTGTCTAACCCCAGAACACCCAAGCCAAGGCAGAGAGATCTGGAGACTGGAATTTCTCTTTAAAATTTTTGTGTGTGTTTTATTTTTGCAGCAACTCTGTGCCATTCCGGAGATCGCTAACAGTGAGGAGGTGCAGGAGTTCCTTGCTCTGAACACAGATGCTCGTATTGCCTTTGTCAAGAAACCACTTATGGTCTCTAGAATAGACAAGGTACCAGCAGGGCCACTGTGCTCAGCTTTAGTTTTGATCTGTAAATGAGGAGGATTCATCAGAATGGAGGTAGTGCTTGAAAAATAAGAGCAGTAGGGTGTGGGAAGGGGCAGCACAGAGGCGTCAATAGAACATGGACTCAAATTGTCAAGACCTGTTGCCAAATATTGGGTGAATCATCAGCTCGCTGAATCACAGGGAACAGCTGGTGGGAAACAGCACCCCAATACTCTTAAGTATACACATATCTTCTGGGGTATTACTATATTGTTACACTGTTGGAGGCATGTAAAGATCAATCTGTGTCTTCACAGATAGCTGGCAGGAGGGGTGGTCTTTCAGAGGGTAAAGGTCATTTCCAGTGTTGGGTCACCCAGGAAAGAGAACCCTAAGACAGGACACGAGGCTGGATTTAAAGTGGTGTCATGGTTCTCCGCTAGAGAACACAGTATGGAGAGAATTGTACCTTCTTCAAGAGGTTGTCTCAGCGCCTATGGAGATGGTAGGAAGAAGGACGTTTGTGTAACATGTCGGAGCTTGTAAGCAGTGGTTACCAACTGATATGAGTGTCTCTGGGGCAGAAGTCTGAGGCTTAAGTTTGTCAAAAGTGATGTGTGTTTTATCGGGTTGGGAAACACTGACGCATTGGCGGAAGAGGAGCCTCCCTCTTCTCATCTAGGCTTAGAGCAACAAATAAAATAGAATTTCATGTAGTAGGTGTTAGGGGATAGCCACTGCTATGGAAAAAACTACAAACTAAAAAGGGATCAACTGGGTAAATGCCTAGGGTTCCATGCAGATATCATTCATCCGTTATTTCCACATCTACTTACTGGATGCCTGTTTTGAGCCAGGCACTCTACTAGTTGCTGTTCATACATCAGTGAATGAGATGGATGAGGACCTCCCCACCCTCACAGACTACAATTCTGTGATCCTGGAGAACAAGTTGTATTTTCTAAGCTGCATTATCTAAATTCATGCATCCTCAGTGTTCTTTCCCTAGTTTGTTCTCCCCCAGTCTTTACTGTAGTCTGCTGACCACTCTCTTCAGCCTTGTCTTGGCTATGCCAGCTTACTCCTTGTGGAAGAATACCACAAGAATGACTCAAAGAAGGCATGGTGCTGCTCTGAGCCAGCAGTGTTAATTAGCAGGAAGCACCAGAGGAAGAGTAAATGTTTCATTCTGTTTATTTGGTAGTTTAAGGTTTCGTTTGTACATTGTCCTTTTTAGCAAATATCTGTATATCATCTTGCCATTCTGAAGAAATAGAGGTTATTCTTAATCTTCAGTGAGGATTATTTTATTTAGTCTTTATGAGTAGAGAAGTTACAACAACTCAACTCCAGATACCTTAGTTTTGACCTGAGTGATTTTTGTTATTTTTTCTGTACTTAAAGAAATTGTTTGAATTGACTAGAAAAACTGATTGTTTGCTCTGTGTAAGTTACTCTAAGCATGTTAATATTACCTATGCCTCTAAACTGTATTTTTATTTTTGATCATCTTCTTCACTCTTCCTTTCTCTTTATACTCCTATCTATGTACTTCCACTGGTGCACATGTTGATGAAGTTGTTATCAATTTGGAAACTAGAAATCACTTTTTTATATAAAAAGAAAGAAATTGAAAGATGCATCATCAGCCTGCATAACTCCTAGGTTTTTATTTCTCTCACTGTTGGTTTTGGCTTCTTTTCCCATGGCGTTGTTTGTTTTACTCCTCAAGGAAAAAGATATTTGTGGCCATGGAAAAACGGAAAGATAGTTGTCACTAAGTCATTAGCTGGTATTCGACCTTGCTACTGGATAAGGCTTTGCTAGAGAGCCTGGCCCCTCTCCTCATCCTGTTGCGTAAAGTGCTGTAAGGTGACTGCTTGCTTGGCAGTGTCCATCTGTGGATGTGGATGGCCTTACTGACCCTGCACCTCTGACCCCTGCAGATGGTGGTGAGTGCCATTGTGGACACCTTGAAGACAGCGTTTCCTCGCTCTGAACCCCAGAGTCCCACAGAGGAGCTGAGTGAGGCCGAGACTGAAAGCAAGTCCCAGACAGAAGGCAAGAAGGCTGGCAAGTGAGAAGCCCTCAGTCACCCAGGCACCTTTCCCCAGTTCCCAGATTGATCCCCAATCCTCAGCAAACGCTCACCCTATTCTCAAGCCCTAGAGGAGAGGAGGTGGGTCAGACATACCAGTTTTTAGGCGAAACTAGACCCCAGGCTCCTCAGTGCTCCACCCGGAGGAGCCTGTGGTGCTGCAGAGGCAGCACTGCTGAATGTTTGGTTTTGCCATGGGAACCTGGGGCCCAACTGACCAGGGATGTTTGACTAGGAGGAATACTCTCTTTTGAATAGGATATTCTCTTTTCTCTTTTCCTGGAAAATTGAGATGTTTCTTTCCTAAGAATTAAGGCTTATAACTGATCTCTGTTTGCCATCATTTCTGGAAATCTTGGCTCAGAAGTTGCATATATTAGCAATAAACAGGAAAAGGCTAGGATGGAAACCCACAGGGCCTATTTTAGTAACTGGTTGACTACTGCTACTGTCTCCTGCACTAGGGCCCCAGCTGTTTCCTGGCAGCATTCAAAGCCAACATGTGGCAAGCAAGGGCACCACATGTACCCTTACTGCAAATGTCTTCTATATCTGGGTCCTTATGAAGAAAGAGCATCTGTGTGTGTGTGTGTGTGTGTGTGTCTGACTCTTTGTCTCTGTGCTTATGTTTCGTGGGCCAGCAATAACAGACTCACAGCACCTAACCTTTTCTTAACTGGGCCTATCTATTGAAGGATGACCATGATACCTGTGCTTATGAGTCTCTGTCCCTTGAAACATTGATGTTATCACTTGCAGTTCCTTCTCTAGTTTTATTTGGAACACAGGGGGAATAAATGGATGTCCAAAAGGATCCACCGTGAACCGCAATAATAAAAACTTGGTCTATGCCACCTGTCTGTTTCATCTTCAGCAAATTTTTAATGAGTGCCTAGTATGTGTTAGCTAATCTTTCCTGTGGGAATATGACCATGATACAGACTGATGCCAGTTTTACTTAGCAGAAGCCATTTCACAAGTGCACTGTAGACCTAGCTTAGTGTATGCGTTACATTGTCTATTAAGAATTGCGAGAATATACACTGTTTGGGAGATTGCAGGGCCAAGGCTTCCCTGGCAGCTGTGACCGTCTGATCACAGTAAGGTCCCCAGAATAAGTACAGATATTCTTGTTGTCATTTATTATCAGTACTTGCCAGCCCTTTGTGTGGGGCTCAAGACCGTAAATTACATCCTGTTTCTGCTCTTTGTTTCTGTACCAGGTCCAGGCTGAGGTTCTCATCCAGTAAAATTTCGCCAGCACTAAGTGTGACTGAAGCACAAGACAAGATTCTTTATTGTCTCCAGGAAGGCAATGTGGTAAGAACCAAAACCCAAAGAATGTGGGGCAAAAAGATCTGAGATGTTGGTCCTGTAGTTATAGGCAGTTGAGATATTCTCTAAAGTCAGATATGTCCTGCTAAATGACTTCATCAGCCTTTGGATCTCCAACTTTTATGCTAAAAGTATTTTCTCTGAGTGGTTTGGAATTCCTACCAGTTCTGGCTTGGCAGGTTGGCTTCTCAACCATGGTGGGTTTGGGATAGTGGATGACAAGATGAGAAAGAAAGCTAGTTCCTGGAAAAAAATGGATGACCGAAAATTTGTGCAGATCTTATCATCCCAGGGCAGGCTGTATTACCTGCAACTTGGGTAAAAAATAAAATCTTTCCTAAAGTAGTCAGAGCATCGGTTGGCTTTTATACCCAAGGTACTTATGCAGGGGAGAGGCAGGGAAACCTAGAGTGCCACATTTGCTCCTCTACTGTCAGCATTCCTTATGTGATACGCCACTGGCTATTTCTTAGGAGTCCGAGACCCTATCCATGTCTGCGATGGAATCTTTTGTTGAAAAACAGACAAAGTTACTGGAAATGCAGCCAACAAAAGCCCCAGAAAAAGATCCTGAACAGCCCCCTAAAGGACATGTGGACAGTTGCTTGTCAGATGCAGCTGTGCCAGCCCAAGACCCCAGCAACAGCGATCCAGGTGAGTGGCGAGGTCTCTGCTCCCATGGAGAAGGGAGCCAGGGTGGCATCCACTTGGGACTTGGGATAGTTGGAGTTTGTAACTTTGATTTCTGTTCCATTCAGCTGCATGCCATGTGTTGAACTCCAGTGTTGGAGGTGCTGTGTTGGGGCACAGAGATGAGTAGGACACAGTTGCCAGAGCGGATTCAAGCAGCAGAGCAGGGCACAAACAGGGAGTTCTAATCCAGCAGGACGAGACCATGCTGATAATATTGATAGCTCATTGAACTTATTTTTGGCATATCAGACTCTTGGATTTCTTTAGAATCTTTCTTCCTTTAGTGTCCCGGTTTCCTGGTTTCCTTCATGCCCTTCTTGTGGCTTCTTAGTCCAGTCTCTTGGCCCCATGATCCACCTGCCAGAGCTTGATTTTTGGCTCACTGTTCCTATTCTACATACTCTTCCAGGGTGACGCCAGCTGTACTCTTGGCTACAGCTGTAACGCATGTGTGGTGATGCCTTAAATATTGAATATTGTATATCTTCACTTGGATATACCATAGGGCAACTGAAATATTATGTGTTCAAGATGGAAATTGTCTTATTTCCCCAGATCTATTCTTTTTTCTGTATTTACTGCCATGGCAGATGATACAACCTGGTTACCCAACATAAAGTAGGGAGGGAGAAGAGATGAAAGCTCTGCTTCTTCCTTATTTGCATTGGAGGCAGAGCAAGTTCGCCTTCCAGGAGAAGAGCAGATGTGTACTCTGTAGAAGAAAAATTCAAAGCTCTAGATACTAATTAGTATATTTACTGAACAAGAACTTAAAATAAGTATATCGGTTCCATCAAGATAAAGTCCTCTGTTGAGAATAAAAGATCGCAAAATCTTGGATTCAAAAATGGGGAAAAAGCTGATCTCACTATTCTTTCTCAGGTGCCCATAAACAAATCACCTGACATCTCTTCTGAGGGCCTCGATTTAAGTCTGTGAAAACTGGGATGAACAGCCCCATCCCTTCACACATATCTCACGATTAAGTAAATAGAGTAATATGACAGTGAAAGCGTCAGAAACTCTGAGAGACTGTAGCGATGGGGGGGGGGGGGAGGCAGTGCAGTAAGAATGTCATTCTAGGCAAAGTCCAGCCTGTACATGTTGAACATAATATCTCTAGAGGGATGATTTAGGCCTGAAACCCTTCTTCTTTCTCTGAGAGACTCAAAATGCTCATATGATTAAAAAAAAAAATGCGTCATTTTCTGTAGGAGAACTGACTTGGTGGTACCTTGTTTGCTTTCTTATTTTTCACTGCTATAACTAATTCTTACCACATGGTGGCAGCTCCAGGCAAATGCAAAACCTGAGAGAATCATACAATTGAGGACTAGGGCTCAGGATGATGCTATCTCCCAAGGAATGCAATATCCCATCTTTGAGAAGATGATTAGAAATCAAACAACATATCAGCTCCCAATCTTTGCAATACAAACAGAAAAGAAACTATACATTATATGGGGTTAAGAGGGAAGTATGATTCAGTTCTAGTAGATCTGTCCAAATCAGAAGTCATTCATGTTCAAGGAGAGCTGGGGCAAGGTGACCCAGAGAATACCCATTGATCCTACACTAGCAAAGTCATTGTTGATACTACTTATAATATTAATCACAGCAGTAGCACCAGATATCTCAGATTCATTCTGTAACGTCACATACTTGGAGGCAAATCAGAAGTGACATTGGGACCCCAGGACAGGTTTAAACAACACATGCTTCCTTCCACAAAATACATTTTTTCAGGAAACCTTAGTTTAGCATGGGTATAAGCTCATGTGTGGCCCTTCCAGTCTTTGAAACATGATGAATGTAGTAATTGTTATGGCATTTTGCCAGAGGTGTGGTGTTCTTCCTAGAACCAAATGTTATCTCAAAATCAGACTGAAGCCTCCTGAATCCTAACCCCACAGCTCTGTGTAATGGAGGTTTTTCAGGAAAGTGAATGCCAAATCTTTCCTCACTTCTGCCCTGGTGTTTCCCTAATGCTTTGTGGGGGTGAGTGGAATGCAGGGTTGGAAAGAGAGGAGGCCTTGCCAGTTGCACTTAGTCACTAGTTGTGAGCTTTTATTTGGAACAAAGTATTCAGCATCCTGGGGAAATATAGAAGAAATAGAAACTAAGTAGGCCAAATAAGTGCGTATGTGTATGTGTGTGTGTATATATATGTGTGTGTATATATATGATTAGAAGATACATATATATGATTAGAAGATATATATATATCTTTTAAAAACATAGAAGCATTCATTAGGTTACAATATCAGGAACATTAATTAAAAATGTAAAGAAATGCCGAGCCTGTCACTGAACCTTCTAGATATGAGTTAAACATCTCTTGATTTGAGTGGAGAGGGATTGCAGAAATACCAGATGATCGGCATGAAGGTAGAGAGACACAGGTGCCACCCAGCACCTTGCAAGATGTTCCTCAAGTATGGGTCTCTTCTGAGTTACTCTTGATGCCATTTTGTCCCTCAGGAACAGAGACAGAGTTAGCTGACACAGCCCTAGATCTGCTCCTCTTGCTACTAACAGAACAGTGGAAATGGCTGTGTACCGAAAACATGCAGAAGTGTCTTCGTCTTATCTTTGGGACCCTAGTTCAAAGGTAAGACTGCTGAATTCTCCCTCACATCAGAATCTCAAATTGCAGAAAAGGTGGATGCAATGTTGAATAGTGTACAGGGAATCTGCAGCCGTAAGAGAAGATAGATTCTCTGTTACAGGGGTTGCAGGAATCAAAAATGCCTTGAGAGTATCAGAAAGCTTTTATTAACTACCTTGTTGTCTACAATTTGAAAGTATCCAGTTCTGTAAGACTTCTGGCATAGTATACTGAGTTGCAGACACCGTGTGTGATCCTAAAATACTTAGCTGAACTCTTCCTCCTCTCAATTTTCCACCCAGTTTTATCCTCCAGCCCTGCACCTTTCACTTGGTTGTGGTGGACATTTGTCTTGACTGACATTATGTCACCAGTGTGATGATAAACAGTGGGAAAGAAAAGGAGAAAACATCAGTGCTCTTGAAATAAAGATTGTTTTCTCTGAGAGGGGCATAAATATTCACAGTTGAAGTACTTACTGACACAGGATGGTAAAGAATAGAGGGAAATTTGGATTTGCAAGTTGGCTTTTCTAATCCAGGCTTTGTAATCCTCACACCATTTGATCTCCTGAAAGATTTGTACACAGGTGGAGTTTTTAGCTGCTGACTTTCTAACTGTGGAACTGATGTAAGCTTTGCTAACCTGAAGTAGGCCAGAAACACTCTCTCTGAGCCAGGCAGACACATGTAGTGCTTGGGTTTTGGCTACTCTTGTTTTGAACTCCCTCTTATGAGACATCCTGGCACATCCAAAAGTAAGAGGAAGCCAAATGCTGACCTTCTCTTAGCATGAGGCTCATGCTAACAGGTCACTCAAAAAATATATCCTTATAACAAAAAATTATGTGTCTATTCTTTACCAAGTCAAAAAGTTATTAACAGCAAGCAATTAAATCTCCCTTTTCTAAGTTGCATAGGATCAGGGAGGTTTAATAAACTTGAATCATAAAGAGGCCAAGTGAAAGAAGATGATGCACATCTATATTTGCTACGTGCTTATGTATGCCAGCACCCAATCTCCATTTACATGTATTTTTTTATAGTGGTCAAGTGAGGTAGGTAGCCCCATTTTACAGAATGAGAAAATAGAACTTGGCAAAGTCAACTAACACGCCCAAGGTCATCATTAGTAGCACACTTAGAATTTTAAGGCAGATTTGTATAACTTCAACCCCAATGTGCTTTTTTCATGTATCTTGTAGCCTTAAGACTGATCTCCAAGTGAAACCTGCATATAAAATGCTGACTGGTCTTTGTCCCTTTAAGCTTTTCCCCTTGTACCTACTCAATATTCAGCCCTGCCACTGGAGTGCCTTTTTCTGAAAAACAAATCTGAACATATATTCTGCACTTAAAATCTTTCAGTAGTATCCTATTACCTACCAAAGTGGTTTTTCCAGTATGTGTCCTAGGGTTCTAGGGTTCTGCAGAAGTGCTTCTGAAGCTAACTTAGAAGCTAAGGGAAAACTGAGTGACCATGACCCAACCACAGAAGCTCCACTTCAGTCAGTTTCATATACTGGGGATCTAGGTAAGGCTTTGTTTGGAAAAGGGCTCCACTCTGTTTAAAATATGCACTTATTTCTTTATTTATATTAAATTTATATTAAAATTCCACCTCCTTTCTTTCTTGGCGTGATCTGGTTTCAGTCTTATTTTTCATTTTCCACCATGTAAACTGTCCATCATTGCCTGAATATTCTGTGGTCTTTTACCCCCAGGCCTTTGCTCATCTTCCTGTATCTGACTTCGGATGGTCTTTCTCTACCTGTTCTTTTCGTGTTCCTTCCATGTGTTCGTAACTTTCCCACTTCTTGTCTGCTTGGCCTACTGCAAAACATTTTTCATATATTAAGCATAAAATGTCATTTATTCTGTGAAACCTTCTGTAGCATCTGCTCTCTTTCCCCTAGAATTAAGGAGTCCTCTTCTCTAACTCGCAAAGTTTTAATAATAGTGCTTATCACAGTGTGTTATATAAATGATCTGCTTTTCCTACACTAGTGGTTGTCAACTGGGGGACACTTTTGTCCCCCAGGGGACATTTGCCAGTATCGGGAGATATTTTTGGTTGTCACAACTGGAAAGGGGCTGTGGGATGCCTACTGGCATCTAGTGGGTGTAGGCCAGGCATGCTGCCAGACATCCTTCAGCTACACAGGACAGTCCACCGTGCCAAACGAAATGAATTATCCTGCCCAAAATATCAGTATTACTGAGCTTGAGAAACCCTGTGTAGACTATTAGTTCTTTAAGGACCAGAACTAGCTTTGTGTCCCCAGCAGCTTATACAGGGCCTGGACATAGTAGGTACTCATTAAATATTTAATAAAGAAATAAACATTTCCCTTCCCAGTACCTTTACACTTGAAAGTATAGTCTCTTTAGTTGTATTCTGTCACCTCTGGATGTCACTAATTAGGCCTTCATTTTTCTTCTTCTTTTGGATTTCCCTTTGTTAATCTTCTAAGTGGTTTAAAGAAACAAAAAAAAAAAAAAAAAATGAGAAGATCCCAAAACTAGCTAGAATGTGATCATTAATAACCCCTTCTCCTTGAGGTCATTTACATGACAAATTGGTTTCAGAACACAATAAATTATTCAGTATGAGGATAAAAGTATAGATGAGTTAGGAGAAATTCAAAGAAGATTGAGATCCTTATATAAAAGAGGTAGGAAAAAGTTTACCTGAAGTTTGAATAACTCAGAATATTCAAGGGCTTGGGCTAGTCCACATAGAGGGAAGATACCTATATTCTGGGAGTCAGAGAACGATCCCAGAAGGACTGTTTCATGTAGCCAGGGTCCTGGGAGATCTAAGGCAGAAAAGTTCAATACGAAGGAAGCAAGCTCCAGGTGCATGGCAGACATGGAAAAGACAGGGCTCATTTGAGAGTTCAGAGCAGAGACTGTGAGACTTCTTTCTTTCTCATTTTTCATATATTGAGAATAAAATGCCAATACATGAAATAGCAGTGAGATGGGATTTCATTCTGTCGCCAAGGTGGAGTGCAGTGGCACTGCAATCGTAGCTCACTGGGCTCACCCCTCCTGGGCTCAAGCCTTCCTCCCACCTCAGCCTCCCAGGTAGCTAGGACTACAGGCACACACCCCCATGCTTGGCTAATTTTTTAAATTTTTCGGTTGAGACTATGTTGCCCAGGCAGGCTCCTCATCTTTCCATTCCTATCCCTGACACTCCCCAGCTACAACCAAAACTCCAGTTAGCTGGGTAAAGTCTGGTGAGTGAAGACTAGCAAAACCCAAATGTAGTTCATGCCATAAAGGAAATCAGGGAGAGGGCTTACAGCTGAATTTCCCTTGATTTTCTCGTCTTTTCACATTCTGAGTTTTTGTTTTTTTGTTTTGTCTTACTCTATTTTATGGAAAAGCATCACTATTGTGATGGGAAAAGTGGGAGAACTCTGAATATATTTGGTGAATTTGAATGAAGCCACTGAATATTGTGCAAGAACAGAATTTTGCAGCTACTTTTGAAAAACTTGTAACTGTGGCCTATTATCTTTGTTCATCATACATGTTTCCAGGTGAAGATGTTTTATACATGTTCAGTTATCTCATATCCCTTCCTGTCAACAAGTTCTTACTTATATCTAAGTATCCAACTGTATCCGTAACCCATTTGGTTTTGTATTAGCTGCAATGAAAATAGGACCACATCTGGTTAGCAGTCTCCTCATCCAAGCTTCCACAGACTAGAATTAAATGAAGAATCTCATACTTCTCTGTTTGAGGCCAATCATGTATCCCTACAAATCATTTTTCCCATCTTTTTAATGACATTTTTGGCCCTCTTCTGAAGTACCTTATAGCTGGTTTCACAGTTTTCCTGAAGCCTCCTTAAGATAGGAAGCTAGAAGTCATGATATCTAAAGAAAGAACCGGTTCTTCCACCAGAGCTTCCAAAGATCTGTCATCAGTGGCCCATGGTCTCATACCTGCAAGCACCCTGTGCATTATAGACATGGGACTAACTCATTTTAGCATTCAGAGTGTACACGTTGATAATCCCATCAGCATCAGCATATTTACTGTCCAGCAAATGTTTATCGAGAGTTTACTTAGTGCAAATACTGTACTGAACACTACATGCACGTGCTATTCAAAAGCCACAGTTACTTTTGTACCAACCTAATATTTAATTCCTGCGAAAGTCCTGCGAAAGAGGTATTAACCCTCATTTTAAAGACGAGGAAACTAAGACTTATAAAGAATGTGGGTTATCTCATCAAAATCACAGGGTTAATAAATATCACAGGCAGAATTTGAACCCAGGTTTTTCTGATTTATAGCTGTGATGAGTGTCTAAATTTCAGGATCAGATCTTTGCCCTGCAATTCAGCAGGATAAAAGCCAACCCAAAAATCTTTGTCTCCAAGTACTGGAGATTATCAGGCAGTTTGTAGAATCCAAACTGCATCTCTGTGTCTACACACTTGCATCTAACATAAGGGCACTGCTGCAGTCCAAAGGCAGCACATGTTACTGTCCCCAGGACACTTGCAGGTTTTAATTTTAAAAAGTGGTGTTTGCATTGCTACATGCTTCAGCTTTATTTGCTTTGGTAAGCCAGTGTGCTGGAAACCTAACATCTCCAGAGCTGCAGCACCTCTCCACTGCACCCCCTGCCTCTCCCACAAGAGGCATGATATGAGGTCCCGTTGTGTTCCGTCTCCATGACTGCTACCTAGAAGGCTACATCTTTGCCCTCCCGGAAACCATAGGTAGCTGAGCCACATGCTTTTGCAGGGTACTTGGGTTCTCTTCCTTTCAGTTCTGTGCTTAAAAGAGCAGGATAATTGGTGTTGGTGCCACAGGTGGTACTGCCACTTCTCTGGTTATTTGAAACACACTGCAGTTTGACCATCAGGGATGCTAAAGTCACCAGATTTGAGTGCATCTCCTCCTTAAAATGTCCTCATTTTCCAGCTTCCAGTATTATTATCCCCAAGCAGGCAAGTTTATTTCCTCTGCTTCCAACTTTGTGTACCCTCCTTGCACCTTTAAAAGACCTATATACATTACTGCCTTGGACGCCATAGACTTCTGTCAAATTATAAGCACATTCTCTATCCTGCAAAGGAAAAAAAAAAAATTCGACCTCATAACCCCTCCTTCTAAGCCAAAGTTGGAAGAGCTCTGATCTGAGCTAGGCTTGTAAATCTATCTCCCTTGATTGTTGATGGTGTGGAGAGAAGTGGGAGGGGAGCTGAAGAGAAGTTAGATGCCCAAAAAAGGCATTGTTAAGTCAAAGGGAAGTCTTGCATGCATGTGCGCCTAACCTCTTGTGTCAGCTTCTGTGCTGGGAACATCCAATTATGTAACAAGAAGCGCTCCTTATTTGGAATGAGAGACAAAGGGAGGGGAAGGGGGGAGCGGGTGGCAGTCTGAGCCAAGGAGCAAATCCGGCTTGTGCAAACTCTGCTCATGCCCGAAAACAGAAGAAACTTGTAAATATCTCTACGAACATCAGTATCAGATTTAGCAAATTGGGCAAGTCCTCAGAGCTAGACTGGGTTGGAGGGAAAGAGGAGAGATACACTGTGCTCCATTGATGTTAGGGCGTTTGGGGCAGGAAGATCCAGCCAAGGTAAGGGGTAGGATTGGTGTGGAGCCCTGATGGAGAGTGACGGAATGAGAAGAAGCTGGACCGGCGCCCTGCCTGGACACCCAGAGTAATGCCACAATAAAAATAGGAACCACGCCAGTAGCAGAATGCGTGAATACCACGTCCACGGCGCTGCCCTCCCCATGGCCCCGACGATGGCATCCGACCTCTGTCAAAAGGGCAGCAGACACATTCCTGGCATCTGCGTCAGGATTTCTCAGTTAAAGAGGGAGTGTGTGTGTGTGTGTCTAAGATAGAGACAGAGAGTGTGAGTGTTTGGGGCATGTGGGAATGGAATGGCTTGGCAGAAAGCAGGGGGGGAAGGTTCTGGCAGAGGGGAGTGTAAAGTGTGTAAAGTTAGGAAGTGTACAGAGAGGAAGAAGAAAAGAAAGGATGTGCAGGTTTAAGGGTCCAACAAGCAGGGGACCAAGGAGAAACTTGATGGCAAGCTCTGGACCTTACACCAGACCTTGGAATCACTTTCTTAGAGAAGATGTCGCTCTATAAACCATCTCCTAGAAAAGGTCAGGAGAGTTGTGGCAGAGTCTGGGAGAACTGGAGAGTGCTGTGCTGCAAAGCGCAACGTCCATCTCCCTTAAGGACAGTTGGGAAAGGTTGACCATGAACCCTGTTGCTTCCACTATTCTCTTAGGATGCTCCAGAATCAAGGTGCTTTCTGAGTGGAACTCTGATTCCAGGGCCTCTTTCTTGGTTGGGCGTGTCTGAGTAGCAGGTGGATCACAGTTCTTTGTGACATTGGTTATTTCTTAAGAGAACCTCCAGGTCTGCCACCAAAAGGGCACAAGTAATTGCAATGGGAAAGGAACTGACGTTTATTACAATATTAATACCAGGAAAGCAGCTATGTACTGTTTGTTCAATTCTATGAGATAGACATATAGTTCTACATTTTATAAGTGAAGAAAATTACATTCAGGTAAAGTAACGTTCCCAAAATCATAAAAGTCGTTAACAACCACACCTTAAGATTCCACTTAAGTCATCCTAGCCTCAGAGCTCATGTGTTTCCCACTGCTCTGCCCTGCCTCCCCTCCATGCAAGCTTCCCCACAAAGCAGTGTTCAGTAGAACTGGGTTCACCTGAAAGTTCCCTTGCCTTATTCCCATCTCGCCTCTCTTGCTTTCTATCCGGCTGGTCTCAGGGACACATGCATCTGATGGTAGCATATAAATTGTTTTTGTCTGCATATTCTGATTTTATTTTTAAAGTACTTCTGAGCCAGAGATTGTCTGTTAGGTATCTCTATTTACATCCTATTCACAATCAGGAAAAGATTATTAACGTTAAGACTCAGAGTTTCTCAGGAAGCATAGATTACAATTTTTTCCTTTGCTGTGTAACTTTTTCTTCCAGTTCAGCTCTGGTGCCTGGCTATATCTTATACCTAATCTCTTCCTATGCACAGCTTTTCTAGAAATACGCACACTTTTGCAAGACCCCCAAATACAAAATTAACTCAAACTAAGTCTTCAGAATTCTCGGTTATTTTCTGGCTCTCTAATCATTGGCTTGGGCCGTTTTTAGAGGTGCTGAAATTAATTTTTTTCATTGATGACTTTGCTCAGATCGTATTGTGGCTCCTTGGGAAGGAGTCCCAGGCCTCTTCCATTAGGCCATGCCAAAGGGAAGCTCTTGACTGCTGTAGACTGGGCCAGGATGGGCCCTAGCAGTTTCCCCTGTCATATGAGTGGTCTGCCTGTCATATTTCTTGGGTGTCACTTATTCTACACCCATCTTAGGATAAAGACATCATGCCTTTCCTGTCACGTAGTGACAGTCTCTACTAGAATGTATCTTTGAGATTGTAGCAGGTGGATGGCAGCTGACAGCCGTGTGCTTGTGCATTGTGTTTGCATTTCTGTGTGTGTGCTCTTGAAGTCTCATATACTGAAATAGAGGTACAAAATTGCTCATTGTAAAAGTTAACAAAAAACAGAATAGCATGAGGTATTTAAACCTCAGAGCCTTTTTTTCCAAGTCGGGTTCTTGGTGTCTCTTGCCCATCTGTGACTGCACCAGGAGCCTAAGATTTTGACATTTTGATGACAGCTTTAGAATGTATGTCAGCATCCTGAGGGCAGGGACTGTGTCTTGTTTACCATCATATCTTCAACACCCAGCCCCATACGTAGAAGGCACTTAATAAATTTGTGTCAAATAAATGAACACAGAAGATCACACATCGTTCTGCTGGAGACAGTCCCTCTGCTTTTCACTATTAAGAATCTTAAGAGTTCATCAATAGTGCTGGGGGACCAGAAGCAAAATGGAAACTGAATCTTTCGTTCCCTCCACACAGGGCGTACCCAGGTCTTCAATTAATTGGGGAATTCTGATTCCCAGAGCCGTGGTACAGCCTAAGCAAAGAGGTTTGGGGGCCCTTCAGGCCATCTCCCATTCTAATGGCCCTCTCCTTTCCAAAGAGTGCAGCGCCCCTCCCCAACCTGGGCCTCCCAGTATGAAGCCCCACCGAGCCTGCCCTCTCTGGAAGCATCTCCTGCCATTGTGCCTTCTCCACCTCTTCCTTCCACATAGAAAGCAAGAACATGGACTTTGAAGTCAGAACTGAATTCAGATCTTGCTTTGAGGCTGTGTGACTTAGAACACACCACCCACCCACCTTTGCCTGTTACTGTCCAAACGGGAATCATAGCCTAGTGCCTGCAGTTTGGGGTGTGAGAGAGAATGTAGAGGTGAGTGTTCGGGAGGCTTTATAGAGGAAGGGCATAACAAAGCCAAATCTGGTGAAATAGGTGTCGCTTAGACTGGTTTAGACTAAATAATATTCTGTACACTAAGACATTTTTAAAGCAGGAGGACGGGCATTATTTCTACTTTCAAATAAAAGTAATCTGGAATATTTTAGCCAGCTTCTTTCTGAATGTATGTGGCTTTTGTTGTTTCAAATAGGTGACGAAAAGCCTGCCAAACTCCTGCTGCATGGCATGGGTACGGGAATTCTCCCCCTGGGCACCAGGTGGCGCTGCAGGTTAAACAATACCATTCACTGTCCTTTGAGGAAGACCTGTTTGTTTTGCAGTTACAGGTCCCCTGCCCTGATGTTCATACAGCAGTATTGAAGCCATTCCCTGGCTTGCTGCGTGATTTAGAGGTCACTTATCTGCCTACTCCTTAGTGCCAGTGACTTTTAGATAAGCCCTGTTTCTTGCATCTTTCACCCTTCTTCCTTCTGCTCTAATGCGTCTTCAGCATGCGCTTGCTTCTCTGAGCGGTGTGGATGACCAGAAGTTGCCCCTTTGAGTGGATCCCACCATTAAAAATTCAATGCTGGAGCTGATTCATTCAGAACAGAGTGAGCAGAACAGAGTCTGTGGTGATGAGACCAGCTAGACATCTGAATTGAAAGAATTTTGTCAGTATTCTCTATAAACTACTTGGACCTCTATTCAGGGTCTCTTGTGATCCTAAAATCTTATACATTATGTATTCACTAAGGTGGAGATTGTCAGTGCTGAATAGCCCTGGTATTAGGATCTTATCAACCTGTTACGTATTCAAGGACGTTTCCTATTGCTTTAGGCCATGGATGGAGACTGTTGGACTCTCTCCCATTAATTTGGTTTTGGAGAAGCAACCATATGTTAATGCTTACTTTTGATCTTTACCTCTGTCCTTGCAGGCTTCTCCAAGTGCCCTTTGGAGAAGCAGAGCTATTTGGTACTGGAGCAGGGAGACAGTTGGATTAATTGGTGGGAAATATACTTTAGCTGTAATACAATGCTGGCCCTGAAAGATTTCTCAGGGGGAATTCATCCTTCTTGGGAGGGAGGCTGGTGTGCAAATGCAGCATCAAGATGAGTTTCTCAACACCCACCTCCTCTCTCCCCCAAGTTTCCTTTTGTTGTTTTCCAGTTTTATTTATTACTCCTCTGTGTTTTCTACCCATAGTCAGTGCTCCCACAGTTCTTATTCTGTGGAGATTCTGGAGTTACCACTCCGGTGTCCCTACATCCTTCATATCAGGATGGATGGCCTTCTACTTGGAAAGGTTTTACAGTTCAGCCTGTAGCCAGGAAACTGGGAATACTTTTGGGTAGCTCTTCTACACCAAGGTGATGGTGTTAATGACAGTCACTTTTCCTTCTCCTCTATACCCCTCTCAGTGTTTTTTCTCTTTCTTTATCTTGGGCATCTGCTTCTTGTATGTATTCTTTATTCTCCTCAAGGCTGGTCTTTTCCAGCCTCCTCTAGCCATTTTCACAGCATCATTTGAAGTCCTACAATGTCTGCGGATTTAAATAAATCCCTAATAATTTTCTTCCAGATCATGGCTGAGCACACGCTCAATCTGTTATCTGTGATATTTATGGAAATTTGGAGGTCAGCCCCTTCTGCGAGCACATAATTACTTATCACTTCTGCCTCCTCCAGCCCTTCACTTCCCATCCTCCTTCCTTTGGCGGGAGTTCTATGTGCAGAGCAGAACAGGGAGATCTCCCTGTGAGGTAAAGCCCCCAGGAACAATAGGAGCTCTGGTTGTCAAGACGACCACTAAATTACTGCCTTCTTCCCTCTTTTGTGTCTTGCCTTTATTCCTGGTGCTTCAGCACTAAGGGTTTTGGTCCCTCTCCCTGCCCTTTCCCCTCCACGGACTCAATTTTCTTCTGAATGGGTGGCCATTTTAATTACCTTCCCCCTTCCCCACCCCACCTCTCTGCCCTTGCCCTTGCTGCTGAGAAAGGCAGGGTCAGGATAACTACCTGGGGACTGAGAATGAGCCAGGCTTGCTGTTCACACGGGGACAAGGAAAGAAGAGACAGAGACATTTTGGATCCTATAGTCTCTGCAGTGAAAGTTTTATTGTTTAGTATATAGAGGTCTGATTGTCGCAAGGATTCAGAAATAGAGTTTTCATATTATCCAAAACCCCCTGGGGCCTCTTCCCAATTTTCGTAACCACTCAGTACCAAATGCTTTACCGGTTTCAGTATTTACTTCCCTGAGCCTGCCAGGAGAATAAGTTTTACAGTGAGAAAACTGAGGCATGAAATGCAAAACTTACTCCAGATCCGGCTGTCATTAGTTCCCTGGACCTGGTTGAATTTTTAAAGAAGGTCTGAAGGAGTCTTTTTCTCTTTTACATGTGCCAACACACAAGCACTTTAGAAATGCTTTTATTTTCTTATTTCATCTTGATGATAACTTTGTGAAAAAGGCAAGGCAAGAATTTGCCCATTTTATAATGAAGGAAGCCAGAGCTCAGAGAGTTCGTTAAACTTTTATGTGGTTAAGCCAGGTTCAAACCTGTCTGTAGCTTTTCAGTGTTATTTTTAAAGTCTGTCAGTCCTGATTTTCTCAGAACCGGATTATAGTATGTCGATAGCAACATAGTATGAGGCCAAAAAAAGGTTGACTTGAAAGACTTTAGAGGCACACTAGCTTTGTGTATAGAAAACTTTCAGATTGACTGGGCACGGTGGCTTATGCCTGTAATCCCAGCACTTTGGGAGGCCAAGGTGGGCGGATCATTTGAGTTCAGGAGCTTGAGACCGACCTGACCAACATGGTGAAACCCCATCTCTACTAAAAATACAAAAAAAATTTGCCGGGCATGGTGGCGCATGCCCTTAGTCCCATCTACTTGGGAGGCTGAGGCAAGAGAATAGCTTGAACCCAGGAGGTAGAGATTTTAGTGAGCCAACATTGTGCCACTGCACTCCAGCCTGGACGACAGAATGAGACTGTCTCAAAAAAAAAAAAAAAAAAAAGAAAGAAGAAAACTTTCAAACTGACATCTTAAACATGTCACAATACTCAAATATAGAAGAAATGTTTGGAGCTTTCCCTTTACTATCAGTCTTATTTATCCTAAAATACACAATCCCCAAGTGTCTTTTCTCGTTTCTGCATTTGTTAGAAAGGTAACCTGACCTTTGCTTTCGGTCTTTCCTCCCCCATTCGGCTACCTTCCTCTCTTCTTACTAGTTTCAGATAATGGGTTGGAATCAATTTGATGCTGCTCCATCCATCAGAGGCACTTCCCAAAATACAAGTGTGACTCATAGTCCTCATAAACCCCCTTTGCTTTTGTTTGACTTTCAATCTCTTCTATCCTCTGGGCCTATTTCCCAGGAAAACTGACCAAACATAGGCTACTGGCAGCTGTCTCTCTCCCCCAGGATTCATAGTGTGAGATAAGAAGCATGGCTGACCCACTCCCTTGCCTTCCAGCTCCCTTCCCTTCCAGAGGAACGCATAGCCAGATGTGAATGCCCATTGCATGGATTACTTAGTTCTAGGTCACCTGACTTATTACCTAGCATACCGCTTACAGCATCAGCTCTATATCACTGGTGTATTGGCCCACAGTTTAATTTTATTATTAGCCTAAACAAAAGATTATTAGGAAAGCAAATCTGCCAGATGTGTATATAAACACATATGGAATGCCACATACAAAGGATTTTTATATTGTCCATGATTTTTAAAAATCTATCATTGTCTTCCTCCGTAAGCGTGAATAATTTAAGAGCTCAGTGTTTTTGCTGTTTTAAGTATTGGGATGTATGCTTTCTGCAGAACCTGTTTTGAACAGTGTGCCGTGCTTTAAGACTAGTGTTTGTCCCATATACAGCATGAATTCACTTAGTAACCAATATTGATTGATTGCCTTCTCTGTGGCAGGCACTTTGTTAAGTGATCAAAATACAGA
This sequence comes from Rhinopithecus bieti, assembly GCF_001698545.2. Taxonomy (NCBI): domain Eukaryota; kingdom Metazoa; phylum Chordata; class Mammalia; order Primates; family Cercopithecidae; genus Rhinopithecus; species Rhinopithecus bieti. The sequence goes on along the minus strand of NW_016805314.1, from coordinate 596,420 downwards.
AAAAGACCCAAAACCCCTACCATAGGAAGTTTAGTATCAGTTGGAGGTGCAAACTTATAAATAGGAGTTGCAGTATAAAATCAGGGCTTTGAAAAGAACTCTATATGTGATTCAGAGAAGGGATTTATCGATTATGAGAGGTCCAGGGAAGGCTTACAGTAGATGACGTCAGAGATGAGATTTAAAGAATGAGGGGAGTTGCCAGCAGACAGTGAGAGAGAGAGAGACAGCATTCAAGGCAGAGCAGTAAAACAATATAGTGTGTTTGTGGTACTCAAAGAACTTGAGTATGACTGATTAGGAATATATGATATGCAAGAATAATGGCTGATGATAACGGTGAAGAGTTTAATGGGAGTCTGCTCATTCAGAGTCCTGTGAGTCATTCCAAGAACAAAACATTTGTCACTCATTTGATAGGAAATAATTTACAAAACATAAACAGATGATGACATGAGCAAATTTGCAGTTGAGAAAAATTAGTTAAATAGTGCTGTGGAGGCATAATTAATTGAAGGGGCCAAAGTTAGACAAATTAGGAAGGGGTTTCATTGATAGAAAAGGTGATGAGGCATTCAACTAAGATCATTGCTATAGAGATGGTAAAGGGGTAATAGATTCATGAGATATTGAGGAGGTAGGATCACCTATATTTAGTGACTATTTAAAGTTGAGAAAAAGAGAAATCAAGAATGACTCACACATAATTTTCCACCTTGCAGACTGAGAAGATAACTAAAAAGATGCGGTAATATCTTTCTGAACAGCATATCTGGGTTATGGTTAAAATCCTGTTGCTTACTAAAGTAATAGATTAGTATCTACTCTGATTTATATAAAAATAAATGATGACACCCGAAGAAGCCTATACTGTATCTCTAATAATTTTGAGATTCTTTTTGATAGAAAACTTAAGGCCCGGATTATATTTTCAACTTTTTTTCTATCTGTAAGTTTCTTTAGAAGAAAAAAGAAAACATGGAATGAGTAGCTAACTGTGTACCAAGGCAAGGTTTTTAAATTTTCTGTGCCATAACATGTGATTATTCACATGGTGGACTTCTGACTACAAACAGAATACAACTCAAAAATAGTAGAAAGAATGTCAACAGACCATCAACCCAGTAAAGAGTAAGACACTGACAAAAAAATTCAGATAAAGTTAAAACTGGATATTGTGAAAAACAGCTGACAAAGGAAAGCAGAGATAGATGAGAGGTACTGGAATTCATAGGAGCATAACAGAATGAGATAAAAACTGTTTTACATGCTGTAAGAACAGATTAACGTAAAATTCACATCAGAAGGTGTCGCTGAAAGTTTTGCAACAGGATTGATTCATTCACTAAATATTTGATTGTTTATTTGTGAATGACACTATTAAATGCTAAAGGAGATGTCAAAATGAATTATATAAGATTTCTGACTTCAAAACCTTAATAGTCTTTTTTGGGGGGTTGGGGGGCATTTACAAGAAGCTCAGCCAATGCTTTGAGTAAATGAATGAACAAATTAAACGCGTATTTCCAATGAGGAAGAAAAAGAGTCAGCATCAAATGAAACCAGGGTAGTTAAACTGCGATCAGATTCTAGGTGAACATATTTAAAAAATAGAAAGAGGGACATATACTGAACAGTGCAAAAATAGTAGTAATAGAACTGACAAGAACAGGGTCTAGTAAGCTTCAACTCAGAAGGAGCTGAGGTTGTACATAAATATTAAGGGAAAAGACAGGTGAAGAACACATACACATGTCACATGTTACTAACAAGAAAAAATATATATAGGTAATTGTTTGGGACAGATGCTGTAGTATTAACTGATTACGTGGTAAAAGCATTTATTCATTCACTCAGCAATGAATGAATGGGTCTGTTATTTGCTAGGCTGTTTTCTATTTTCTTTGTTAAGGAAAAGGCCCAGCAAGAAGAATTGAACAGACGTGATTAAAGTAGAATTGATGACCAAAATAGAAATGAAAATAACAGAGCGTGTAACCTATTTTAAAGTTTGTACATTTAAACCTGTACTTGGCCTGAATGAATTATATCCCATGAAACTTAACAAATTTATATGTAACATTAAAGACCTAAGGTCATTAAGAAACATTGCCATTTGTCCATATGGGTTAGAGATGCACAGATATCTTGCCTTTTTAAAAAAATGGTTACAGGTTCTTGACCCCAACATTCATCTCTGGAAATTTCTGAAGCAGATGATGAAGTAGATGTTTGTGAGCATTTGGAAAGGGAAATGGGGAACCCTAGAAACCATTATGGTTCAGTAGAAATGTGCCCTGCCTGATTAGTGTGCAGTTGTAGTTACATTGTATGTGGATTTCAACAAGCTTTTGCCATAATACCCATATGGACAGAATGGAGTATGCTGCCTGCACTATAGTACTTTTAAGTAATTTGTGGCTAGTTGAGTGTCGTTAGCCCAAGAGTATTAAATAATATCATAAACTGATGCCATCCTAGAGGGAAATTTCTAGTGATAGAGCACTGCTCTTCATCTTATCCTGATCAATTTTTTTGTCAGAAAATTTGCAAGTAATTCTAATCTTAGAGGAGTAGTTAATACTCTAGATGACAAAATAAAGATTCAAAACATTTAAAAAACTTAGAATGATAATCTAAAGCCAACAAGATGGAATTTGGTAGAAATGAATATTGTAAACTATAATTTAGATTTTTTTTTTAATTTCACAAATACAGAAGGGCAAGACTATACTTAACAGTTTTTTTTAATGTTCATATGTGGACTTTGAATTTTAGTTGACTGAAAACTCAATATGAGTCAGTGCTTTTGACGTGAGTGCCAAAAAGCTAACACAATCTTCGGCTATATAAGAAGTATAGCGTCTAAATCAAGGAAGGCATCAATCCCCTGTATTCTTTGCTGGTCAGGTCACATCTCAGAGCTGTTTGGTTCTGGGCACGTCATTTTAAAAGAAAAACAAAGCAGCATACCAGAGGATGGAGCCAGGATAAGCAGTGGTTCATTTCTCTCCTTCGTTCATCAGACATTTATTGAGTGTCTTTGAGGTTGGCAAAATCAAGGATGTGTAGGTGGTAGAAGGGAGGTAGGGGAGAAATAATAGCTGAATTTAAAAATGCAAAATGTTGTCTTTTGGAAGAGATTTAACCTAGTATCTGGTAACTCCAGAGAGTAGAACTAGGACCAATGACTGGAATTTATTAACACAAGGAGGCAGATTTGGGTTGGCAAGGTTTAAGAAGCATCTTCAACGAATTTAGATTATGCTTTGAAGGAATTAAGCCACTTACTTCCCTGAGGTCACATGGCTAATTGGGTAGCAGAACTAAGATAAAAGCCCAAGTTTCTGAATTCACAGGACCCAACCCTTGTCTATGCCATTATATTACAGAGGAGGTTTCTGCTTTGGGAGGAGACTGGATAAAATAACCTCTAAGTTTCCTTCCAACTCTCAAGTTGTATGTTCGTATAAGCCACTTGATGTAAAATACTTCCTTTTGGTGCCCAGTATTTCCATAGTTGGAACTGGTGAGATTGGAAAAGCCACTAAGGTTGAACAGATGATTTTTTGAAATTCCTTCCTTAAGAATCCTTCCATTTTTAATACGTATTAATTTCATATCTGTGATGTGTACTTTACTAATCAAAAATAAAAACTGTGGCTAGATATAAATGTATGAAACTCAGATTCTTATATTGTGGTATTTAGGAGAGTGTCGTCTTCCCTTGAAGTACACGATTCGAAGGTGTGGATCCATGATTGAAAACATGAAAGCGAAAATCAGGGAAGAAACTGTGCAAACTCTGAGCCATTTTAGATTTCACAGTAGTCATTGGGAGAAAGACATAGTTTCTTGCCCTCGGGGTTCATTTCGTCCTCATTCTTCCCCAGCACCGGGCAGGAAAGGATGGTGACCTGGATACACAGTCAGAGGGCAGCAGTGTTGAACTTTCTCAGACGCAGCTGAGTAACTTGGGTCTGGATAGTTAGAGGACAGAAGCCTAGAGCTGAGAGCTGACAGGGGGAACTGTCTGTAAACACAAGAAGGGGCCATGGCAGGAAGACAGAGGCCTGGGAATGGCATCAGAGAGAAAAGAAGTGTAACTTTTATCAGGTGTGAAATTGGCAAAAACAGTTTGTTTAATGGAGAATGTCCCGAATCTACACCATCACCTCCAAGACCTCCCTTCTCTCCCACCCTATAGATTGCTGCTACTGATTGGATGAGCCAATACTCATACTTCTGTGCTAGGACTGGCGGTACAGAACACAGTGTTCGTGGTTGAGGCCCCTGCAAACATTTTACTGGGTGCTTGGTGGGTGGAGATGGGGAGCGTTTCCAGGAAGCTAAAAATATGGCTTGGGCTTCTCCTCCTTTCTCTCGGAACTCCTAATTCTTGACTCTATATGAGTGTTTTCAAACTTTTTTAAAACTTCAACCTACAGTAAAAAATGCATTGTACATTGCAGCCCACTATGAGCATACACATAGGCACAGGCACATACACACATATGCATGCACGCATATCTGATGTATACGTATATAGGTACATACATACGAAAAACGTGTCTGCAAACGTGAGATGCATCTTTATGGTATCACAAACAGCAAAACAGATTGTATGACCTCTAATGATGTCCAGCCCACAGTTCGAAAAACATTGCACTACAGCCATCGGGTTTTAAATGGCTATGAAAGTAGCCTGATACAATTGTATCCAAAAGTCCGTAAGTCTAAGGCAGGATTCTCAACTGGAGCAACTTTGTCCTCAGGGAACATGGGGCAATGTTTGGAGACACGTTTGGTTGGCACAACTAGCATCTAGTTTGAGGGGAGGAGGAGCAGGGATATTGTGGAATGTTGTATAATGCACAGGAAAGCCCCTATGACAAAGATTTTGCAGTCCGAAATACCAGTAGTACCAAGATTGAAAACCCTGCTCTAAGGGTAATAAAATCAGTCAATAATTCTAATTTATCGAAGATGTATTGAGGATGACAGAAGCTTTAACTTGATCTTCCTTTTCTGTCTCTTTTCCTTTGAACTATATTTGGTATCTTAAGATAAGGTTGGAGCATAATTGCCCTTGGATTGTCTATAGAGGTACAGCCAATAGATAAATAGGCTGGAAGGAATGGACCTGTTATTTTTCTTGTATTTAGACTGTACCAGGCGTTTTCATTTAGAATATTGTTGTGGATCTTATGAATATTTTCTGTTTCATGATTTTAGTATCTTCTTCCCTTTCTCCTCTTCATTAAGCCGTCCTGATTCAAGACCCTTTCTCACTCAACCATAGCTGCTGTCTTAGAAAAGAAGTGAAGGGGATTTAGCTAATTGGATTAGACATGGTCTCTAAAGCCTTCTCCTCTTACTCATGAGATTTGATTCTGCTGTTTTGATGGGAAATGATCTGCTAACCTTGAAGTGCCATCTTAAGCCCTAGTATTAAACTGTCTCCTTTTTAGTCATTGCTTCATTCCTGTATCTGTGGCTATTTCAGACCAGGTTCCCTTGAACATGGAGTAGATGTGCAATCCCAGCGTACTGATAAGCCCTGATCTCCACATCCTCTCTTCTCCCCTGTCTGGCATAAGTGAAGCTTTTGAGTGTCTTGGGGTCAAAATGGTGTTGTATGGTGGGTTTTTTTTTTGCCATTTTATTGGCTATTTCTAGGTCCCCTGGTAAGGCTCTGAATCATTGAGAGATGGCTTAACACAAGAGACCTGGTTTGGGTTCTTTTTTCTTCTCTTCTTTGGGCTGAAGGCAGGATAATAGACAGAGATATCTCTAAATCAAGTATCAGACCTGGAATAGTAGTGGAAAATAAAACCAGTGCTATCTGAGGCTATTCCCTACCATATTTATTTTAGCGTATTTACTTCATGCATCTTGTATTACATAAACAATAGCATTTGTATTTAGTAAATGATTTATTATAAGTAGTTTCTTTTTCTTTCTTTCTTTTTTTTTTTTTTTTTTTTTGAGATGGAATCTCCCTCTGTCGCCCAGGCTGGAGTGCAGTGGCGCAATCTTGGTTCACTGCAACTTCTGCCTCTGGGTTCAAGGGATTCTCCTGCCTTAGCCTCCCTGAGTAGCTGGAACTATAGGCGTGTGCCACCATCCCCAGCTAATTTTTTTTGTATTTTTAATAGAGACGAGGCTTCACCATGTTTGCCAGGCTGGTCTCAAACTCTTGACCTCAGGTTATCTGCCCGCCTCAGCCTTCCAAAGTGCTGGGATTACAGGCGTGAGCCACCATGCCCGGCCTATTATAAGTAATTTCTAATGAATAGTAAGAGGAACGTGTGTGTGTTTTGACCTTGAAGCTTTAGATTTCTGTCAGCCTAATAGTAAGTGGTACCAGCAAATTCCAGAAACTGATGCTGGAAACGCTCATATGATGTATTAGATTTCAGACACATAAATTCCATCCTTTCCACTTAAAGAGAGCTCTATAGGGATACAAATCTCTTTTTAACCTTCCCACTCCTATGATAAGAATAGAAAGATGCAGTGTAGAATAGCGAGATGAAGAGAGTTAATGGAGAGGTGTTGCGACGTCTGTCCCTTTTAACGATCCTACACCTAATCTCTTTGTCTTCCATGTTTTAGCCAAATACAGCAAGCATGATTAGGGGAGTTAATAAAGCTAGATAATGAAATGATGGTGTGTATGGAGTTTTACCTTAGAGAAGGATGACAGAACCAAAGGAAGGGAAGGTGGGGATGGAAGGGAGAGGAGAGATCTTTGGATGAAGAGATCTCCACCTTCTTCATTGCTCTCAAAAACTTGTGGCAGTTGGTTCCATCCAGGTGTTGGGCAAGACAGAGTATACCAAATCCCTGAATATGGCCGTTTACAACTTGAGAAAGGCATTGTGGGTGATAATAAAGTATGTCTTAGAAATTGAATTACAGCTTAAAAAATGTCGAGATTGTATTATGTGAGGACAGTGGCAGTAGTGGTGGTGATGTTTTTGGTTTGGGCTTTATCATGTTTTCCTTCCAGATTGGCATGCTCATCATTTTTAACGAGACACTGTTGCTCAGAACTTCTGCGAACAAGAAAGATGTGTTGCACTTGGTCTTCTACACAGGCTGCCTGGGGCTAGGAAATAAGACCGTGCTGAGCCCAAAGGCCTAGGATAAAGCTTCTGTTTGCCAACAGGGGAAAGGGTGGGCAGAACGTAAGCAAGAGGAGAATCCAGGAAAGAGAGCAAATGTTTAAATTGTGTGTGGTGCAAGTGTGTGGTTTGTGTCTTGTATCTTCAGAGTATGGAGAAGAATAAGGAAAGCTGGCACTCCGCAGCTCCCAGGGACTAGAAGCCACTTTCTAAACTCTGTCCCTCTTTGTAGGCCTGGAGGGAGTTTATTTCTGCCAGTTTATAGAAGTCCTGTTTCTTATATTCCTGGGCCTGACTTTTTCCAGGGCCTCCTGTTGGCCAGTTCTGTGCCTTGTGTGTACAGTGCTTGACAGTGTATTTGTCTCGTCAGCAGTTGATACTTACTCAGAGGTGGCAGTCCTTTTCGTCAGTGAGTTGTGCTTATTAGCTCCCACAAATTTATTTGACTCATAGACTCATCCTTATCATCAGGTGCTTATTTTTACTTTTTCATACTTTTATGTGTCTCCCCAACATTTTCATTTAGAGTTTGAAAAACTGTCTTATAGAATCATTGTAAGTTTATAAATTTATATTTTGCCACATGATAAAATTCATTTTGCACCCAACACACCTACATGAGACACTTAATCACCATACAAGAGAACAAGGAGGATATCCTTGTTATAATGTCATGTGAGGTCCTGTCCTATCAGATAAATTAATGTTCATTCAGAAGAATCTAACTCTTGCTTTGTAAGACATGCCCAGAAGATGGCTGAGGTACCCAGGTTTGCTGGTGTGTAACATGTTCAGTCTAGGAAGGATCGTGTGGCTGAAGATTTCAGTTTGCAAGACTTTGCCCCTCTCCCTCAAGACACTTAGATGAGACCCTAAGACACATCATTCTCTTCAGCAAAAGTTGCAGAAGTATACATGGCTTGAGGTGAAGAAGGGAGACCTTGGGTCACTTAATCCCCTGCAGAGAAGCCGATCAGGTCATTGCAGCCACCTCCCTCTAGTGACCCTCTTATATAAGCAGGAACAGGAATTCTTGCTACTGGATCCCTTTCATCAGGCATCTTAGGCTCGCTGAATGAAAAGCCCTATAAAAAGGAGATGTGGCCCTAATAATAACAAATACGATCGTGATGGCTATTTTGGACAAGAACAGCTTTGTGCCACTCTTGATCTCCATCGATGGCTGCCATTCTTGCCCTGCTATTACCTTACACACTTCCTATTCTTAGAATCAGTTGTGAGCCTTGGGCTTGGGGGATTGCAGCCCCCATGGCTGGAATGCCCAGCTTGAGTGGAATGCAGACTGTCTGGCAGAGTGGAGGTTAAATAAAGTTTGCCTTGGCAGCCCCCTCTGCTCTTGGATGAGTGACAAGTGACTCGAGTATAGGAGTGAGGAGCGATGGCATGAGCTGCCATGTGGTGCAGGATCAAACGAGTCTTCCGCGCATGAATAGAAGTGGTTGATTGTCCATCCATGACCAACACAGCTATGTCCGTCTTAAATGAGGTGGGTGAAGGGGAGGCCTCAACAGCCTGGAACCTCAGCTTCTGACCATATCACTTTGAAAAAAATGCAGGAACAGATAAAGAATAATGTTGAACCACTTTCTAAGTTTCCAGCTGAACTCCAGATTTGGTGTATCTTCCCCTCAGAGTAATTGACTCATTTTGAAAGTAAGACAAAGGGAAAATTTTTCATTGAAATAAGAATAGTTAGTCAACCGTTTCTTAAGCACCAAGCCCTGTGGGAAATTTTTTTTTAAGTACAAGACACAGAACTCTTACAGCTTATAATTTAGTTGAAGAAGTAAAGCTATAAACACCTTTAAAAAGCAATTGTTCCAGAACTACCTGCCAAAGGAGGTCTATGGAGAAGGAGAGCACTTCCAGCTGTGGTGGTCAAGGATTTCATGGAGGAGGTGGGGTTGAAACAGGTCTTGCCAGAAGCAGACTTGAGACTTATTCTTCAGGCAAGGCGAGAAGAGGCCCTTGTTAGTGAGAGAACTGTTACGAACAAAGGGCAGATGTAGGAAATCCCCAAGACAGTCATGAGGACTTGAAGTCCAGGGGATATGGCTGGGGAGGGTAGAGAGCAGAATTTGTATAAAGATCGCCAGACCCTCAGCTCTGAAGGCTGTGTGTAATGTTACCAAGAAGGTTACGATGCTTCCCATCAGGGGAGAGCTGGGCAGGTGCAGGTGCAGCCTTGCCCAGAGACCACGGCCCTTTTAGTGTTCTCTTCCGTAAAACCGCTTGTACAGTAGGTGGCACATAGTGAACACTGAGTAAATAACACGATTCTTATTGTTACTCATCTTCAAATTCTGTTATCCCAGGTTGTTGAATTGGCTTGGTTTCCATTGCAAGAATCAGTGCTGACTTTCTCCTGTTCTGATAGCTTATGTAATTGATGGTATCTTTGTCTGTTTGGGCTGCTATAACAAAATACCATAAACTGAATGGCTTATAAACAGCAGAAGTTTATTTCTCACAGTTCTAAAGGCTGGGAGGTTCAAGATCAAGGTACCAGCAGAATTCGTGTCTGCTGAGGGCCCTTTTCCTGGTTCATAGAGAGCTGTCTTCTCCCTGTGTCTTCATATGGCAAAAGGGGTGAGAAGTCTCCTCAGGTTTCTTATTATAAGGGCATTTACCTTTGCCCCCATGACCTGACCACCTCCCCAAAGGCCCCCCCTCCTCCTACCATCACCTTGAGGTTTGGGACTTTGACATTCAGATCTGCAGGGACGTAAACAGTCAGTCCTGCAGGGACGTAAACAGTCAGTCCTGCAGGGGCATAAACAGTCAGTCCGCTGTCTTGCTAGTTCCTTTCCTTCAGTTTGATCTAAGCTTTCGTCTCTCTTCCACCACAGGTGGCTAGAGGTGCAGGTAGCTCATTTAACAAGTCCACAGCACTGGGTGCAGTACCTCAGGCTTCTTCAGGAGTCCATCTGGCCTGGTGGAGTTTTGCCTAAGTTTCCACGGCCTGTAAGGACCCAGGAGCAGAAACTGGCTGCTGAGAAACAGGCTTTGCAGAGCCTCATGGGAGTCCTCCCAGGTAACTGGACCAATGAGATCAATTGTACCAGTCACAGTTCCCTTCCATTCTGCTTTGCCACCATTACCCTTTCACCTTTTCCTGTTTGTAAAAGGGCCCTGCATGTGGCTTAGATTCAAAACTCTGTTGACCCATCATTTCTCAGGCTAATAGGAAAATGAACAGGGCTGCAATTCTTTTATCCCTTGCTCAGCTGATGCCAAGGGAATGGAAAAGAACTCTATGGCTGCACCCTAAATGCTAGGTGACAATCCTGCAGATATTTAGGTTAATAACTTTCTCTCTACCTACAGGCAGGTCTGGGGAAGCCTGCCTGCGGGGACAGGTCTCAGAGCCATTTCCAGGAGGTGAAGACTTCAGATTCTCTGACAATTCATAGCATTTTGGGACCAAGGAAGAAAATCACATGTCCCACAGAAGCTCCAACTTAATAAACTGCAGCCATTGAGTATGGTACATGGCCTTTAGCAATAAGTAAAAACAAAATCTGAGGTTGTTTTTCCTTGCATTGTATTTTTAGAGGGCCAGGAAGGCAGCTTGTTGCCTATGACTGTGATAACCAGGAAACAGTTGTGAACTTAGCTCTGGACAATCAGTTGTATTTACCCGTATCATTATAACTCTGTGTCTGCCAACCTAAACTGTTACATTGGAAGGAGTACCTGCATTTGAGTGACAGGTTACAAAATAATTTTTGAAGCCCATTCTTGTGTAGACACCTAACTTAAGAAACATATTTTTCTCAGGTTTTCCTGTTTTGTGAGGATTTTAGTTTGGCTGTGTGGTTTAGAGGTATGCCCGAAATACCGAACCTATGTAAAAACGGCAGAGATCCTGGGGAGAGACTGTCCTTAGAATCTAAAACTTCAGTGGTCACACACACATTCCCTCTGTTTTTTCCTCCTCAGATCTCGTAGTAGAAATTCTTGGGGTGAACAAATGCCGGGTGAGCTGGGGTCTAGTCTTGGAGTCACTACAACAACCGCTCATCAACAGGTAAGTGGAAGAATGTTATTCCAACCTCAGCGTAGTTAAAGCTGTCTCTGGTCTTAGAGGCATCCAAGGTTTCTGAGTGAAAAGCCCACATTCCAAAGAACAGGATTGATGTCTTGACTTGGTCTGGGCACTGACTACAGAGTTTGATGTCCAGATCCACACACTCAGTAAAACCCACACCATCAGGCTTCAGAGCAGATCTTCATGTGCTAGGAAGTCAGTCTTGGACAAACCACCATTTGTGTTTGGAAGAACTCTACACAGGCCCCCACATGAGCTGCTGAAAATGACCTCTTATCCTCCAGGCTTGTTCAGCATACTTGCTCAGTGCTCTTTCCAACATCTGCCAGTCCCTGTGAATGCTCCAAGAGCGTACCCTGGCCCGTGTATCATAGACCATGTAACGATGTTCACCATAAGCCCCTGGCCTCATAGCAAAGCTGTGATTCATGTCAGGACCAGGAGTTGTCTTTGCTTCATATCAAGTAGACAAGATAGTAAGGTTGGAATTTCATAAAGGGACCAGAAATGCTGGGTGAGGAGTCCTAGAATAATCCAGAAGAGGTAGATTCCATCCCCTGGGCTGTTACTCTTCTAGAAGTATTGAGTAATCTTACACTCAAACCCTACCCCAGAGTAGACTGTGTTTGTTAACTTCCTCAAGGATCCTGGCTTTGCCTCACTGCCTGTAAGGCAGCCTATAAATTTAAGGTAATTAATTATGAGAAACAGCAGTAGTCAGGAGCTCTGAAAGTGTCTAGTAACCTGACATCTCAAGGATTTGTTAGCACAGTTCCTCAGCGCAGTGCTAATGTAACTACGTAAAGAGAAATGGAATTTTATAAAACTTAATGTTATGTAAAACTAGTCTTATATACAACTGTTCTTACCTTTATTAGGGCCAGAGGCTTTTATTAGTTCAAAAAACATTAATTTCTTAGCAGAAGTTTCATCAAGCTATTGAAGTTTAGCATATCGGTGATGGAGGAGGAGAAAATAAATGTCATAAACAGGATCTTGTGTTTCCTGACTGAGCCAAACCCCAAGTTTTTTGCCCATTTGTTTCAGGCATTTGATTTACTGTCTTGGGGACATCATCCTGGAATTCTTGGATCTCAGTGCCTCTGTTGAGAAGTCTGCTGCTACCACCTCTGCCTCAGATACCCCAGGCAACTCTAAGAGGATGGGTGTCTCCTCTTAGCTGGTTATTCACGCTTTCTTCCGAGTTCAGGGAAGTAGTTACTCGGCCACCAAAGACCATTCAGGAAGCCTGTGCCCTCTTGAAATAGGCTACAGCTAAGAAGGCCTAGGTTCTCAGTGGCTCACTTCCCTCCCACTTCTGCTCCATTTGTAGCAGGTGACAGGGGTATGTGTGTCCCAGTTGCATGCACATTTATTTCCATGTTTCTTTTGGAACACTGGGATTGTTGCTGGTGAGTAGATCCTGTTTCCTTTGGGAAAAGAAGCTGTGAGGTAGAGGAATGAGCCCCTTTTGCTTCTCCTTTTGCCATCCTCCCTGAGATTGTTTGCCAGAATCCTGGCCCTGTGCACACATGTGCTTAATCCACCAGCACACAAGCTCTGGATAGAACAGGAAAAAAACTGTGGCCAGATTTCCTTGGAGGAGAAAACAACCTTCTGAGCTCTCTGTTCCTAACCGGAAACTAAAAATTCATTCAGGGCCATTCTCACAAACCAGACTCCTGGGTCTAATCTAGTTTCCCAACAGTTCCAGAAGAAGAAGGAGGGAAGAAAATTTTTCAAGGAACCTCTTGCTCATGTGTTGCTGTTTCCCAACACATCAGCCTTGTGGAAGATGTCATGAGGTTGCTTCCCCGGGAGGCTACACTTTTCCTTTCCAGAAGACTCAAAACTGACTGCCAAAGCTTCTGGTAAATCCACCCCACCCTTTACACCCTTTCCTGAAAGGCATTTGTACCACACATTTTATTTATTGGCTTTTCTCCCAACCCTCTGCCCTAGAGCAATTGAGTTTTTGAATTGATGACCCTCTCTATATCTTCAGCAAAATTGCATGACAAGCTGCATATCCAGCCTCAGTTTTTCCAAGGAGAAGGTAAAGTACTTGCCTCCTGTCTTAAGAATGCACAGAGAGTAGGACTAGCAAGCCTGGGGGATGAAACCTCCCTTTGTAAGTCTTTGACAGAGAACTTTTATTATTCTGAACAGGTAAGATTAGCAAACTTACAGGGAATAGCTTCTTATTTCCCATTCCTTATGGTTATAATTAGTCTTTTAACAACACCAGCATGAAGGCAAAGGTGTTTTATCAGACTGCAACATCTCTTAGCAAGGCAAAGCAATTGGGAATTGCTGGAGAAGGATAAATGGTGATGGAAAAGGATACAGACAGTCACAGGGAAGTGCTGTATATTAAACACATGTGAATAGCTGGCAAAAAGGTGTCAAGGATGTCACTGCGAGCCCTTTGGCTTCACACTTGCCTGTTAGCGCCTTGCTTTCGCCGAATTACCAGAGCCTGCCGCTTGAAGGAAGGTCTTGGAGTTAGACTGATGAGAAGGCAATGGGGTGTCAAAAACAAGTGTCAAAGTTCTCTTAGATTCTGAAGTAGGTGATGAGCACACAAAGTGGTTTGTGAGAGAAAGTTGTAAAATCTTTTTACTTTTTTGCCCCTCTGGAGGCTTTTAACCCTAAATTGTGTCTGATTTATTTGGGAGGCTTAGGTGTGCAATTCTTGCCCAAAGGCAAGGAGATGAATGAGATGTCTCATGGCTCCTTCTAGCCTTAAAAGTTGACCATTACAGTGACTTTATGGCTCCAAAGTTCTTGAAGCATCTCCAGCCCTAGACTTTGACAGGAAAAGGTTGCTCAGCGTCTCTACCTTCTGTGAGTACCTACAGGAGTCCAGCCAATGTGTTAGAGCTGATCATTCAGCTGCTTCAGTGAGGGCTAAGATCCTATTCTCGATGGGCATAGGGGGGCAGCCCTGTTTTATGCCACTTTTCTCTCCCCATACCTTCCCTTCATGTGTACTTAGCCACCTGTGTTGCTTTGAATCTGCTGCCAGTTCTGGCTGAAATGTGGCACAAAATCAGTACATCAGACACACCATGAAATCCCTGTGGCTGTAAATTCTAAGGAATCTTTTGACACTTCCAGCCCAAAGAACTTATTTTTATTTCATATTGCATAAGAGTCCCCACCTCTACTCCATGTACCCCAAAAAGATAAGCTGTCCTCAGATCCTCCTTCTACCCAGGAGGGAAATAATGGATATTGCCAAGGGAACAATCACAACTTTGAAAATTACCTGCCAATTTTGGGTAGCAGGTTCAGACAACAAGAGAGTAACAACTGGTAGAGAGCCACAGGTATCTGGAAAAGATACTCCCAGCTGACAGGGTGATAAAAGGCAGGGAAGAATTGGGCCTGTGCTAATCCAGGAAGGTTTTTTTGTTTGCTTGTTTTTGTATTTACTCGTGACTAAATTTTATTCATTTAAGTCAGAATTTTGATATTTGAAATAAGACTACTTTCCCTTTTCTTAATATCTATAAAAAAGACGAGACAGGGATGCTGTGTTCTTTCTGTCCAATTCTAAATGTGATCTTTGCCATTGATTATTTGAATTCAAGAAAGCTGTACTTTGTCATCACATATAACTCACAGTTCCATTTTCACATTTTTGGATTAGACTTAATAAAACCTAAATGGAAAATAAATTCCTAAACCTGAGCCTAGGAGCATGTATAAATTTTAAAACAATACAAGCTACTCCAATTTCCATTTTGGAAATTTCCAGTTTACAAGGTGATTTTCTTATTGTTGTAAAGAAACACATAATGTGAGATCTACCCTCTTAAATTAAGTGTATAGAACATTATTTATTTTGAGATAGTACATTATTAACTAGAAGCAGCACACTATTTTGTAGCAGACTGCTTCCGGTTTTTCATCTTGCATAACTAAAGTTTATACCCATTGAACAGCATCCCCTCATTTCCCTTCCCACTAGCTTCTGGCAGTCACTATTCTACTTTCTGCTTCTGTGAGTTTGACGACTTTGAACGCCTCATATAAGTGGAATCATGCAGTGTTTGTCCTTCTTTGACTGACTTATTTCACTTAGCATAATGTCCTCCAGGTTCATCTGTGTTATAGCATGTGACAGAATTTTGTTTTTAAGGCTGAAAACATTCCATTGTATGGCTATGCCACATTTTCTTTGTTCATTCATTGAGGGACATTTGGGTTGGCTCCATGCCTTGGTTATTAAGAATAATGCTGCAGTGAACATGGGAGTATTAATATTTCTTTGAGGCCCTGCTTTTAATTATTTTACATAAATACCCAGAAGTAGGATTGCTGGATCATATATCATTCTGTTTTTAATTTTTTGAAGACTTTCATACTGTTTTCCATATTGACTAGACCATTTTACATTCCCACTAACAATGTACAAGGGTTCCAATTTCTCCACATCCTCTCCAACACTTGTAATGTTTTGTTTTTTCATAATGACATCTTAAAAGGTATTAGGTGATATTAATATCTCGTGGTTTTGATTTACGTAGCCTAGAACATTTTTGAGTCTTCCTGTGTCCTACCCAGGTTATTCATTTCCAGCTACTGCTCTTCCTTTGCTCTTAGCACCCAACACCAATTGTTAGGTCCTGGATGAAGTAAAAATATGTGTAACTATGATCCCTGGCTATATGAATCAGGATGCTCTGGACAGGAATTAAATTATGAGGAAAATTTATTTTCTTTCATAACATTAGTATGTGAGTAGGTAAGCCCAGGAGTTTGGTGATTCAGCAACTCTGAGACTTCTTAAGGGGCCTGAATTCTTTCCATCTTTCTTCCTTGCCATTAATTAGGTCAGCTGTGTCCTCAGACTGCCTGCCTTCCTGGTGCTGTAGTTTCAGGCATCACTCCCAGAGATAACATTCATAAAAGAACAGGAGCATCTCTTCTGTGTTTTCTTCTAAGGAATAAAGGAACCATTTCCCAGAAGTCCTTCAAGAGTCCTCTTCTAGGCCGGGCACAGTGGCTCACACCTACAATCTCAACACTTTGGGAGGCCAAGGTAGGGGGATTGTTTGAGGGCAGGAGTTGAAGACCAGCCTGGAACATAGCAAGACCCTGTCTCTACAAAAAATATAAAAAATGAGTGGGGCATGGTGGCTCTCGCCTGTGGTTCCATCTACTAGGGAGGCTGAGGCAGGAGGATCACTTGAGCCCAGGAATTTGAGGCTGCAGTGAGCCATGATCACACCACTGCATTCTCGCCTAAGTGACAGAGTGAGACCCCAAATCAAAGGAAAAAAAAAAAAAAAAACAACTCTTATGACTCATTGGCTAGAACTACCCACCTCATGCCAATCCACTGACACTGTGAATGGCATTGTGATTGACTTTCAATAGTATTTGCCCCCAGAGATGAGGTCATCTTCCGTGAAGGTCAGATATCTACAGAAATAATTGATGTTAGCAAGAAAGAAGCAGAGAATGGGTGTTGATAGACAGTGTCTGCTCTAGGGATGGGTCATTCTGCCAACATTAAGCAAATCCCCTGTCTACTCTCAAAATGCCTGGTACCAGCTAATAGTTAACATTTTCTGAGAGCGTTACTTAGAGTCTTTACATATGTTTACTTATTTAACCCACAAATCAACCTTTAAAGGTAGGTTCTGTTGTAGTGGGTTGATGCAAAAGTCATTGCAGTTTTGCCATTTTAATGCAATTACTTTTGCACCAGTCTAATATATCCCCATTTTATCAATGGGGAACATGAGGCACAGAGTGGTTATGTCTTACCCACAGTCATTTGCAAGGGAGTGATAGAGCCTAGATACAAATCATGTCAGTCTGCCTCTGAGCCTACATGTATAGCCACTATACTAAACTGCCGTTCTACCTTACAAAGCAGAACAAGACCAGGTTCTCACTTTCAAGGAGTCTGCAGTCTAGTATAGGAGCCAGCAAACTTTCTCTGTAAAGGTCTGGAGACTAAATGTTAGGTTTTGCAGCAGTATGGTCTCTGTTGTAGCTACTCAGCTTTTCCATTGTAGTATAAAAACAGTCGTAGACAATTCATAAACAAGTGTGGCTGTGTTCCAGTAAAACTTGATTTACAAAAATAGGCAGCTGACCAGATTTGTTTCATGAGTCATAGTTTATGGCCCTGAGGTCTAGTGAGTTAGAATACTGCTTACCAAATTGTAATGTTTGTGTGATTCGCGTCGGATCAGTTTAAAATGCAAATTTTGATTCAGTAGGTCCGGAGTAAGGCCTAGTAAAAGTGTAAGTGCTATGCTCTGAAAATGTCGAGAGCATGATTATCACCCTCCTCTGCTGTTGGAGGGGCAGGGAGCATTTGGAGATGCCTTGTTGCAGGAACCCATTCAGCCAAGCTGTCCTGGCAAGCCGTACCTCCCACCGCTCCGTCCACACCGGCTGTTGGTCCAATCTAACTTTGCACCGGAGCAAGATGTGTTTTCCCAAGATGAGGAGAGGAAGGTTAGCCCACGCTGCTGGATGTGGAAGGGAATGGGAACCAAGGAAAGAATGGTAACTGGGGAGGAAGGGAAACCATGATACTTTTGTAGTTGAAGGCCTAACTGGGCGTGCTTTGCCATAACTTGGCCCCTCTGCCTCCTTTCCACTGGGAGTGCCAGAAATCGCAGGGCAGCAGTCACTCACCCTGCCTTTGTAGACAAGAAAATGAAACCATCAAAGGGTGAAGTTCAGCTAGCCTCTTTCCATCAGTCTTTTATGGTATAAAGGATGAGAGAGGCCGTGAGGGAGACATTGCCCCAAACATGATGTCCACATCCTAAGACTTGCCTGATATTTCGTATTACACAAAGACGACATTGACTGGTTTAAGAGAAAAAAAAAAAAAGGAAATCCAGAAGAATGTGTTAATTGTCAAGCATGAAACAAGTGAAAATCATCAGAATCTTTTTCTTTCTGTGACTTGGTGGCAACAGTCTGTAAAGCCAAGGCCACCGTGCAGTGGTAGGGGAAATTTGGGCACCCGCAGTCACCTTGGCAGACTCATGATGCTATTTTCAGACTTGTGGAGCCTTGCGCTGCCTCCCTGTCATCCTCACCTGTCTCTGGTCTGAAAGTCCATTTTAACTCTGCTTTCTTGGAGGCAGAAACAAGCATGTGACAGGCTGCAGAGAATTACTCCTGGCTTTGATGTCTCTTCACCAGCTTGACAAAACCTGGTTTCTCCACCTGTCTTTACTCTCTAAGCCTTACCTGCAAGCACTTCCATGAAAGCCACCAGCACACCATCTCTGGGATGCAGAAGGTTAGGAGGGAAGAATTGAAAAAACAAAACGAAGGTAACAGTATCAAGATCCAAACTTAGAAAACATTTCTTGAAGTGACATTATCTGCTCCTTTTAACCCCATCCCTTTGTCACCAGTCAGTGTTTGTTTAGGAAGTGTAAGCTAATTTTAATATTAAAATGTTGTAGTGATTAAGAAGGTAAGTTTGTGAATAATGTATGAATCATCCACACTTTTGTCTTTTTTCCCACCTTATGTTCCGTGCTGCACCCTGTTATAAGCAGAGTTGACTGTGATTGCTTCCAGAAACTTTGATTAATCCATGAGAGTAAAGACCTAGCTCGATAAACACAGAAGTCCCTGATTGCAGACAAAAGGACTCAAATATCAACAGAAGCAATGATTTGTTTATACTGTGTTCAACTGGATGTGGTGACTTGTGAGCATAGGTAATCAGCCCTTTTGCCCGCACCCCTGGGTGAAGAATCATTCTACTCCTGTAACTATCAAAAAGATTAACCATGAATGTTGGTATGAAATATCTGCTTTTCATGCCTTGACACTAAGGAGACTAGACCTTATTAAGGGAGGAAAAACACTTTTGGAGTTTACCTCCTTTACACATGCTGCTTGCATGGAATCCAAATTCAGTGAGCTGTCGGCAGGCCAGTTCCTTGCCACTTTGTAAAGTTTACCCTCTGTTATCTATAAATGCAAGTGGCTTTTTCAAGAATAGCAAGGGCAGCTTTCATTAAGGACTCGTGCATCTCTAGGAGAATCATATGGGCTTGGTTGGCAGTAGAACATTTTCTTGGGGACAAAATGTATTATAGATGATTTAGGCAGGAGGTTAGATGAGAAAGTTCCACAAAAATCTAGGGATTTTTTATTCTGCCCAAACCACCATGTTCCTTCCTGCTTTCATTTTTTTTGTTCATGCCCTTCCTTCCACATGGTAGATTACCTTCTCTCCTCTGGCTGGGCAGGTAGACTACCTCTGCCCATAAGCACCAGTTCAAGTTCCCTTTTCAAGAAGCACTGTCTGATTGCACCAGCCAAAACTCTCCCCACTTTCTTTTTAGTTATTTACACTGCCTCTCTAGTCAATGTGCATGTATATGAAGTCCTCAGTAAGAGATTATAATTCTTCAAGGGCAACAAACATAACTTTTATCTTTTTTAGTCCCATTATGTCCTTATGCCCCCCAACTATATGTAGATACCTAGTGCACGATAGGTACAAAATAAATATTAAAGTTTACTTAATTAAAGATTGTTTATTTAAGAGGCAAATTTTGTGAATAAGTCTGGATCTTGATACTGTTCCTTTCATTTTGTTTATTCCTTTCTCCCGACCTTCCACATCCCAAAGATAGTGTGCTGGTGACTTTTGTGGAAATGCTTGCAGGTAAGGCTTGAAGGGTGAAGGTATGTGGAGAAACCACTGTAAACCTCTTTGAGATTAACCACTTATTCCAGTGGAGGGCACTGGCTCATTTGTACCAGACCTGCCCCAGACAGCTTTGTACTTCTTGCATGTGGGTGGGGACCCAAAAGGTTTCCTTTTCAGTGGATCTATTTGGATGAGATAAAGAAATCTGTTGCTCAAATGTTTTCATCAGAGGCTACCCCCTGTTCAGGTGTGTACCCTGCATCCATGTGGGTTTGCGGATGGCATATGACATTTGCAGCGCCAGAGCTCATTGCCACAGATCAAAGGGAAGTAAGCATGCATATGTGGATGCAGCAGGAATAGCTGTGGTCTTTCTGCTGAAGAGCAGGGTTATATACCTCCTGTTAGAAATCTAGAGAGGACTGAGGCAAGAGCTTGTATTGAAACACAAGCAAGCTCCATGTTTGCTTTTGGACATGGAAGAAAGAGTACTGTTGGGGTGGAATGACCTCAGTTTTTAATAGGATTAGGATTTCTGTGGATTTTTCCCAAGTCAGAAATTTTCTTCATCTAGCAGGCAGCTTCACCCAATTACATCTCTATGTTCATTTCTGAAACTCCTTTGTTAAAAACAAAACTAAATAGCAACAGAGAAGAAACTTTCTTCAAAAAACTCATATCTGTCATTTCTCCTGTTCTCACGGAACTTCAAAATTGCTTTTCTTTATTCCTTTTTTTTTTTTTTCTAGATCAGCTCATCAGTCTTTGTAGGTGACTTGGCTACCCCACTAATCTAATTGTCTTTTTGATAGTTAAATCAATATGGACACCAACTTAAGGCTATATGTGAACCTTAAATGCATGATAGTCCCTGTACTTGATTCCACAATTGATATTGTGTGAGGAAACTTGGCCAAATATTCTCTTCTGTAAAGTCAGAAGAACCACCAACCCTAAGAATCAACATTTTGACCAATTCTTTATATGTTGCAAACTATTCACACAACTAGAAAGTTTAGCCATTCACATCTCTTCCCCTGGTTTTAAGTCCCAGCTTCTGAGACTCAGAAAGTTTAGTCACTTGAACTTTCTGTGGAAAATCTGTTGTAAAAACAATTCAGACATTGGAAAATATAAAATAGCCTCCAGAGATCCTGATAAAGCTTCCTCTCCCCAAATCCCTCTACAGGTTTATCCATGAGAAACTTTCTGAAAGCTGATGAGAAAATACTGAGTAGTTAATGCTGAAATGGGAAAGATGATAAGTAAAAGCAAAAACCTGTTGATGGCATCTGTTCATATAGTTCCATGTGCCTTTTTACTCACCTGCCCTGATAGGCAATGTAATGAAGTTTCCTTTTCAAACATAAAATGTAATTAAACAAAGCTTATCTTAAATTGGCTGGACCCACACAACTTGATTGAGACGTAAACAGCTGTCTTCATTTTGAAGCACCTACACTAGTCAAGCTTCTTTCTAACCTGCCCTTAGCGTTTGCCTGTTGGTCTGTCTTCCCTACTGGACTATTAATCCCTTGGAGGCAGATTGTCTTGTTTCCCAGAGTTTTTCCAGCATATACCATGGCAGACAATTTTCTCCTTATCTATTCTATCTCATAAGCCTCAGCTAGTGCCTCCATCCTCGGGTGCATAGCCTAGTGACAGGCATGTAACAGATTTTGCCTGCAAGCGGTTGCTGAGCCGTAAATGAAGTTGGCAACCTTCTTGTGGCAGTGAGTAACATATTTCTTTCCTCCTGATAGGCTTGGAATCCTCATCCCCATCTGGCAATTTTCTGTCTTTTCTACACTCACAATGGAGCCCACACCCCTCACAACCCCCTTGACTAAACCAGATGACAGCAAGAATGCCTAGTTCCAAGTGAGCAAGGGTGAAGCCTTAGGCTCTTGTCTCCTCCAGACCTCCTCTCTGCTATGAAAATATACTGGGTGTGTGATATGGTACTCAATTGTGGTTTTGATTTGCATTTCTCTGATGGCAAGTGATGATGAGCATTTTTTCATGTGTCTGTTGGCTGTATGAATGTCTTCTTTTGAGAAATGTCTGTTCATATCCTTTGCCCACTTTTTGATGGGGTTGTTTGTTTTTTTCTTGTATATTTGTTTGAGTT
>NW_016805314.1:541625-572846 GCF_001698545.2 Rhinopithecus bieti | reverse complement strand
GGGTGGGGGGTGGGGGGCGGAGGAGTACTTAACCTCAAACTGAGAAAAAGGATGTCCTGAGCAAGTTTCATAGCATAGCAGCTCCCATCTGAAATGTGAAGCTTTGAAGGCCTGTTGCTACAGTAACCAGCTAGCTCCTGACTCCAATGCCTGTCTAATCTAAGGTGGAAATGTCCCAGAAACAGACCCCAGGCTGGCAGCTCTTAACTATGACCCATCTCATAAGCACATATCCAGCTGTAGTCTCTTGGTTGCCGAGGTGAAGGGGCCTCTGTATCACCACAGGAAAAAAATCCGATGAATTCTGGGCTCAAAAAGGGTGTTGCTTTTTTTTTCCAGTAACAGACTCTGCAACCTAGTCCCTGGTGAAAGGGCTCCACACCCACCCGTTTTATGTGTATAATGCTGAGCTAAAGTGGGAAGGAGCAGTAACACCAAAGGAGGCTAATTCTCTTCCTGTCAGTATGAGAGAGTCTGTGCCCCAGTACGTGAAAAGGGAAGGCATGAAAAGGGAAAAATCAGCCTTCTGGAAGCACCTTCTTACCACAAGAAAACAGGTGATTCAGAGTATCTTCGAGACTCAGCCAGATTGTGTCTAACTCTTCAGGCAATATGAAGGCAGAGATGGAGCCATTTCAGAGAACAGATTTTTTTTTAAATCATTTTGTTCTTTGGAATTGTCGCGGGATTATGATGTGGGTTCTCATAAAAATTTCCCTCACCCAAAACCCACCCAAAAGAAAGGCAGTGAAATGGGGAGGAACACACATTTGCCTGGCCTCAGAAGAACTGCCTTGTAGTTATGAGTTCTAGTGATCTTGGACCAATCTCTTCACTTCCCTAGACCTCAGTTTCTTCCATACAAAGAAGTTGAACTGGATCATAGAAAAGTCGCTGTCCAGCTTGGTAATACCAGATAGGGAGCGGAAGCTGTCTCTTAGTGCATGACCAGATTCCGGAACAACGATGATAGTCTCCATGTTTCTCCTCAAAATGAGTCTCATCTCAGTAGAGACTTCTTCCACCTCATTTAGGTCTCAATTTAAGGAAGGAAGAAAGGAAAGAAACCTTGGGGTTCTCTTCTTGAAAGGAATATACTTGACTTTCTCTAGGCTTCTAGGATAAAAACTTCCTATCCTTCATTTTTCATCTTTAAACCTGCCAAAATCAAGTTGACTAAAGATACTATACAGATATGTAAAAGAAGCTGCATCCTGAAATTTTCACGGAGTGCAAGAGCCTGCTCACCGCCAGTTAGTCTTTTCCAGGATGGTGGTGGCACTGATCATCCAAGTCACACTTTTATGTTCATGTCCCACAGCGTTTCCCACCAGCCATCTCATTTCACCTTTTCATCATTCCTCTGAGGAACAGACTTCACACATGTATAGGACTTTTTATATCACAAAGTATTTCATTTCCAATGTCTTATTTAGATTTTGACAATCACTGTTTAAGGTAATTTGGCAAGTTATTAATACTCATATCCTCATTTTGCTGAAGAGGAAACTGAAATACAGAGAGTTTGTCTTCTGCCCAAGATCACTCGCCCAGTTTATTGGGAGGCAGCAGCACAGGGATTAAGAACATGGACTATGTTGGCAACCAACCAGGTAGAATCCCAGCTCTGCCAGTAGTTAGCTCTGTGTCCTTAGGAAAGTGATTTCACACTTCTGTGGCTTACTTTTCTTGTCCATTAAATGCTCATAAGAATAGTGCTTTCCTCACAGAGATTGGGTGGGCAAGGGAGCTAAATGAGCTAATATATTTAAGAACAACCTCGAGCACACAGTGCATAATAAATGTCATTATTATTAGCAAAGCCAGGACCTGGGTCTTCCAGCATCTAGCTCAGTGGCATTTCTGCTGCCCTACACCAGGACTATCCTTTGTATACAGGTGTGAACCTAAAGCCTTCAGTGTTTCAATGAAAAGTTCACCCAAGGTCTTTCTGTTCAGTAAGTCTAGAGCTAAGGGTTCCTGGCACTCTGTTCAGTCCTTTTGCTGTTAAACCACACTGCACTCCGTTGCTCTGGGCAGAATGTCAGACCTTACGTTTTTAAAATGTATAAACCAAGCACTCTTATTTAATATTGCTGACAGCCTGAAGGCAGACACTCCCACTCTTCTGGGGAAGAGGGTCTTCTCCTCTGCCATCTTAAGGAGCTAAAACGACTTGATTGGGCAGCTCATTGCAGTGGGCACATGTTTATTACTGTCTCCCAGCCTTTTCTCACGCTGTTTGTCCGCTGGAATTACCACTAGGGCCAGGCCATTTGAGTATTTGACTGTTGTCTTAGAGTTCTCTGAGTACAAATCTTGTTTTCCATACCTTTATTAGGTACTTTTTAAGAATGAAGACTGTGTTGTATGTTGCTTTGTACTCTCTCCTGCACATCAAAAATGCTTAGTAAATAGATATACAAATGTTTCTTGATTCATAAATTGATTGACTGTTTGATGCACTAATGGTCACCTCTAAGTTGTTTACAGTTGTCTCTTCCCATCTCTTAGTTGCAAGTTTCAGATGATCAAAGAATGCCTAAGTGGCATTCAGCAGTACAGTGCCTCAGTAAAGGTAGAATTTTTAGGAACCGTACGTGCAAGAGTGGAAGAAGTTCTCTCTGCACCCACAGGAGGTCATTTGCTACAAAGCCTCAGAACCTGGCCTCTGCCTTGTCAACCTGCATGCTGTGTGCATGGAAAAACAGGCCTGAGCCAGGGCTTATCCTGTCACCCAAAGTCCACTCCATGTAGTATGCCTGAACCAAACATGACCTTGTTCTACAGTTAAAAACAAGTGAAAGTCATCTGCTGGGATCACTTGGTAATAAAGTCCTGCGACAGAAGGGGCTCTGCTTAAAGGGCAGCTCAAATCCAGGCATTAAAATAACCTAAATGGTGTCGTTTTCTGATCAAATTCCTTTCCCTGTCGGGTTTGTGATTTTTGAGCCTGAGAATGTCCCTCGCAGCTCAGGTTTCTCTGCTGTCACACTGATCTCAGGCCTGGAATGCAAGCACTGGCCATTGAGGTCTCATGTAACTATGTCACAATCCCAAAATGGAGAGACATTATCTCATAGATGGTGCAGCAGTCGGGCACCAGTGTGTGGCTGGCAGGCACAGCTCAGAATGCAGCCCTGGGCATATTCCACATCCACAGTTCTCAGTGGACACAGGGTCTGATGCCCCAGGCTCCAAGCCGTGCTCCAGTAAGTTAGGGTCTTGCACATCTTCGTGCTCAGGAGTAGGGACAGGAAGACAGAGGCTGGGAGGAGATGGGCTCACTTCTGGGCCAGTCCGGTTGGTTTTCAGAAAGGTGATTCCTGGTCACCAGGCCCTTGAGCACCTGGAGGCTTAGGCAGAGTGCAGAGAGCAGCCATTCACAGGAGAAGACCGCCCTGGAGGCAGCGCTGGAAGCCGTCCTCCCTTAACTGGGCCTCTAGGGCAGGTGGGGCCTAGTGGCCTGTGAGGTAAACAGCTCTTTCAGCACTTAGAGAATGAGACCTCAAGGGGAAACCGTTAACCCTTTCCTAGAGTAACAGCATCAAAGTCCTAACCATGTAGATCATGAAATCTCATTTGAATTCAGAGGAGCACCTTCTTATCCAGCCTTGAGGAATCAGGCGGCTTCCTTCCTTCTTGATTAGCCTCTTCACACCCCTTATTTCCCATGGCTCTGATGTGAGATGCTTTTGTTCCAACCAAGCCATTGCCAATTAGGCCATGCCCACTCCTGCCCACTCCCTCTGCTCACTCCTTCCTTGCCTAAACAGTCTGCCTCTCTCATTTTGCCTGGTCCTTTGCTCAAGGTCCACATTAAACTCCCCCTGCTCGCCCAGGCATCTCTGAATGCCTGAGTCCCCATTTCTGGAGCTCCTTCAGAACCAGTGTCTGCACCATGCATTGGATTCTTGGCACACACCTCCTTCCACCATCAGTACCTTCTCTTGTGTAGATGAGTGCATGTCCCTTAGGAGTGTCCTCTAGCACAGACTGTGTTTTATCTCTGGGTACTCCCAGAGCCTAGCAATGAGCCTTGCACACAACACTGACTCGAGAATGCTCTTAAACTCTAAAGGCATCTTAGAATCAAAACCTAAGACTACATCCAGGAATACAGCCTTGTTCCCCCGTCTCCCAGTGTCCTTACACACCAAGCACATGCCTGAATGTGAAGCCTTCTCATTTGCTCTTTCCTCTACCTGGCATGGTTCACTCCCCTACTCCAGTGTCTCTGCACAAATGCCACCTTCTCAGGCTTTCCTGACCACCCTGTCTAAAAAATAGCATTCCTTATCCCATAATCCCTAATCCTGCTGATTTTTCTTCATAGCACTTACTATTGATTTATTTTCTATTGTTATACGATATTACATTATACTACATTTAATTGTTTTAATTGACAAAACTGTATAGATTTATTGGGTACAACATGACATTTTAATATATGTATACATTATGGAATGGCTAAATCAAGTTATTTAACATGTTTTATCTCACATATCATTTTTTGTGGTGAGAACACTTAAAATTTACTCTTTGAGCAATTTTCAAATATACAATATATTGTTAACTGTAATCACCATGTTTTACAATAGATCTCTTGAACTTATTCCTCCTGTCGAACTGAAATTTTGTGTCCTTTGACCAGCATCTCCCCAGTCCTCCAACCCTTCAGCCTGTCAGCCACCGTTTTACTCGGTGGTTCTGTGAATTCAGCTCTTTAGAGTTCACATTTAAGTGAGACCATGCAGTGTTTGTCTTTCTGTGCCTGGCTTACATCACTTCAGGTTACACTATATATGTTTAAATCTTTCATTGTGTGTGGTTCCCATAAGAATGCAAGCCCCATGAGGGCCAACACCTTGCTTTATTCACAGCTCACCCTACAGCTCTGCCTTCAGCAGTGTGAGGAATATCGTAGGTGCTCACTGTTTGTCGAATGAATGGATAGGTGAATGAATGAGCAAATGAATATTTTTCTGTAAAGCAAGGACCACCCTGTGTGATAATGTGACATGCAGCCCACCGCGGGATGATACAAGGCTTCTTTTCACAGAACCGAAGAGTGTTTGAACTATAAAGGTCCTTGAAAGTAGGTCACCTTCCCAATTGTACAGAGTAGGAAACTGAGTCCCAGAGAGGGACTCAGATGGAAATGAACACTTGGAAAGTTAGTATCTTTGATTTCTAATACTTCTTCCTAGAGCATAGTCCGACGTAACAGTTCATCTGGCGAGATTCTGAGTTTACTGATTTTCTATAGGTTTTGCATTAGAATAATTTTATAATAATCAAAAGCAAATGAGAAAAAGGCCAATAGCATAAAATTTCACTCCTTCACACTCCCAAGTGTTTTTTGAGGCATTACGGAAAAGGAAGCATCTATGCTGGTTGGTCCAGCATCCCTTTAGAAGCTTAGAGCTGCAGAAATACTGTTGGAACATCGTTTCTTTATTCTTCCCATACTTAGTGTGTTGGGCCGAACCCTGAGGACTGTCTGCCTTGGAATAGAGAGGAAATCCAAGCATATGTGCAAAGCTGAGCTGCCCTTTCAGCCCCAGGTCTTCAATGGGCCTTCTCCTCAGGCACCTGCGAAATGCCAGCAGGGTCATTGCTGGTGGAGGGGTCCCACTCAGTGCACCCCTGGGAATGGCTCAGCCGCACTGTGGGTGTAAACATTAATCACACAACCATTCTACATACTCCTTTTTTATTCTCCAGAGAGTGCCAGGAAAAGTCCTGCCCAGTCAAAAGTCTTCTTGTAGCTGGGCATTGAGAGTGATTGCCCCTCTCTCTCCTTGTAAGATTATGTTTGACAGCAATGAAAACCAACAGTTTAACAGCAGTAATCTCTTGGCAGGACAGATTGATATGAGCCTTGTCCCAAAACAAAGTAATCCTTTCAGGGAAGTGTATTTCAAGTTGAGCTCACGTTCCCAAGATGCTGAGATTCTTATGTGGCTGACACAGGAGCTGAGGCTGAGCCCCAGCCAGGGACATCCAACGATTGCCAGTAACACCACGGAGCTGAGTGAAGATTCAGGGGCTGAGTGTGTTCCTGAGTGCTTCAAACTGGGGGACCTGGAAACACCAGGGGACTCCTGGGGAAAGGCTGTCAACTCCAGCCTGCTCTTCCTAAATGGCCTTGTTAGTGACTTCAACCCTAGAGGTGAGGCATGTGGGTCAGAATAACATTCCCTTTCTTTTCCCTTCACCTCCTTTTTCTCCACGGTTCCTTTCCATAACTTCTTTATTTGCTGCCTAGAGGAGCTTTCTGGACATTTTGTCTCCAGGAAGCATGTCACCTGTGCCTGACAACTTATGACCTCACATGCCTCTGGTCTTCTTCGCCAAGGTAGCTATAAAGGCTTGCTTTCTAGGCCGGGTTTCCCTGCACAGGCGCACTGAACCACTCAAACCTCAGAGGTGGAAGTGCCCAGCGGTCCTCATGGCCAGTTGGGGATAACGGAGTCATTGCCGCAGCCCAACTTCTGAAATTCCACAAGAGGGCGCCCAAGGTCTCCCAGGTCTGGCCACACCCGCTGGCCTTGAGGCCGGAAGGTGGCGCTGTTGCTTTAGCCATCAGGAAAGGCAAGGCTGTGAACAGCGGGTGGGGACATCCCTGGGTGCGGAGGGTGCTACCTAGAGGCGATGCTGTGCCTGTGGCGGCCAAACAGTGCCACCCACTCCGGGAAGCAAAGCCAAGCGCCGGACGCTGGGTATGGGAGAGAAGAGCCACCCGACTCAAGGGAGGGCTCTAGGTGAGGAGCCAGCGTCCTCCGGCTCCGATTCCCGCTGCGCTGCTGCTTTGCCAGGAGGCCTTGAAGGAAGTCATTGACTCTTCCTCCCCCACAGCTTCCTGGGCTTCCATGTGGTCAGCGGAGATTCACAAACTCTCTGGTAGCAGGTGAGCTTTGGACTCAGGAATGAAGAGACAAAGCCCTGTCCTGGGTGAATTCATTATCCGTGGAAAGGGGAGGCAGGGCATCCTCAAAGTCACCGTGTGAGGAGAGACGTGGCGGCACGGAGGTGCACACAGAAGCCCCCAGAAGGACTCCCCCAGCCTGGGGAAGCCGGGCTGGCAGGGCTGGGCCAGCGAAGCCTTCCTGGTGGTTCTAGGCAGTTTTAAGAGGTGTTAGGAGTCGCCCTGGGAAAGATGAGGAGAAGGCAGTGTAGGCCAGGCGACGGCCGGAGCAGAGGCAGCGTGGCAGTGCTGGCATGTGGCTGGGCGGTGGTAAGGAAGGCGGTGGATGAGGATGCAGGGAGCAGATGGGCTGCGTTGCAGGCTGGGCCCCCATGGCCCTCTGTGGGTTTTGTGATCAACATGCTTTGTGGAGTTACAACAAGCAATGGTGGCCCTAACACATATATTCATTTGTAGGTCCATAAATCTGCATTCATAGAGATAAATGAGTAGTCCCCAGGGTGAAGGAGAGCTGAAAGAGACGCTGGAGCCAGGGCCACCCTTGGCCAGGTTTTACCTTGACTTGGCGTCATCACTAGGCACTGGGTTTTTTTCTCTCTCCTTCTTCCCTGACCAAGAAATACACCAAATTCATTATGATATCGACTTGTCATGATCTGAAATTGAAGAGCAACCATATATTTATTTGGCTAGATAAATACACACATTCTTTACATAAGATTAGTAGCCACCAGTTTCCGAAAGCATATATTGTCATTTATTTGTCAAAACAAAGCTACATGCCCACATGGTATAGATGGGAAAGATGAGGCTCAGAGCTCAGGTGCACGGCTGAGGTCACCCAGTTCGTGGATGGTGGTGCTGGCACTTCAGTCTGGGCTGCTTCACCTGGCCACACACTCTCCACTCCATGCAGGCCGCACCTCTCTGGGGCCTAGCAGGGTTTATCGCCCAGCTTAGTATCACTAGTACCGAGCACACTCATTCTGTGAAAGACACTGCACCGTGATCTGTAGGGTCTAAAGCTAAGAGTCCATGTCACATACAGAATGGCACTGTTCACAGAAAGAGGACAGATGCTGCACGGCTGGTCTCAGTTGTTCGTTTTGAACCCCCACACTCCAGCGTGAGTACCAAATGGTCATGAGCATGGATGGAGCGTACCGTGTACCCTGAGTTCTAAAGACACAGGACTGTGTCTGAGCTGCCACAACAGAATACCATATCAAGTGGCTGATAAGAAAAGAAAAGAAAAAAAAAAAAATTCTCACAATCTGGAGACCAAGGTTCAATGTCAAATGATGGCCCATTTCCTCATAGACCCCATCTTCTCACTGTAACCTCACATGTCAGAAGAGATAAACAAGCTCCCTTACGCCCCTTTTTTAAGGGCACTCATCCCATTCATGTGGGCTCTACCCTCAAGACCAAATCACCTCCCAAAGGCTTCACCTCCTAATATCATCACCTTGGTGTTTAGGATTTCAATCTGTAAATTTTGGGGGGACACAAACGTTCAGACCAAGGATGGGATGGGTTCTCAAATGCACTACTTTATATGATTAGCAACCACAGCACGTGGCTAGAGCAGTAAGATGCTTGTTGGCATTTGTGACTATGTTGCAGGAAGGGCCATCCAAGAGTGTCTATGACTTGGTGCACCCTCAGTTCAAATGGCATCTTTCCCAGATGCTCAGTCTCCAAACAGAAAGCAGCCTGCAGTTTCATGTTTTAAAGTTTCAGCTACAGAGATCCTTTGCCAGTGTATTGAAGTTTGTGGAGAGAATGTTTTTAATCAACAAAATGTACTGAAGTGGTGTGCAAAGTTCCAGGAAGGAATAAAGCCCACCAATGAGGCAGAGAGAAGTGGAAGTCTAGCAAAGACAAATGAAGTACCCCATGCTCGACTTCACTGGAAAGAAGCTAAATCCAGCAAGAGGACTGTGAAAAAACACAGTTCCTGAGGAGAGAGCAAATGACAAGCAAATGGTCCACAGAATAACATATAAATTAGCCTCAGACTTCCTGAGAGAAGCTCATGTCTCCAAAGCTCACAATCGCTGGACGATGATATTAAATCCCAAAGAGGGGAAATAACTTGCTCTAATAGCAATAGCTAACATCAGAGATGGCTCACAGCATGTCAAGGCCTGGTTTCAATGCTCTGTGTGGATTCACTCACTTAATTCTCCCGAAGACTGCATGAAGTGTGAAGGTCCCCACCCCCATGTACAGATGGAGGAGTTGAAACTTGGAGAGAGAAGTAACTCACCCCACTTACCCAGTTAGTAAAGGGCAGAGCTGGGATTCAAATCCAGGCAGCCTAGCTCCCAGTGGATCCTCGCAACCAATTTATTTATTGCCAGCTCCAAGTACAGCAGCAAATCAACAATGAAGCCAAGATTAAAAGTCTGATAATGACCCAGCTCCTAGTTTCTGTTCTTTCCACCATTTCACTCTTTCCCCAAATAGGTCCAGAAGACTCTCTCTTCAGAGCAGTGGCCTTGCTGGTCCCTCTGTCTGAATACTCCCCTCTTAGATTTGCAAAGAGCCTGCCCCTTCAATTGCTTTTCTGACCACCCCAAACAAAATAGCAACACCCTCCCACTCTCTGTAACCCTGGCATGTCTACTCCCTACTCTGCTTCACTCACTGATAACCGTATCACCACCTACTATACTATTACTATATTTACTTTTTTTTTTTTTTTTTTGGTTTAGTGTCTTCTACTAAAATGCAAGCTTCACAAAGAGAAACATCTTTGCCTTATTCCATGCTAGTATCTCCAGTGCCTGGCACATATAAACATTTGGTAAACATTTAATGAATAACTAAATAAATAAAGAAATGGGCAAATCATAAATAAATAAATTGCATGTGCAAAGCAAAGAACTCAGGCACTCCGTGCCATGGGTCAGAAGTCCTACTTGATAGCTTGTTACTGAGATGCTACGCAAACATCCAAATCCAGTTCAAATTCTACCTCCTTCAGGAAACCTTCCAAATATTTCCACTCACTGAGTTACTAACTGAGAGCTGAGTCACTCCAGGAATTTTCTATTAAGCTGTAGGAACTTCTGAAAGGGAGAGTGTAATATATCAATTACCAGCAATTAACACTTTTGAATATATTAAACAATACATGCACAACATTTTATAGATAACAGATCTGAACTAAAATACAGCTGGCATGGAGTGGCACAAAGAACATGCCAGTCATAGTGCTAGGTACTCTGCATGCTGTACTAATTGCTAAATATTCCCAGCTTTGTGCCTTCCTGGCACCTGTGAGAATTGTACTTCCCAGACTCTTCCTGTTTGAGTGATACCATGTGACCAGTTCTAGCCAATCAGATATGAGCAAACCTGCTCTTCACTTAAAAGTGCTAATGAGACATCCTTCAGAGCTCTCTTTTCCTTTTGGCTTAGTCAACCAGTAACCTTCAAAAAAGTGGTTACGGGGCTGCTCAGTCAGCCTGAGTCCCTGAAGACCCCCATGTCTCCAGTCTTATCCCAGCTAAACTGCACAGCAATCTTTTGAGGTAATCTGTGCTATCTTCATTCTACAGATAAAGGAAAGGGCTCCGAGATAAGAAGTGATTTGCCCAAGTCACACAGGTAGTAAGCAACAGCCAGGAGTGGAGGACAGGTCTGATGCTAGAAACTGTAACTTTTACCTACTTGTATTCTCTCTCCCAATCTTACAGAATAAAAATAAGGAATATGACAACAGGAATATCAGCTGTTTCCTGGAAAACAGAAGCTTTGTTTGGGCACCACAGCTTTGGGCTGTTGGGGGTCACGAAGAGTCAGTAGGACACTGGGATCGTGGGAAATAGTTATAAAAACTGGTGGTGTAAGGCAGGAAGTGCCACTGACAACATTCTCCCAGTTTGTATTTTTGTTTGTTGGAGAGTTAGTTTGTTTGTTGGTCTTTGGTAGACAAAAACTACATGACTATCTCAATAGATGCAGAAAAGGCCTTCAACAAAATTCAACAGCCCTTCATGCTCAAAACTCTCAATAAACCAGGTATTGATGGAACGTATCTCAAAATAATAAGAGCTATTTATGACAAACCCACAGACAATATCATACTGAATGGGCAAAAACTAGAAGCATTCCCTTTGAAAACTGGCATGAGACAGGGATGCCCTCTCTCACCACTCCTGTTCAACATAGTGTTGGAAGTTCTGGCCAGGGCGATCAGGCAAGAGAAAGAAAGGATATTCAATTAAGAAAAGAGGAAGCCAAATTGTCCCTGTTTGCAGATGTCATGATTGTATATTTAGAAAACCCCATCGTCTCAGCCCAAAATCTCCTTAAGCTGATAAGCAACTTCAGCAAAGTCTCAGGATGCAAAATCAATGTGCAAAAATCGCAAGCATTCTTATACACCGATAACAGACAGACAGCCAAATCATGAATGAATTCCCATTCACAATTGCTGCAAAGAGAATAAAATACCTAGGAATCCAACTTACAAGGGATGTGAAGGAAGTTCTCTTCAAGGAGAACTATAAACCACTGCTCAATGAAATAAAAGAGGACACAAACAAATGGAAGAACATTCCATGTTCATGGATAGGAAGAGTCAAAATCATGAAAATAGCCATACTGCCCAAGGTAATTTATAGACTACCCCATCAAGCTACCAATAAGTTTCTTCACAGAATTGGAAAAACTACTTTAAAGTTCATATGGAACCAAAAAAGAGCCCGCATTGCCAAGACAGTCCTAAGCGCAAAGAATAAAGCTGGAGGCGAATAAAGCTGGAGGCATCACGCTACCTGACTTCAAACTATACTCCAAGGCTACGATAACCAAAATAACATGGTACTGGTACCGAAACAGAGATATAGACTAATGGAACAGAACAGAGGCCTTAGAAATAACACCACACATCTACAGCCGTCTGATCTTTGACAAACCTGACAAAAACAAGAAATGGGGAAAGGATTCCCTGTTTAATAAATGGTGCTGGGAAAACTGGCTAACCATAAGTAGAAAGCTGAAACTGGATCCTTTCCTTACACCTTACACAAAAATTAATTCAAGATGGACTAAAGACTTAAATGTTAGACCTAAAACCAGAAAAACCCTAGAAGAAAACCTAGGCAATACCATTCAGGACATAGGCATGGACAAGAATTTCATGACTAAAACACCAAAAACAATGGCAACAAAAGCCAAAATTGACAAATGGGATCTAACTAAACTAAAGAGCCTCTGCATAGCAAAAGAAACTACCATCAGAGTGAACAGGCAACCTACAGAATGGGAGAAAATTTTTGCAATCTACCCATCTGACAAAGGGCTAATATCCAGAATCTACAAAGAACTTAAACAAATTTACAAGAAAAAAATCAAACAACCCCATCAAAAAGTGGGCAAAGGATATGAACAGTCGCTTCTCAAGAGAAGACATTTATGCAGCCAACAGACACATGAAAAAATGCTCATCATAACTGGTCATCAGAGAAATGCAAATCAAAACCGCAATGAGATAGCATCTCACACCAGTTAGAATGGCAATCATTAAAAAGTCAGGAAACAACAGGTGCTGGAGAGATAACATGTGGAGAAATAGGAACACTTTTACACTGTTGGTGGGACTGTAAACTGGTTCAACCATTGTGGAAGACAGTGTGGCGATTCCTCAAGGATGTAGAATTAGAAATACCATTTGACCCAGCAATCCCATTGCTGGGTATATACCCAAAGGATTATAAATCATGCTACTATAAAGACACATGCACATGTATGTTTATTGTGGCACTATTCACAATAGCAAAGACTTGGAACCAACCCAAATGTCCATCAATGATAGACTGGATTAAGAAAATGTGGCACATATACACCATGGAATACTATGCAGCCATAAAAAAGGATGAGTTCATGTCCTTTGTAGGGACATGAATGAAGGTGGAAACCGTCATTCTGAACAAACTATCACAAGGACAGAAAACCAAACACCTCATGTTCTCACTCATAGGTGGGAACTGAACAATGAGAACACCTGGACACAGGGTGGGGAACATCACACGCCGGGGCCTGTCAGGGGCTGGGGAGCTGGAGGAGGGATAGCATTAGGAGAAATACCTAATGTAAATGACGAGTTAATGGGTGCAGCAAACCAACATGGCACATGTATACATATGTAACAAACCTGCATATTGTGCACATGCACCCTAGAACTTAAAGTAGAATTTTTTTAAAGTATATATATAAAAGACTCCTTGGTCTTTGGTTTGATTCTTTCTCACTGCACATGCATCAATCAGGAAGTCAACACATATAGAATGAGCTCTTCCTTTGGGTGCGCACGGTGCTGAGGGCATCTTGATGGACCCAGCACTCACAACCCCACTTTCAAGGACCTGCAGGCTATTCTGTTGACCCCCACTTCTGCTTTAAGCTTTTAAACTGCTATGTGGTTCTATTCCTTGTGCACCCAGAGTTCTACTTGTTCATGTGGTTGTTAGGTATAGAGATGGGAAAGCGTATCTGAATACACAATACAGAGATATGTTACATATGTGAACCTGGAGGATCGGGACTGGGATACCGTCTGTCTCTAGTCTCATATTCCATTTTTAAAGGGGGGAAGATATAAATGTATTTTCACCAACATGGAGATTCATTAGGAGAAAGGGTCAGAGAATCGGATTCTGAAAAGGAGACACTATAAATACTATAACCAAACAGAATCTGCCAGGCTAGAGGGAATTGCACCTCCTCACTGCACAAGATTAGCTAATGCCAGTGAAGCTATTGGAGTGCTTCTGAAGAAATCAAATTGTTGTTGTTATGATTATGCTGTTAGATATTTCTTTCTTGAGATTCTAAATGGGTTTGTTTAGTGCCTTACTGGTCCATTCCTGCATCTCTGCTACCAGAACCCAAGAACAAGTTTTCTGGATCACATAGGCTCCTCTGCTGCTTCCTCAGAAACAGAGAAGGTACTTGGTGCTGAAGAAAGAGAAAAAGACAGAGACTGGGAAGGAGAAGGAAGTCGGCAGAAGGAAGAAAGAGGCACAAGAAAGAGAGAAGGGGAGCTAAAAGCAAGAGGTAAGAACAGATCTCAGTTCTTCATTTCTGCTTGAGGACTCATTGAGGTTTTGGAGAGCAAATGAGGTGTGACATGTTATAGAAAGTGGATCTTAAAGCTCTTACTGTAAATAACCCATAATAAGTAAACTTTTGCTAGGCAAGAGAAAAGGTATCTAAAGAGAAAAGAGACGTTGACCTACATAGAACAGACCATTATTGTAGAAATGGGAAGGGCCAAACCATTCTCATGCTTAGCATAAATTTCCCCCTTTCTAAGGCCATTGACCATCTGAGTTTGTTTGGGAACTGTTTTGGTTTTAGCAGTGAAAGTCTTGGATCCCCAGGAATTCCCTCAGGCCCAAGCAAACTAGGATGGTAGGTCACCCCGCCCCTGCCTGAAATGTCCTCCTCCCATGCCACCTCTCTCACCTCACCTCTTAATGAAGGTGTCCAGCTGCGACTTTAAACACAATCTCCTCCACAGAGCGTTCCACGATCCTCAAGCAGAAAAGGTTCTTATCTCTGTGTTCCACGGGGCCTTTTACATAACTCAACAATAGCGCTTACTAATCGTACACTGTTTCCCACTAAAATGTCTTTCTGTTTGACACAGTATAAACCCTTTAAAAGTAACAATCTCATATTTGAATCTCTGGTTCATATAATTTTCTGATTATATGAATGAATAAACAAAGAAGCAAAGGAAGTTTGAGAAAACTATGTGTAAATTATTCACCACTAAATATTAAACATTACTTGAGATATTCCCACCTGCACTGAACTACCTGGACATGAGAGCAAATTCTGAAGGTCTGGATCACAGGCAGACAAACAGGAATGCTTGGGAGGCAGAAGCCTCCTGCACAACATTTTTCACCTGCTGCTAATATGCTACCCACAGTTTCCACCATTAAAAATCTATTCTTTTGGGTTAAGCCAAATTTCTCCCTTGCATAGGACCTGCCCAGACTATTGTTTAAAATCTTATTTTGCTATTCACCCAGGGGACTGGCTTAGCATTCATAGCAATGACCCCAGCATTGAGGTCTTGCTCAAATAGCCTAAGGTACCTGGCAACATAGAAATGGCTATATTTCTAGATGATAAATACCTCAGTTATAAGGATTAAAATGTTCTCTGGGGCATTCTATTTTTAAGTGGTTTGGTCCCAAAAGACCCCAAGCAAAGGCTTTGCTATTATTTTTTTGCTAACAATTCGGCTAGGAGGAGGACTGCGTCCCATCTTCTCATGAAGGCTAAGTTCGTAAGAATTTGTTGCTGTGCTGGTTAGAACCCAGATTACCTGCAACTGTATCTACCATGGGTTCTGGGAGCTAAGTGGCTTCCCTAAGCCTGGACTTAAAGTGTTCTGTGAGAAGTGTGTTTCTTTCTAGAAGTGGGTGGAAGGTGGAGGGTTGGGAACCATGTTGGGCACATTTATGAAGAGAGAGTGTGACAGACCTCTGGAAGTGTTGGCAATGGAAAGGTGTGGAAAGTGATATAGTCTGAGAGGGAACATTATGTGATCGGGGGAAAGAGGTTTCTTTGTGGGCAAAGGGAGGTAAGACAGACGAAGTCAGAGCAAATGGTCTTCAGAATAAATATCCAGAACCTCACTTGAAAACACTAGGAAGACATCACGGTGGCCCCGAGCAGAGAGGAGAGGCAACACAAGATTACATTTGCAGACTTAGTTATGAAATTATATAATTTGAGACCTAATTTGTTTTGAATGTTCCTGCCTTTTCAGCCTCTTTAGTTTATAATCTAAAACCATCTTGTGAAATAGTTTGAACCTGGATCTAAGTTGAACATGAAACACAGCTGAGTGTGAAAGAAAGTAAGTGTGCCACAAATCTGAATGAGAAATAACTTAAGATCATTCAATAAATCCCTAACTGGAACACTATGTGAAGGGCGCGGAGCAAACTTTCACAGCTCCACTCACCTGCCAGCCTGGGGTACAGAGGGGTTGGGGAGGGTACGGGGCAGAACTCTGCCTGCTGTGGTGAGAACTCGCCATGGGGACTGTGCAGGCCCAGCGCTGGATCAGGCTGGCAGATTCCTGCTCTGTGTGTGCTTACAGTCTATCTGACCTAAAACAGGAGCTGCTGGAGACTATTTTCTCTCAGTTGTAAACCTTACACATGATAACTGGCCAATGACATGAGGCTGATGGGTATAATATTAGATTATATGTGATATTTTACAGTAAGTAGAGGATGGGCTCTGGAGCCATGCAGACCTGGATTTGAATCTCAGTTCTGTCCTTTACCCCTCTGTGATGCAGGGAGTGGATTCAACCACTGAACCTTATAGAGCCTCAATTACCTACGATTAAAATGAAGATGACTATCCCTCTAACATCAGGCTTTGATAGGCACATCAAGGAATGATGAGAGTGAAATGTCCAGTGTAGAACTCAGCTCATGGTAGGTATTCACATTGATTCCTTTCTCCTTCTCAGGAGAGAGGTGAGATTCACAAAGATACTGAGGCATTTACTGATTTCTACACCCACTCAGGCCACTGTCCTCTCATCTGGATGACCTCAATATCCTCGTCTGGCCACACGGACTGTGACTGGAATCAGAGACGAGCCGTTGACTGCTAGCTCTCGTCAATTAGCTACTCGGTGACCAGAGTGCATGCACTGCATCATAAATCTCATTTCAAATCTCTGTTTGGAATCCTTCAATGACTTCACGTTCCCAGCTCTTTTGCAGTCCTTCAGCAGGCCTTCGGGAGACCTTCCTGGGCTGGCCCCTGCATCCTGCTCCCGTTCAGGCTCACAGACTTCAAACGCACCTTTCCTGCCCTCCAGCATACTGAGGAGGCACTCACATCTATTCCTACAGTTCCCCAATGGGCTCTCCCTTTGCACAATTTGCCCCTGTGCCTGAACAGCTTCCCCTATCTCTCTTCCACATGACATTTGTCTATTTGGATAGCTGTAATCCATTTTTGGGATTCAGTTTCCATGTCACTTCCAGTTTTCTCCAGCCAACGGCTATTTCTCATTCAGATTTGTGGCACACTTACTTTCTTTCACACTCAGCTGTTTGCTCTTTGCGGCACTGTGTGCATGCACCCATCATAACAAGTAGTGCATGACTGCTTGGCCTTCTGCAAACTCTACTGTGAGCCTCTGTGAGCAGAGCTTGTGTCTTGTTTACTGCTGTCCTCCCAGCACAGAGAATAGCATAGAGGAGAGACCCAATAAATACAATTTGTAAACTTCTAGTTTAAAGTAATGTTGATAGACTCAAAGAAAAATTGCAAAACCTTTTCTAGCTTTCTCTTACATTCACATCTTATAAAACCTTAATAAAACTATTAAAACCAGGGGATTATCATTTATACAATACTCTTAGCTAAACTACAAACCTTATTTGAATTTCACCAATTTTCCCACCAATGGCCTTTTTCTTATCTGCATTGCATTTAGTCAGTATGTCTTCTTAATCTCCTCCAATCTGTGAGCTAGGTCCTCAGTCTTTCTTGTCTTTAATGACATTGATATAATTTTATTTTATAGAATGTTCTACCATCTGGGTGTGTGTCTGGTGTTTTCTCAAGGTTCGATGGAGGTTGTGCCTTTTTAGCAATACGCACAGTGGTGTTATGTCCTTCTCAGTGTATGGTATCCAGAGGCACATGATGCCCCTGTGTCTTACGCTGGTCATTTGCTTATGGGGAAGGCTGTCAGGTTTCCCCTCTGTAAAGTTAACTGTCTTTCCCTTTGCAATTAATAAGCATCATGTGAGGAGATACTTTAAAATCGATAAATATATTTTAATACATCAAAGGGCAGAATCTGAAAGAAAGACAATTAAAAAGATATAAATATGAGTTCTGTACCTGCATTTTAAAAGCATACAGTAAGGACAAAATAGAGAAAATGAGATACCAAATGAGACAGCAGGATGGAGTTAGGCCACCAGCATCACTGCACTTTCAGGAAACATTCAGAGAACTATAGCTTCTGGGTCTTGGGGTTGAGAGTCCTCTTCCTTTCGCTCAGGAGACCACCCTGGGATAGCATGTTTAGATCTGGGCACTGTCCTTGAAGTTAAATACAGTC
This sequence comes from Rhinopithecus bieti, assembly GCF_001698545.2. Classification (NCBI taxonomy): domain Eukaryota; kingdom Metazoa; phylum Chordata; class Mammalia; order Primates; family Cercopithecidae; genus Rhinopithecus; species Rhinopithecus bieti. The sequence continues at coordinate 554,778 of NW_016805314.1, read as the reverse complement.
ACATTGAATCAAAAGTGCATTTATGTTACCCAAATGCTACCATGCAACCTTGGCAAAAGAGAAAGACAACCATCTAAATTGTGTTTACAAGAGAGTAATCCTCGTTATATGTTTGTGCATCCAACCCTTCTTTATCCTAGTAATCTCATATTTTATATTTACATTTTAAGAACAACCAAATGGGTTTTCAAGAGTGAAGTGACTTAACACAATTTTCACTTATGCTCATTGTTCTCCACAGAGAACAATTCCTTTGAAAAGTGTGACTCCAATATGTAACAAACTAGAGCCTGTCCAGAGAGGTGAGAAAAGAGATTTTGGTCTGCTGGGGAAGATTAAAGGAATGGCAGGTGCTCACATTTAGAAAGGCAACACTCACGAAAGTGCAGAGTAGTCATCTTACTCAACCCGGGCTGACTAACAAAATGCCATAGACAGACTGGCTTTAACAACACACATTTACTTTCTCACAATTCTGAAGATTGGGAAGTCCAAGATCCAGGTGCCAGCCAATTTAGTTCTGTTGAGGGCCCTCTTCCTAGCTTGCAGATGTCCTCCTTCTCACTGTGACCTCACATGGTGGAGAGAGAAGGGCACATGAGAAAGAAAGGGAATTAAGAATAAGGGTGCAAATTCTACCAGATCAGGTCCCTACCCTTATGGCCTAATTTAACTTTAATTACCTGCATAAAGGCCCTATCTCCAAACATAGCCACATTGGAAGTTAGGAATTCAACACAGGAATTTGTGGGGGACACAAACATTGAATCCATAGCTGTAGTTATCCTCAAATGTTTCTTAGTCCATTACTTGTGTAACAGGATGTTCAAGTGGGACTTCTATTTATTGTCTTACTGTCTGCTAAAGCCCTAACACTAAGCACAATAGGTGCCAACTACCTTCAAATTTAGAGAAAGGGGCAACACCAATAATTTGTTCTGCTTGAGTTGGTCTATCACTCATCTCCAGATTATATAAGAAAAGACAAAATATCCATTAGGGAGGAGCAACAAATGGTAAGTTTTCTTCAGAAAGAAAGTTGTAGCCTGGGCAACAAAGTGAGACCCCACTTCTCCAAAAAAAAAAAAAAAAACAAAAAATCAGCCAGGTGTGGTTGTACATACCTTTGGTCCCAGCTACTCAGGACCTGAGATGGGAAGACTGCTTGAGTCTAGAAGATTGAGGCTGCACTGAGCTTTGATTGCACCATTACACTCCAGCCTGGGCAACAGAGCAAAATTCTACCTGAAAAGAAAAGAAAAGAAAGTTGTATGCTGAAATGCCCTCCTAATCCTCCACTATTCAGGCCAACTGAGATGAGTTTCAAATAATCTCTAACAGGCTTGCCATATATTCCTTGGAATTGGGGCAGATTCTGGAACTGGTATCTGAGTCACGCTTACTTGGAAGAAAATCTGAAGGAGGGAGTCTCTGGCTGTGGGCAGGGAGTAGAAGCTGTGCTGGCAGACTGAAGGGAGCTATGCGAATGGCAGGGCAAAAACACATTTCCTAAGGTCCACATGTGAACCCTGAGGAAGAAACCAGCATGAAGCAGTTTGAAAACTCTATCCAAGAGGACCACTGGAATTAGGGAGTGCAGAGTGGACGACCCCAGCAGAAGGAGACTGCAGTGAACCACCAGCCACGGGCTGGGAGAATGCCATCAATTTCTAGCCAAAGGAGGCATCCCTGCACCAGAAAACTGCAGTTGGAAGTCTCCAAAGGAGGAGCTTAGAAGAACCCAGAGACATACCCATGAAAGAAAGGAGGAGCACTTGGGTGCTCAACTCAGAGAGCCCTTACGCCAGATCACACCTGGGCCTGCCAAATAAGGAAGACCTTTCCCATCCACTGCCCTTCTCCTTCTACCCCTGGCCAGCCCTGAAGGAGCCAACAGCAACATGAAGAGTGGGAGGTAGACCAGCCAGGAGGACAAAGAGAAGAGGCAAGTCTCTGCAAGTTTCCCAGCCCCAGCCAGGGCAAAGGTAGTGACTGAGAGCTTGGAGTTTAATAAAATATTGAACTGGGCTTTTAATATCTGCAAAAGACCAGAATACTCCATGGGATCTGCAGGAAGGAAGAAGGAATTGAAAAAAGTTATAACACAAAGTGGAGGAAAAATAAAGTTTCCTTCTATTAACACCGATCCCTATACAGCCAACTTTCTGGGTGTGCTTACCTGTAAAGCCCCACAGAGCTCCACAGTTAGAAGGGTTCCACCCTTGGCTTAATGCTCTGTTGCCATCTTGAAATTCTTAGTAGTTTTTAACATGGGCCCCACATTCTCATTTTGCACTGGGCCCTGCAAATTACATAGCCAGTCCTAGTTACATATATAACAGGGACTTAGCCCTGTTCTATATGACCCCAATTGATAGAATGGAACCAATCAGTGGGAGGTAGAAAAATAAAACAGATTTTAGCTCAATACAGTAGTCCCCACTTATCCACAGGGAATATGTTCCAAGACACCCAATGGATGCCTGAAACCTAGGATAGTACCAACCCCAACTATGTTTTTTTCCTATACATACATACCTATAATAAAGTTTGGGGTGCAACAGCAAAACTACATGAATTTTTTTTCTTCACAATTTCACCAGTAAAAAATTCATTCTCACTGTAGATCTCAGCAACTTTAATATTGTAATTTTTATTCTTTCCTTATTAAGTCAAGAGCTCTCACCTTTTCACTTAACAGAAGCACTTCCCAGCTTCTTTTAGGCGTGTTCAAATGGCCAGCATCACCACTTTTTTTCTTTGGAGCCACTGTTAAGTAAAATAAGGGTCACTTGAACACAAGCACTGCAAAACAAATGACAGTCACTCTGATAACCAAGACGGCTCCTATGTGACTCATGGGTGAGTAGCACAGACAGCATGGATACACCAGACAACAGGATGATTCACGTCCTGGGTGAGATGGAGTAGGACTGCATGAGATTTTTATCATGCCATTCAGGAGGGTGTGCAATTTAAAACTTATGTGTATTTCTAGAGATTTGCCATTTACTATTTCTGAACTGTGGTTAACCACAGGTAACTAAAACTGTAGAAAGTGAAACTGCAGACAAGGGAGACTACTGTATCAGGACAAGTTTGTTAATACTCATAGCTACCCAGATTGGGATAGGCAGTGTAAAGGAGTCAGAGCTTCTGTTCATCAGAATCCATATGGCAGAGGTGGGTCAGCCTCTTGGCACTCTAGGGCCTCCAAAATCCTTTTTCAGCCCTGGGATTATCTGATTCTTCGATTAATGAATGTCTTTCAAGATGCCTACCTTACCAACTTAACCAGGAAATGAATTCACTAGTACTGTGACCAGGTAAGAGTATTTCCAAGGGCAGACTATGAGCCCTCAGTGGATGGAGTTTCACTAAGTCCCTCTGTTTCTGTCTAAGTTGTGAACTGTTTTCCTTTAATGAGAACATTATTGCCATTACTCACTGTATTTTTTTTTTTGACCATTGTTAGTTGGATCTTATTATGTCTGGCACATCATGACTCCTTTATTCTAAGAAAAAGGCTTTTAAGAAGTCCCAGAAAGTATCTAGGGCTGAAAGCCACTTTCATTAATCATTATTCTGACAAAGAAGCATAAACAAACTGACAAATACTGTTTAAATTTAACATTAAAATTCGATGTGTATGTCTCAGTCATTGTGGTTGTCATTATTATTTTTAGTCAGGGAGATGGTTCCAGGAGAAGAAAAGAAAGTCAGTCGCTTTCTGAGATCAGGTGGGAATTTTATCCTGTCAGCTCTGCCTTCAGAGTGCTAGTCTCTGGAGCCACAAGGACTGAAGCTCTGCTTCAGAGAACCACCACTGATGACAACCATCAGGCTCAGGAACCGAAAAGAACTGGGTATGCTTGCTCATGCTCAGTAAACACGTTTCACTACTGACTCACTTCTCCTGCATGTTGGAAAACGTTGAGTTTCTTTCATACCATATTTTGGCCTTGACCTTTGTAGCATTTAGCCTCCCTACAATGGGGTCTATGTGTTTCCACACCCTCCGAGCGGGCCCCTAATTACAGCTATCCATTAAACTGTCAGAAAGAAATCTCCAACTCAATCATGTCTTTATCAAACTCTGGCTGTCAGTGGGGTCAAGTTAGGCGTCCAGTCTGACCTGCCCAGAGCCCCTGTCATGTGCTCATCTCACACTCACTGGGGTCTTTGTGACCAGGCCGGCCAGACAGCCACCTGGCCACCCCCAGCCCAGTCCCCTCTCCCACTGCATTGCCCAGACAGGGCGGAGCCAAGGGAGGCTCTCGAGCTCAGATAATGGAGCTGACATAATGTAAAGCCTTCTCCTTGACCTTATCTTGGGGAATTTTGTGCAAAGAAGTTATACGAGGTTGGCAAAGCCCTAAATTGGAAATGAGGACTCTACTAACAGAGAGGAATCTAGTTTCAGGAGAAAAAAAATTATTCAATGTGGACCTGCTTTTGGAGATTATATAATAGAATCGGAGGATCTTATCACTACAAAGGAAATTGTACCTGTCTAACCCTTTATTTTACATTTCAGTGCAAATGTGACCGAGGAACTTGGGTTTTACATTTATTGCCGAGTCTGGTTTTCTTGAGTTTCAGGTGAGTAATATTTTAAAGGGAGCTCTGTAAGAATAAGGTTAATCCAAGGTTGTCGTATGTGGCTTTATATTGTTCTCTAGTTGGTTCACACAAATTTGTTTTGTCTCCCTTACAAGATCATAAAATTCCCCAAGGATAAAGGTTATTTCTCCTCCATAGCCCATAGTGTTAAGAAAGAACTATAAAGTATTTGTTGAGAGTTAGCAATGCTCTTTACTCATTTTTTCTGTATTTGAGTGTGTGCATGTGTTCCTGTGTGTCTCCCCAGATTACTTATAAACACTACCTGCAAATTAAAATAGAACCACCATGTTTTATTGCCAGTTCTATTACTGCATTTAAAAGATGAGGACATTGAGATCCAGGGAAGTTAAGTTACTGGCACAGGAATGTTCAACTAGAATATGATTTAAACTCAGATCCACTTACTGCCCATTCAGTATTATCCCCACAGTACCAAGTCCCCTTCTTGTTATAACCCATTAGTAGATAAATGTTGACGGTACAAAAAAAGAAGCCATCAGAAATAGGTGGGGTGAATCAGCCCTTAACTATTGACATTACTATTGCTATTAGCAATACCTTTAATATTACCCTGCCCATACAGCTGTTAGACTTTATTAAAATAAACACTCTTAACAGTTTCATGTATACCCCCACATAAACAATAACTGAAAGCAAGTGTGTGCCATATATATATGTGCATTTATATATGAATATATATTCATTTTCAGTTACACACACACACACACATATGCATTTTCCATTACACAAGAGGAATTTTGCCGTATATATTGCTCTATACTTTACTTTTTTCAGTCGATATTCCTTAGAGATCTTTCTATATCAGCACATGCAGATCTATTCATACTTTTCAAAGGGCAATTATGGTTGAATATACCATGACTTATTTTAACCACTCCCCTACTCATGGGCACTTAGGTTGTCTCCAGATTTGTGCTAAGAAATGTGTACCTTTAACAGCCTCTCCTGGAGGGATTTTAAGTCACTAGCCTGACATGAGATCAGTATTTCGAAATTACCAATAGTCTTACGCCTTTATTTTTACAGATGATAAAATTGAAGCCCAGAGAAGCTTGGGAGCCTCAACTATTAATGGAAAAACCATAGCTAGAACTCAGTTTTCCTGAGACATTTTTTACTATTCATTCCACTGCCCTTGGGCCACTCCAGAGCACTGAGCACACTTGCTTTGGCTATTTGGAGAAGAGGCCAATAGACACAACTGGCTTCATCTCCAGGGACACCCAATATCTGGCAGCCCTCAGCCCCAGTAGAGTCTTTGTTGAAAGAACTGATTCATAGACTGAGCACGGTGGCTCATGCCTGTACTTCTAGCACTTTGGGAGGCTAAAGCTGGCGGATCACAAGGTCAGGAGATTGAGACCATCCTGGCTAACACAGTGAAACCCCATCTCCACTAAAAATACAAAAACAAAAAAAAAAAAAAAAAAAAAAGCTGGGTGTGGTGGCAGGCACCTGTAGTCCCAGCACTTTGGGAGGCCAAGGCGGGCAGATCACAAGGTCAGGAGTTTGAGACCAGCCTGACCAACATGGTGAAACCCCATCTCTACTAAAAAAAAAATACAAAAATTAACTGGGCATGGTGGTGCACACCTGTAATCCCAGCCACTCGGGAGGCTGAGGCAGGAGAATTGCTTGAACCCAGGAGGAGGAGGTTGCAGTGAGCCGAGATCACACCACTGCACTCCAGCCTGAGCGACAGAGCAAGACTCTGTCTCAGAAGAAAAGAAACAAAAGAAAGAAAGAACTGATTTATGAAAAGATTCTTATCATGATTTTCATTTTACTAGTCCAAAGATCACTGAGTTTAAACTCCCTATTTTAGTAGATGAACCAAAGAGCCTTGAATAAAGACGTAATTCAATAAAAACTTAATCCTCTCATAAAATGGAATATTCTCTGGTTCCCCAATGAACCCCAAAACTTATTAGATTTCTTCTGCAGATGATGTGAGATGGGTTGTTTTACCTAACTAACCCCATTATGCCTTTAAAAATACATTATTATTTAAATGTTTACATTTCTTTTATCCTGCAAATGTACAAAACAGCAAGCCTAGTGTTTCTGGGAAAGCAGGAGCTGGTAGAGGGAGTGATCACATGGGGAATTTTCAGTTGCTCGTTCAGGAATTAGGAACAAAAAGCAGATTGGGGTAGTCCACATGTAGCTCACAGATCATCCCACGCAGGCAGTTCCTGCACGTACTGCATAAGGAATTTCTCGCGAGGAGGAGGGAGCAGCCAAGACAAGAGCTTTCTAGGGGTGAGGATCTGAAAGCTGTGCTGACTTCTCAGGTTAGGTGCTTTTTGCTTGTTTGTTTTTAAAAAACAAATAGAATTTCCTTGCTAAACAGCAAAAACCAAAGTTTTCAGTTTGGTTTCAACCATAAAAATAATAGCAATGTGTTTGTTAATTTATTTGTCAGCCTGACTGAGCTAAAGGATGCCCAGATAGCTGGTGAAATATTATTTCTGAGTGTGTCTGTGAGGGTATCTCTGGAAGAGATTAGCATTTGAGTCAATAGACTGAGCAAGCAAAATCTGCCTTCACCAGTATTGGGTAGGTATCATCCAATCCACTGAGGACAACAACATGGTAGAGGAAGGGTGCATTTTCCCTCTCTTTGGGGGCTGGTACATCCACCTTCTCTGCCCTTGAATATCAGAACTCCAAGTTCTTGAGCCTTTTAACTCTAGGAATTATATCAGCACCTCCTCTTTTCATCCCCCACCAGGGTTTTCTGACCTTTGGACTCAGATTGAATCATACCACCAGCTTCTCTGGTTCTCCAGCCTACAGACAAGCTTGTCATGGGACTCCTCAGCCTTCAGAATTGTGTGAGCCAATTCCCATGGTAAATCCCCCCTTGTATATATTTAGATCTAACATATTTGTTCTGTTTCCCTGAAAAAAACAACTAGCAATCATGCATTGAGCACTTGCCCTGCAAGCAGTGTTTCCAGTACTTTACATGATCACTATTATACACCTTAGGACAAGCTTAGGACAAATGAGAAATGCTTGGGACATTCTGCATATCAATTTCTTAACAACCTCTTAACCATTACTATGTTCCACAGGGTGGATCCCACCACAGTCTTGGTTTTGGGGAGATATACAGCTAACATTGACCCTGCACTGTCTTGCAGCCCCAGGATGGAGGCTGGGAACTGTTATTTCTACCTTACTTCAACCCTGCAGTAGCCCAGGTCCCAGTCTCCGTTTATGCACACACACCCTTAGCCCTTAACGTGAGAATTATACGCAGTAGTTTGAAAAGAGATAAGCAAAGTTTAAGGGCACCGAGGGCCATCTATCATTCCTTCTGGACAAGATCATCTAACATAGTCCCGTAGGCCAAGAGACACATGTCATGGGTTCATGAAAGGGTGATGGGACCCTCTAACTCAACGCTTGTGTGGCTCGCCAAGCCCCGGTGTAGGGTTTGCTTGTGGCCTGAGGCCAGCCAACTTCTAATGCTATCACCAACCCTGTCCTTATGGTTCCCCTGGCCTCGTGTTGAGCCATACCAACCTTTCTCTTTAGGCAGGTCCTCTCTTTTTCTTACCCTCTCCAGCTCATCTGCCCAGAGCAGTTTTTATCTAATCTTGAAAGTCTTGTGGTTTTTCGACGCTTTTTAACTATCTTTCCAATCTGTTGTCATCAGCTTTAGTCATTCTTTCTTCCAAGTGGCTTTTGTCGGATTATTTTCTCGACTATGAGTCTAAAAAGACAATTTTAGAATTACAGAGCAGAAATTCCACTTGCTCTGTATTTGACTGTGTTGACTCTGAGGTTTAAAGAAAAAAAATCCCTGGGAACAAATAGCATATCTGTTATTATGTGCAAACATTTCCTGGCTATAAGTGCTCTCTGACCTCCAGATTATGCCTCTGAACTCAGAAAAAATAAATTTTTATTTTAATAAAATAACTTAAGACACACTCAAAATCCCTGGAAATGATTGTCCTCTAACTCAGCAGGATTTCTCTGCTTGCTTCTGTGGCTTTTCTGTTAAGCCAAAAGATTCTAACTGTTCTTTTCTTAAGGTAGAATTTTAGGTTTAAAGATTCCCCATGTCTTTCTTAGCATGTGATCATCTCTGCCTCTAAGCATATTTTTTAAATCTATGAAGAAAACATAATGTTCTATGCCTTAAGGGTTTATTCAAACTCTTCATCTAGTTTCTTCTAATCAAAGCTATGAGTTCCTGATAATTTAAGCTCAGGAAAAGTACAAACACATCCCTAGATTTTCTTCCTTCTAGAATAGGGATCAGCAAATTTTTTCTGTAAAGGGCCAGAGAGTAAATATTTTAGGCTTTGTGGGTCATATGGTCTCTATCACAGGTACTCAACTCTGCCCTGTAGAATGAAAGCCACTATAGAAAGTACATAAACAAATGGACATGACGGTGTTCCGATAAAACTTAATTACAAAACCTAGCAGTGGGTCCCCAGTTTACCCACCCCTCTTCCAGATAATGAGGGAGAAGAGGAGGAGGATGTTGGTGACCAACTACAATTAACATTGAGTGCTTTCTCTGTGAAAAATGCTGAGGTAGGTATTCTGTAAGTATTATCTCACTTAATCACCAAACTTCCATACATTAGGTACCGTTATTAAACCCACTTTATAACTGAAGAATCTTAGCTTTTAAATAGGCTAAACCATTTTCCCACAGTCAAATAGCTAGTAAATGGTGGAGCCAGAACTCACATCTGACAGCAAAGCTCACGCTAAGCTATGCCATAAAGCAAACACATTCATCGAATGACTCAAGCCTTTGGGTAAACTTGTTTAAGAAGCCACTTAAAAACACAATGGTTTTTAAGCTTAGTAAAGTCTCAGGATTCAAATTCAATAGGAAAATTGAACATAATTTTAATTTTCTTAATCCACATAGACTTTGGGTCATTGAAATATTTAGTTGAACAAACATTTATTATGTCTTTATGAACCCCACCCTACAATAGTGATTTGAGGAACATGAAAATAATAGAATTTAGCTGCCTTAATTCAGACACACTTGCAGTCTTTATGGGGGACGGACCTTTCCTCCCCTTTCTTCTCTTATAGTTCATCTTGGTTTGAGAAAGCAGGCCCACAGCTGGCATTGCTTAAGGAAGGCAACAAAATTTATTTGAAATTGTCCACAGCCACAAATGTCTTTGCCTTTCCAGCCTCCTATGATTAATATTTTCACATGGATTTTTTTGTTCCTTTTATGATAGTGCTGTAAGCAATTCCTAGGGACTTTCAAGTGATCTTACAAAAGTCTTCTCCCAAGATTTAAAGCCCCAAGTCCTCATATAATCTTTCCCAGGACATCTTTTAGCCAAGATGTTTACCACTGAGTATCCAACTCAAAGAAGCATCCCAAACTGTCTAATCAGTGTCTGTGGCTGTCTTAAAACACAGCTTCACCCCTCAACCCCTCTTCTTTCTCATGTCTACACTTCTACAATCGGTGGGTCTCTCTGTGTTCTAGGGGGATGAGTTAGAAAATTGGGCATGTTTGTAATAAACAAATGTACTTAAACAGTACAGAATCACATAAAGTAAAAGTGAAAGTTCCTACTCTCATAAAGCTAACAACCCGTAATAGTTTTTACTTCTGTCAGTTCCAGAAAAGCTTCTCTCGGCTATCATCCATGAAATTTCTTCTCTTTACCCACTCTCCTTACCCCACATAAAATGCCTTTTTAATTCCCTTCCCTTCCAAGTATATCTGTTTAATTGTTATTATGCCTCATTTGCACTAAGTCCAAATGGAAACCAGCCTATGGTAGTGGGATTTGGTGTTGTTTTCCCCAAGGTCAAACCTCACACAGCTGTTCAGACTGAGCCCTCTCCAGCTCCCAGCAGCTGCCCAACGTTTATGTTATGTTAGAGATGTTCTCTAGTTGCAGAGCCCAGAGAGCTTGCTGTTCAGCCAAAAGAAATCCTCAGGGAAAAGAGTCGGAATGAGTGGTTGCACGTTATGTGCAGGGTTGCTGGGCACCTCCTTTGTGTTGCGTTTCCCACACGTAAGCTAATGCAAACCAGTGCAGATTAACCACTCGAACTCACGGCTTTTTGGAAAACCCTGAGTTCTTGCTTCCTCAACATGTAGAAAGGTACCCTGAAAAGCCCAAGAATATGCTAAGGACTGCTCTCTGGGATTGAAATATATGTCTCTGGTTAATAGTCACTGGGAAACTAAGAAAACATGGTGGTGGGGGGCCAACTTGTGTAACTGCAGTGACTTGGAAAAGCATGGAATTCAGTTCTATATTATTATGGCACTAATATTCTTAATAAATAGATGAAATTTGACAAGGAAAAAGGAGAGAAGGAAAACAGGAGAAAAAGAAAAGATGAGATTCTACATTTACACTGTTGAGTTCTGTTTGGTAGAGCACCTCATCTATACTTATGAGGCTGTCACATGACTGCCATTCTGTGGACATCCTGACTCGTCTCAGCACACATCAGCATCCCCAGTTGCCATGGAGTACCGCTTTAGCCACAGAGTACCACACACCCTTGACCAGTGGCAGACTCCACTACTGTCCCACCTGCAGTATAATACCTCAGAGACAGACCCAGGTACATGTGCAGCTCAGAGGAAAATCAGAGAAGGAGTTGATTTCCCCAAGGAACACCCTTGACAGTTAATAAATACTCTGGCTTCCCATCTGTTCTGTGGGCAATTCCTAGGGGTTGATGATTCTGTATGCTTCTCAGGAAAATCAGCAAAATTGAGCCCTCAACGTGCATGGCAGCAGCATCAATGTAACCGTCTTATGTTGGCCTCCTCTTCTTCTGTTTCTCATTCTCTTTCATCCCTCATTTCTGCAACTTGGAATCACCTCCCAGATAAACGACTTTGCTTTCAGGGGAACCCAAGCTAAGAAGGTCAGTATTTTCACAGCTGCCTATCCAGAGCAAGATATGCTTTGGGACCAACCATGGCAAAATCACCTCAACCATGACAAAATCAAAGTTCACATTAGGGTTATACAAGGATAGGGTTGTTTGATGTTTTGGAATAGTGGTTAAGATTTAAAGAGTTGGAGCTTTCCAAGGCCTCTGTTTATATATGCTCATTCTTTATAGCTTGTCATTCCTGAGTAGCATAGATACTGTTCATAGGAAAAATTCATCTGTTATGGCACATGAAAAGAGACATAGTTTTTTACTCTCTTGTCTGCCTTCATTTTGGTCTGTCAAGGGTATCCAGCAGCCAGAAGGACTCATAAAAATGATAATGGAGAGTGACATCAGCAAAATGGCACACTGGGGAGTATCAAGCCTTGTTCCCTGACAGAGACACAACAACAACAAAAACCAAGCAAACAAACAAAAAACCAAAAACAGGATAAAGTATTCTTATATGAGCTATGAAAACAGTCAAAGGTCTATAGCAGTCAAGAAAATGCCCAATCAAAAATAAGTAAAATTTAAAATGGTAGAAAATTTTGTGGTATTTTTACTCACCCTTCCCCTCCTTTCTCTGACATGCCACCATCTTGGTCTGAAGGAGATGGCAGTTCTCAATCCCATCACTTGAATTGGAGGGAGCAGAGTGGACCTTATTCACAATGTCCTAACTTACCTGGGGGCTTCCTGAAGATTGGTCTCTTGCACCTAACTCAGAGCTGAGGCAGTGAGAAGTAGCAGGCACTGTTTGGGAAGCTGCAGAGAGACTAAGACTTGTAGATACCTGGGCTGACAGATGGAAACATAGAATAGACCATTTAAGTCCCTGAGGAGAAACTGAGGTAAGACTCTGGGGAATTAAGACATGTACAGGCAGCTGTGTATATGGGGTGATAGAAATGCCATGCACATCCGGGCAAGATGCATGCTCAGAAAAGACCTGAGAAGACTTTAACCTTTCTCCTCAGACAGATCCAAAGGCTCAGAACACACCTGGCTAATTAGATGAGGATGGCCCTGGCACAAAGCCAGCCTGTGAAGACTGAGAGAAGTTTATGGTTTTGTTTTGTTCTGTTTTTTTCAAGCACTCAATTTTCAACAAAACATCACAAGGTACACACAAAAAATCAGAAAACATAGCCCATTCAAAGAAATAAAATAAAAAGACAGAAACCGTCCCTGAGGAAACACAAGGATCAGACATAAGACAAAGAATTTAAAACAACGGTCTTAAATATGCTCTAAGAGCTAAAGAAAAACATAGATAAAGAATGAGGCTGGGCACAGTGGCTTATGCCTGTAATCCCAGCACTTTGGGAGGCTGTGGTAGGAGAATCACTTGAACTCAGCCTGGGCAATATGGTGACACCCCTGTCTCTGTTAAAAAAAAAAAATATCTCTGCATGGTTGCATGTGTCTGTAGTCCCAGCTACTCAGGAGGCTGAAGTGGTAGGATCACTTGAGCCTAGAAAATCAAGGCTTCAGTGAGCCATGATCCTGCCACTGCATTCCAGCATGGGCAACAGAATAAGACCGTGTCTCAAAAAAAAAAAAAAAAAAAAAAAAAAAAAAAAAAAAAAAA
>NW_016805314.1:495047-541312 GCF_001698545.2 Rhinopithecus bieti | reverse complement strand
AAAAAAAAAAAAAAAAAAAAAAAAATGAAAGAAAATCAGGAAAACAATGTATGAACAAAATAAATGTATCAAAAAAAGATAGAAATTATAAAATAAGCCAAACAGAAATGATGGAGCTGAAAAATACAAAACTGAATTGAAAATGAATTAGAAGGTTTCAATAGCAGACTTGAACAGGTAGAAGAAAGTATCAGTAAACATGAAGATAGGACATTTGAAATTATCAAATCTGAGGAGCAGAAAGAAAAAAGAATAAATAAAAGTGAACAGAACCTAAGGGATTTAGAGATACTATCAAGAGGATCAATATATGCCTGTGGAAGTCCCAGAAAGAGAAGAGAGAAAGGGTAAGAGAGCTTACATGAAGAAATAATGGCTGAAAGCTTCCCAAATTTGAGGAAAGACATGAATCTACAAATTCGGGAATCTCAATGAATTTCAAGTAGGATAAAACCAAAAACACCCACGCTGAGACACATTGAAGACAAACTGCTGAAAGGCTAAAACAAAGAAAATCTTGAAAGATCAAGAGAAAAGTTATTCATCGTATACGGTAGATCCTCAGTAAGATTAGTTTCTCATCAGGAACCTTAGAGACCAGAAGGCAGTTGGACAATGTTTAAAGTCCCAAAATAAAACACACACACACACAAACAACTGTATCTAGCAAAACTGTCCTTCAAAAATGAGGGAGAAATAAAGACAAAACAAAAACTGAGAAAATGCATTACTTCTAGTTCTGCCCTACAAGAAATGCTAACGTGAGTCCTTCAGGTCGAATAGAAAGGTTGCTATAAAGTAACTCAAAGAAGATATGAAGATCTCTGGTAAAAGTAAGGATATGGACAAATGTAAAGTCTGGCATTGTAATTCTGATTTATAACTCCACTTTTTATTTTCTGTAGGATTTAAAAAACAAGCGCATAGAAATAACTATAAATCTATGTTAATGTGTACACTATATATAATTTGTGACCTCAATAACATAAAGTATTGGGAGTAGTTTCAAAGAAGTATAGTTTTTATATGCATTTGAAGTTAATTTTGTATCAATTCAAAATAGAATGTTATAATTTTAGGATACTATTTGTAATCCCCATGTAACCCCCCCAAAAAATGTATAGAATATACACAAAAGGAAAATAGAAGGAAATCAAAACTTGTCACTACAAGAAAATCAACTAAACCCAAAGAATGAATGGAGGAAATAAGGAACAAAAAAAACTGTAAGACTTACTTACAGAAAAATAACAAAATGGCATAAGAAAGTTCTTCCCTATTACTAATTAATTTCGATGCAAATGGCTTAAATTTCCCAAACAAAAGGCATAGGTTTCTAGAATGTATTTTTTAAAAAGCATAATCCAATTATATGCTGCCTATAAGACACTCACTTTGGATCTAAAGACACACATAGGTTGAAAGAAAATGGATAGTAAAAGGTATTCTATGCAAATATCAGCAAAAAACAGTTAAGAGTGGCTATACTAAAACCAGACAACATACTATTAGAAACTTTACAAGAGACAAAGAAGGTTATTATATATTGATCAAAGGGTTAATTTACCAAGAAGATATAGCAAATATAAACATGTATGCACCAGATATCAGAGCTCCAAAATATATGAAGCAAACATTGACAGACTTGAAGGGAGAAGTACACAGGCCTACGATAATAGTAGAAGATTTCAATACCCTACTTTCAAAAATTGATAAGACAACCAGACAGAAGATCAATAAGGAAATAGAGAACTTGAGCAACTACAAACCAATTATACCTAGCGTGCATTTAGAGGACACTTCACTCAACACCAGCAGGATACATATTTTCTCAAGTGTTACCTGGAACATTCTTCAGGATGTTCTAGTCCACAAAACAAGTCTTAACAAATTTAAAATTATTGAAGTCACACAACATATCTTTTTTAACCACAATAGGATAAAACTAGAAATCAATAGTGGAAGGAAAACTGGAAACTTACAAATATGTGGAAATTTAACACACATTCTTAAACAACCTATGTGTTAAAGATGAAATCACAAGGGAAATTAGAAAATACCTTGAGATAAATGAAAATGAAAATACAACATACCAAAACTTACAGGATGCCGTGAAAGCAGGGCAAAGAAAAAAATGTGTAGCCATAAGTATTTACATTTAGAAAAAGAAAGATCTCAAATCAACAACTGAATTTTATACCTTAAGTAACTAGAAAAAGAAAAATAAGTGAGAGTTTATGTTAAAAGGAATCAAAGAGATTGTGCTGCTCCTGATGGCCTGACCTACTCTGGCTTCAATGATTCCCACAATGTTTCAACATCTGTAGCTGCAAACTTTCTCCAGCCCACACTTCCAACGTCTTGCAAGATAGTTTCACATGTGTATTATGTTCCACATGTTCAAAACTGAACTCTTCACCTTCCCATTGAAATTTACTTTGCCTTTTGTGGTTCAAATCCCAAGCCACAAAGTCTTCTCTGACTCTGCTCTCCTTCACCATCCTCCACTCCACAGCAAATTGGGGGCAGTGCCTCTACTGTGTCATTCATACCTGCTTTCTTTCCATTTCTAAACCACTGTTTCCATTCAGCCCTCAGAACTTGCTACTAGACACTGAAATAGCTTCTAATTGCCTGCTTTCTGCTTCTTTGCTATGAGTGTTAAGTGTTAAGGGCATGGGGTCTGCACCAAAAATTTTATTTCTGGCAGTTTGGACTCAGGAAGGTCACCCAGCCTATCTGTGCCTCATTTTACTCATCTGTAAAATGAGACATAATGTACCTCATAGATTGAAATGACAATGAAAGGAATTAATTCATGTAAATCTGGTAGAATGGTTGCTTGAATATAGCAGGTATTCAATAAAGGATGACTATTATTATTAGATTGTGACGTGGATTATCTTTCTATACCACAGTTCTGATAAAGTCATTCCATAATTTAAAAAATAGTGGTCCCCATTGCATATAAAGTCTTAAGTCGTTAACTTCAAGCTCAAGCCTGTCTTTCTGGTCTAATTTCTCATTGTTCCTTCCAGTAACTATACACTCCAGCCTGGTCTGTTTGATGTTCATAAAATATGCTCTGCACATGTCCACCTTATGAACTATGTTCAGGCGGTTATTCTCTGTGTCTGGAAGCTCTCTCTATTACCATCTGTCAAGTTCTAGCTGTATTTCAAAGTTCAGGTCAAATGTTACCACCTTTCCCCCATGAAGCCTTCCAAGATCAAACTGGTCATAGGTGCTTTTTCCCTCCTCTGTACCCATGCTTTGTTCCTTTGTTTTAGCAATTATCAAAATCTTCTTTGCCATGCAGTTAGCTGTGCATCTTTATCTACAACCAATACTCAAAAGCAGGGATCTTTTCAATGCTGGTTTGTTGCCCCAAGACCTACAGTGACTAGCAGTCACACTTTGCTTTTTACATATCAAACATTCAATGACTCTGAATGTTGAATTTATATGGACCTATTTTTTATTTCTCCAAGGCTATGCTCATAGGTTATGGATTGAGAGAGAGGACCAGTGTTGACAATAAAATCCTTCATAAAATAGGAAACGACTTTCCTCTCTCCCATTACACATGATATACCTTAAAGAAGGAAATAGCTTGGAATTCTACTGTAGGACTTTGATATTTATTATTACATATGATCCTGTGGGTTGGGTATCTCTAGTTTTGTCTCAAAATCTTGGGCGTGACTAAAGGATCTGATATAGTTAGTGAAGAAGTGTGCTGCTGCTACTGGTGGTTTTTGGAAGCTGCCCTCTAATGGGCATTAACAGTTCTTACAGAAAAAAGCAGAAACCTTACTAATTACTTTCTCCTTAGCCTCACTTCTTACAAAGCCAGGTGGAGTTAACTGGATTTATCCTGAATCCCAAAAGAATTTATAGCCTTGTATTCCCTTTGCTGTCTTTTTTTCTTAATTTCAACTATTATTGAGCCCCTCCATGAGCCAGACTCTGTCCAGGTCTTTGGAAATACCAAGATGAATATAATTTTCCTGCCCTCAAGGAGATCTCAGTTTTATAAAGGGAAAATAGGGCTATATAAACAAATGGCTAACAAGTGATGAGTCGGAGGATGGAGACATGGGTAAGATGTTGCACGGACACAGAGGAGAGACTGACAGACTGTTCTTGGGGATCAAGACTGATATATAAGGAAGGTCTTAGAATATGTGATGTTTGGGTTGAGTCTTGATGTATGCATTGGAGTAACGTGGACCCAAGGGATGACATATGAAGGAAAGGCTAGAGCAGTGCATGGGCTTGTTTAGAGGAACCCCAGCTAATTCTATGACTCATGTTTTTATAACATCTTGAAATACGTTATTACTATGACAGCCATGTGATGTAGGGGGTATTTTCATTCCCAGTTTACAGAGGAAAGACTGGAGGACCACAAGGATTAAGTAATTTTCCCAAGGTTACTTTGCTACTCAGAAGCAGCATTTACTGAGTTTCCACCAAAGAGAAGGAGTAAAAATATCTGCTCTCAAACCCATGCTCAGAGCAAAACAAAATCTTTTAACACTCAAACCAAGCAGCTCTGCAAAAATAGTGCATTTCCTCTTAGGAACCAAAACGAGACTCAGACCTGAAACTAGAAGGTGTCTACCACAGCCACCCCCAACACATCCCTTGACAAGACATGGTATCTTGTTTCTAAAGGGTAAAGAAGCACTTATAAACAAGACTGCAAAGACATCTTAAGACAACAAATCACTCATTTAAAAAAGGGGAACATTCTGATGAGTTAAGTGTAAATGAATCAGAAACATATGGATTCAATCTACTTTAAAAGGCCCCATGGAGTTCAGAGTGAAGGGCAAAACCCTTGGAGGAGATTGCATTTGGGGATTTTTCCAAACCCAGGGCCATGAGTTCTGCCAGGCTCAGAGCTAGGCTGGCATATGGATCTCCAAGGAAACCAGCAGACTGAGAACCTCAGAGAATGATAGGGGTTGATGTATCCTGAGTCCTCAAGCCCAGACATGGGCATTTTCAAAGCAACGTGCCTCCTAGAAACACCTTTGCTGAACATCCCATTCTGGACACAGGCTGAGACACCAAGTCCAGCCAATAATTTCTCCTTAGAAACTCAACTTCCACAACTCTAAAAGGGTATAGAGGTTGAACCGAAACCCTTAATCTTTCCCAAAGATCCCCTCCCTTTGGATTGAACCTTTGTGAACAACGTCCACACCATGCTTTCTATCAACACATCTGGGTCCTTGGGCTCCAGAGCATTCGCCTTGGAAGATGAAATTGAGACCACAGTCCTCTTTGGAAACATCAGATGGGAAATGAATGTGCACAGAAATATTGAACACGCTCAACTAAACAGGAAGCACTGTACAAAAAAGGGAAAGATCCAGACTCATCAGTCTGGTTGGGTTACATCAGCCATGAAAATAAACCCAAGCAGTAGGCCTGGAGCCCAGAGAGATGAGGCAGGTTTAATGGAAACCAGGCAACGAGCAGGTGTGTCTCTCTGAGCATAAACATCCTTGATGGTACCCCATGTTCCATGCCTTCTCCAGGGTCTGAGGTCCCACCTTGGGATGAGAGCCCGTCTCACTGTTTGCTGGACCTCCATTTCTAAACCCACCCAAGTGCCCTCTTCCAGATAAAATTCTAGCCTGCTCTGTGGCTGATTTTTCTCTCTCACAGTAGGGTTGTCATGGAAACGGGCCTTTCCCATCCACCACTGATTGAATCAAGTTTCGGGGCAGGGGTGGGGGGAGTGCTAAGAAAAATGAGCAAGTGGAACAGGACTCTTCCCAAATGCTGCTTAAATTGAAATCATCTGTTCTCACAGCCCAGGCTCCCCTCCCCAGCCACACCCCGGCAGCTGTGAAGGTGGGCGGGGCAGCCGCCCTCACCAACAGGGTGGATCAGAGTAAGGTGATACGCTGAGAAATGCACTGAGAAATGCACTTGGGGCTGCTTTTCCCAGCTCCTCCTGCATTCCTGCTGCCAGCTTTCACACTGGGCATGGGCCAACCTCCGGGTCCCTTTCCTGGGGCCACAGAGATAATGAGGAAGTTCTAGGGATAGGTGGGGAGCTGAGCCTCACAGGCATTGTCTGTCTTCCGGAAGCTCCCATTGTCGCCTCCTTCCCCAGACAGACCTTCTTCTCCCTTGTCGATGCCTGAAATCAGCCACCTTAGCATTTCGTTTCTTTAGCTTAGGACTTTGATACTTAAGGCAAACAACCCAGGTGAAGAAGGAATAGCAATGCCTTAAAGTGAAGAAAGGATGTTGGCTCTGCTACAGAAAGTGGGCATTGTCAGCCTTAGTGAGAAATTTGCTGAGAGCCTACTGTGTGCCAGGCACGGTCCTAGATATCAGGACACATCAGCGGGAAGAACACTGTGGCCTGGGGGGCAGGGGAGACACACACTGTCCAGAGGAGTTCAAGAGCCATGTGGAGCACCAGAGACCAAAGATGCTGCGGTCATCCCCTCGCCTGGCTCGCAGGCTAGAGTCCAGAGCCCCAGGGCCCTGTCTAGCACTTCCTTCAGCTAGTCCTGCCCTTGCAGGGAGGGTTCAAAATATCTGAGGAACTTCTTCAGATGCAGCAGTGAGCTCCCTGGCCTGTAGAGCCTGAAGGGCTGCCTGGGGTGGATGGACAAAGGGCTCACAGCCTTCCTTAGCCATGCCTCAGTGTCCACATCTGTTACTTCAGCACCAAGAGTTCTGATGCCCAGAGGGCAGGGAGGACGAGTCCAGGAAAGGACACTGCTTAGCAATGTTACACAGATGGCCGGCCCCTTGGCTGAATCTGGCCCAGCCTCTTGCGGGGGGAGATGCTTCCAGAATCCAGTTACCCCTTCCTCCCACACCCCAGGATCTCCAAATCCACAGGGTTGGGCGGCTGCCTCCAGAGCCAGCACACCGTCAGTGAAGGTTCTCAGCAGGTTCATGGATAGATAGAAAAGGTGACCCAGAAAGGGGTGAAGGAGAACAAAAGGCAAGGGTGCAAAAATGGGGACAGGATTCGGTGGTGGGCTTCTTGCCCAGCTTAATTGTTTTCATCCTCAAAATGATTCCTAACAGCTGGGCCAGGGATCATCCTGCTCAGATTCCACAGACTGCGGAGGGAAGCCAAGGGACTTGGCAAGGGAGTCATGAGGCCGGTGCACAAGTGCGGGAAAGGAAGGGGCGAGAGAGGCCCAGCCATTCTGCTCTGTTACAGCTTTTATGGTGGGTGCTTTGAAGAGAGAGGGGTTGGCTACAGCCCAAGCTGAGTCCAGGCTTTCCTGCCAGGGTGTCCTCCCTTCCCTCCACATGACACCCAGGGTGGTCACCTTCGGACCCTTCCCTGGACACCTGACCTGTGACATAGCTTCCAATTTCCTGTTGTCTTGTGCCAGCTTTCTCAGGTGGCCGGAGCAGACAGCCAGCAAGGCCAAGGGCTAAATACAAATCCCCAAGGAGATAAGTGAGCAGCATTCTGGTCTGTGGCCCCAGGTGGCTGCCCTGACCCTAACAAACCATGGGATGCATGTTGGCCTCTGGTCATGAGAGGAGCCAGCTGCAGCATGGGGCTGAACAGTGTAACCTAGCTCTGTCCAGGCAGCTGTAGCTCCATCAGCAGCAAAGAATTGCACATTTCAGCCCCTGAGCTTAAACGTGTGTGGACAACATGGTGGCAGTGCACGGCTGGCCCCAGCTCGCAGCCTTGAGGTGGAAGGGATTTCAATACATGTGCTAGTTTCTTCCAGGCTGTCTTGGTGACATGATTTAAATAATTATAAAACTCTCTAGCATATAAAATAGGTGACAAATACCAGGATAAAATTAAGCACTGGAGATAAAGAGCCTCAAACTAGGAATTTAGTCCTCCTACAATATAATTCCATCTGAATTTTAGCCATTCTCTCAATCAATACCCGCTGTGTGCCTAGTAAGATTAACAAATGTGCCAGACACTGCTGTAATTGCTTATCCTCTCATTTAATCCTTGTAATGGTCATGTAAGGCAAGTACTATTATTATCTCCATTTAACAGATGAGCCCACTGAGGCACAGAGAAGATAATTTAATTAACTCACCCTAGTCACAAGGCTAAATCCTAGAGCAGGCCTTGGAACTCAGTGCTCTTGACCATCGTCTGTGTACTATGTGAAAGTACTGTGCTGAGTTTTGTAAAGGAGTGAAAATACATTTACGATGTGGTCACTGCCCTTGGGGAATGTACCATCCTCAAGACTTAAGAAGGCTCTCCAGGCTGGCCTGCACAAATGTACTGCCCAACCTGAAGCTTTGACCTCTGTATACCTTCTTTGGACTTCAGTGCTACAGCCAGGCCATCATCAGCCAGCCCCTCTCCTTTCCCTACCCATTAAACCCCGGAAGCTACTGAAATCCACCTTATAAACCTCAACCTGTTCTTCCAGACAGGTCAGCCAGAGCTCCTTCCTACCTTGACCACTACCCGGAAGTTACAGAAAGGATTATACATCCCTTGCCTAGCTTCATGATAAAGATCTTGTGCAGAGGCCAGAGGACACAGCTGAGTTGGGCCCACTGCCTGGGCGCAATCTCCCCAGCCAAGTGTGAACCAGGTCAAACAGCAGAGAAATGAAACATACTGAACTGCCAGAGCCCATTTGGCCTAGCCCAGCCAGCAAGGCCACCCTCAGCTGTCTGCTCGCAAACAGGTCACTTGGCATTTTAGTGACTACCCTCACCTGCATATCTGGGGGATGGCACTTGACATTTGGTCTAGAAACTGATTTTTCTGGGACCCCAAGAGCTGGCACAAAGTGTTATAAATGAGCAACAGTCAAAGATAAGATTTCATTAGGAACTTAAATGTGAAGGCTCCAGTCAGGGTTGCAGCAAACAAGGCCTGAAGGACCACCAGTGTCAGAGTGATGAAGACACACAAAGAAAGCCCAAGAGGGAAAGGAACATTCTGGAGCTAGTGAGCGCTGTCAGACACTATCGCAGAATGTTAACCAGTGACTGGATCTCCTTCCCTGAGGAGCCATTAAAACACAGGTGCATTTTGAAGACAGGAGTTGGAGGAGATGATCTGTCCCTCCCACTGTTTACTTCTGGCTCTAGAGTCACCAAGAGTCTTTAGAGAGGGCTGATGGCTTTGTTTGGTGCCTCTCTTTTGCCACAGCAACTGCCTATGTCAGAGATACTAGGGCACGGGGGCCTCTGAACAGCTTGTAACAGCACCTTGGCTCAGAGAGAGAGAGAAAGGGCTTCTTGTAAAATATGCCACGGTTTTACCAATATGGGGCATGATGTGGATGAGGAGGGCAGGATAAATCAAAGGTGACCCAAAGGACACCCCCTTTCCTGAAATCAGGCTTGGTTTTATAAACCCATGAGGATTCCACTGTATTCTAGGAGGGAAGCCAGGTGGGGCTGGCAGAAGCCCCCAGGGTGCCCAGAGCTGCAGCAGCCTCTAGCTTTGGGTTTCCAGAGTAGAGGGCAGGTAACACCCAGCTGTTGCCCCCGCCTCCCTCCTTTGCAGTGCCCTTGTCCTTGCCATCACAAGTGAAGGCCCAGGATCTGAGAGTTGCCTGGGTTATGGCAAGTTCCAGGAGGTGGCAGCCGTGTGTAGTCTGTGAGGAGGGTCTGATTCACCTCCACCACCTCACCAAGGTCACTGTTGGTGACTGGGAGGTTTCCCACCCTGCCACGCCACCCCCCCCTCTGGCTGCCCAGGAGTCTGAGATAGCTTCATGGGCCATGGCTAACCCGAGACAGGCAGCACACCCATGTGTGCGGACAGGGCTCCAAGGCTGTGCTCTAGAGTGGCCATGAAGCTCAGCAGACTTCCAGAGAAACAGGCAGGAGGCAGGGGCTTCAGGGCACCAGGCTCGCTGTTGCCAGCACTGCCGTCCCAGGCATCACAAGCTTTGCTCCAGAGAACCTCAAAGTGCAGCCCTACATGATCTGAGTAATTTTAGCTTCCCCTTTGATCTACGCACCCTTCCCAAAGGGCAGGGTTATACAGTTCTTGTTACACACACTCACTGGCATTTAATTCCTGCCTCTTCAAACCAAGACAGGAAAATAGTTAAATAATCATCAGAGTACCTTCTAAGAATGAACAATAAGCTGGAGATAACACTATGCACTTTTCAGGATCTCCGAGCTGTGTAATTTCCCAGTGTATAAGGCACTGGGCCCTGTTTGCCCAGAGTTTCTAGGGTAAAATGCTCATGTGAAAAGGTGCCTGGGTCTGGCTTTTGTGAGGCAGCAAAAAGGGAAGGGCCTTGGAAACATTTTTTTCCCACTCCACACAAAATAATAACAATATGGGAAAGGAACACACAAATTAAAAATAAGTGGTTTGTGGCTTTAAAAATAAAGTTTCTCAGTGTTTTACAGAATCATAAAGTATTCAAACTGGAAGGAGCGTGGGGTACCAGGCAGGGCCAGCTTCATGCAGCGCAGCCACCTCTTCAGTGCCATCACTAGCAGGCTGGTGCACACACTGCTTGTCTGCCACCAAGAACAGGGAGCTCATTACTATGTTTTATATAATTTTTTCTTACATTAAGCCCAAATTCCTTTTTCTGTAACCTCCAGCAAGCACTGCAAACTGTGTCCTCTGGAGCCGCTCTACATACCTCCACCGTGCCCCCTCTGTGACCTCCTTCAGATCTTTGAAGATAGCTGTAGCATGCCCTGCAGTCCCAGCCTGCTTCTCTCCAGGCTACATTCATCGCTTTGTCAAACAACCTAATTCAGGAGGCCATTGGCTGCCTGGGTCTTTCCCATGTTAGGACAGGTTTTGGCAGGGTGGCGGTGACTGCCGCTAGGCCTTCTCCAGCAGCATGCCTCCTTGCTTTCCGCTGTGCCCTGTGGGAGTTGTGCCTGTGAACCAGCAGCCTCTCACGTGGCAGCTCTGGGGCTCAGCCTTCGTCAGACCATGGGCAGAGCTGGTTTCTGAGAGTAGAACGACTCATGGGTGCTTCGACTGTCTTTCCTCACAGAGGCAAACGGGCTGATGCCAAGTCGAAATCTCCAAGAGGAGAAGAAACGTGCCTGTCTTGTACACTGCCGTGTCCCCAGTAACAGGCACAAAGCAAATGCTCATAAGGACTTTCAGATGAGTGAATAAAAGAATGAAGGAAAGCAAACTGGGATCAAGTGGGGCGATACACACACACGTCTGTGGATTGAAAGTCTGGACCTCAAATGTACGGGATCTCCTGCTTGCAGCCCAAGGCCTGTCCAAACCCGCCGAGCCCAGCTCCGAGGCTGAGCTCCACCACAGCTCTGCACACCACCCCACTTCCATCCTCTATGGTTCCTTTAAAAGATCATTACCTCCTCCTCCTTGCACCCATGCCAATCTCCTCCCATTTCCTCTTCCTCCCCTTTCCATCTCTCCCAAGGAACTCCCTTATCTATACAAGTTCCAGGACATTCTTCCAGGATGTAAATTTCAAAGAAAGCCAAGCAAGAAAAATAAAAAAGTGGTATAAGACCTTGTATTGCTTTTGGGGCCCTAGCTGATATCCTTTGGCCCTAGACTGATGTGGGGAGGACCCCCACAAGTGCTCATTGTTCCAGCTGCATGGACAGCAATCCTGGGTCAGGAGTTTGGAGGGAGAGACTATCTGGGATGCACCCATTTTTGCAGAGATCTTTAGTAATGAGGCCTGGCTCACAGCCTCCTGCCCTAGGCCCATATATTGTTGAGCAGCAGACGATGCAATTGATCTGTAAGTGGATGTTTTATTTTTTTATTTTTCCCCTCCAGGGTAAAAAGCAAAAGGAACTCTGGCAACTGGCGATCTATAAACTTAGCAAGCCTCAGGACAGTCTATCTCACACATGGAAAATAACTCCGGAGCTCTCCCTCACCACCCCCACCTCTGGAGATAAACTGTAATAAAATCTTAACTGGCTCCCCTGTTCTGACAGATAGGGGACGACTTGCTTTAAAAGACCTTCATGTTCTGTTGCTGCCAAAGACATTTAAACTGCATTCAGGAGTGACTCCTCTGCCTAAAACTCTGACCAAGCCTGAGGCAGATTTCCCTGGCAGAGGCTCCATGAGCCATGTGCTCTTGGTGGGCAGGGCTGCTAAAGCTGGGTGCAAGGGCAGTGGGAGATGCCACATTCACCCTGGGCTTGCTGGGCAGGAACTTGCTTTTGGGCCTCAGGTGTAGTGGCTGGAAGGTGTCTGACAGCACAGCATGGTGGGCTGGGGGATACAGATGGGATGGACACTTCCCGTCCCCCAAGCAGCTCAAGAGAAAACTGCTCTGAATGGCTCTTATTTATAAGGAAAATGTGGCAGAGGCTCATTTACAGAAAATGAGAGAGCTGGGGCCTGAACTATTCCAAAGCCCTTGGGGAAAGGGACTGGGGGGAGGCGAGGAGGAATATTTAGTGACAGCTGAGTTCTCTTTTGTTCTCTCAAGACTTTCAAATTGTCAGAAGCCCCTGGAATAGGAACTCTGTGGGAGGTGTGTGAGAAGGGTTTGGAGATAAAGACAGAGGAGAGCATTAAGGAAGGTGGGGAGGAAAGAGAATGGAGAGAAGAAAAGGAGGAGAAATACAGAGGAGGGCAACGGAAGAGGGAAGAGAGGGGGTGCACCAAGGCAGAAGAGAATGAGGGAGACAAAGAAAGGAGTCGGGTGTCTCCAGGGGGAAGAGCTTACAACCAGGAATGAGTAAGGAACTAAAAACACAAGTGACTCAGGGGGACAGGCTGAATCTTTTGAAAGAAAGGTTCAAAATTGGCAACTTCTCCCAAACCTACGAAACAGGTACTGCGGGATGTAATTTCTCCAAATCAGAAAACTTCCCCTGAAGCTCTTTCTTTCTTTCTTTTCTTTCTTTCTTTCTTTCTTTCTTTCTTTCTTTCTTTCTTTCTTTCTTTCTTTTCTTTCTTTCTTTTCTTTCTTTCTTTCTTTTTTTCTTTTGGTTGTAGTTGCCAGAGAGCTTTAAAGTCAAATTTATTGCTAATGTTTTGTGATCTGCTTAAACCACGTGGCTGAAACATCTCCATCTGCTTCCTTGAGAAGTTCCTGCAAGTTGTCTCCTCCCAACACTACTTACTGCAGGCTCTCTCCCGCAAGCCCTTAAGGAGTGATAGAGCCCAAGGCTTGGACAAAGGGTGACATGCACTCAAAGAACGAGGAAGGTATGTTCTCCTGGACCCAGCCAGTCTCAGGAAACACAGGTCCCACAGAAAGGAAGATGCCAGCTGTGCAATGAGAGGACACAGGAGAAGAGGAGGAAACCTGGAAAAGGAGGAATCTAGAAGGAGGGTCTTTCATGCGTGCAGCCACCAGAAAGCTCAGATAACCATTAACAATTTTGGCACTTGTCTTATTAGTTTGATTAATTTTTAATCACCTAATATTTTTAGTTGGCAACGCAAGAATATAGTGTAAGTGGCCAAAGATCCCGGAGGTATGCAGTGAGAAATGAGTTGTTGTCCCTGCTACCGTTCCCCTCCCTTCACCCCAGGTAAGGGGAGGCGCTGCTGACACCAGCTCCTTGTGTGTAAAGGAAGATTCTGAAAGAGGCTTACAAGGGATCCTGGCCCATCCTAGAGCTGGAGTTAGAAAGGCTCCTCTGTGGAAGTGATGCCTGAGCTGAAAAGCGAGGAACAAACAGGGCTTCGCTAGTGAAAGAGGACGTTCATGTGCAGAGGCCCTGTGGTCGGCGCAGAAACAGCACTTTTGTTGAAATGATGAGCAGGCAGCATGGCCCAGTTGCAGACAGTGAGGTAGTGGTGGGAGGAGAAGAGGCAGGAGTGGTGGGCAGAGCTGGGCAAAGCCTGGGTCAGGGTCTCCCAAGCCATGTTAGAATTGGATCCCGACAGTTGAGAAAGCATATGTGACAGATACATTTTACATTTTGAAAAAACAGTCACCGTAGCTCCAGGGTAGGCAAAAGCAAGGAACAAGAAGTGCCCTGGCCCATGCCCACTCAGTCTCACCTCTGAGTCCAGCTGCAGCCATGGGGGAAACTTCCACATTTGCTTCACCCCACCTCACACTAACAGCCCCAGCCTCAAATGCTTTCTTCCCCAGGGCTTCCAATCACATGAGCTCTGTTGGCCCATGTATAGGCACAATCTGGAAGTGCAGGGGAGTTCATGCTTCCAGGAGCAACCCTCAGCAAGGTGCAGGGGACGATGAAGGCTCAGAAGGTCCCAGGTAAGCCCTAGGAACCCAACCAGTGACCTCACTTACACACCCAGTATTGTCTGTCCCTCCTTTCCCACTCTGCCTGCCCCTCACTTCTGATTCCTGGAGCTGCTCCTCAGTAAGCAACCAGCTCAGAAACCCTTGTTGTAGGCTCTGCTTTCCAAATGTGTCTTAGGGTGAGATGGAAGCAGTGGTAGTTGTTTGGATAAGACATGATAGGAGCTTTGGCTGCAGTGGTAGCCATAGCAATGAAGAGTTCAGAAAGATGTTTACTCTTTCTTCCAGTTGATCGAGTCGGTTACTGAAGCTTGTGCATTTGTCACGTATTTCTCGTGTCATGGTTTTCATCTCTGTCATTTCGTTTATGATCTTCTCTGCATTAATTAGTCTAGCTGTCAATTCTTCCACTCTTTTTTCAAGATTTTTAGTTTCTTTGCGCTGGGTACGTAATTCCTCCTTTAGCTCTGAGAAGTTTGATGGACTGAAGCCTTCTTCTCTCATCTCGTCAAAGTCATTCTCTGACCAGCTTTGATCCGTTGCTGGCGATGGGCTGCGCTCCTTTGCAGGGGGAGATGCGCTCTTATTTTTTGAATTTCCAG
Organism: Rhinopithecus bieti; assembly: GCF_001698545.2. Classification (NCBI taxonomy): domain Eukaryota; kingdom Metazoa; phylum Chordata; class Mammalia; order Primates; family Cercopithecidae; genus Rhinopithecus; species Rhinopithecus bieti. The sequence continues at coordinate 526,554 of NW_016805314.1, read as the reverse complement.
CTTTTCTGCCCTGCTTTTTCCCCATCTTTGTGGTTTTATCTGTCTCTGGTCTTTGATGATGGTGACGTACTGATGGGGTTTTGGTATAGGTGTCCTTCCTGTTTGATAGTTTTCCTTCTAACAGTCAGGACCCTCAGCTGTAGGTCTGTTGGAGATTGCTTGAGGTCCACTCCAGACCCTGTTTGCCTGGGTATCAGCAGCAGAGGTTGCAGAAGATAGAATATTGCTGAACAGCGAGTGTACCTGTCTGATTCTTACTTTGGAAGCTTCCTCTCAGGGGTGTACTCCACCCTGTGAGGTGTGGGGTGTCAGACTGCCCCTAGTGGGGGATGTCTCCCAGTTAGGCTACTCAGGGGTCAGGGACCCACTTGAGCAGGCAGTCTGTCCCTTCTCAGATCTCAACCTCCGTGTTGGGAGATCCACTGCTCTCTTCAAAGCTGTCAGACAGAGTCGTTTGCGTCTGCAGAGGTTCTGCTGCTTTTTTGTTGTTGTTTTTTAGCTGTGCCCTGTCCCCAGAGGTGGAGTCTACAGAGACAGGCAGGTTTCCTTGAGCTGCTGTGAGCTCCACCCAGTTCGAGCTTCCCAGCGGCTTTGTTTACCTACTTAAGCCTCAGCAATGGTGGGCGCCCCTCCCCCAGCCTCGCTGCTGCCTTGCGGTTAGATTGCAGACTGCTGTGTTAGCAATGAGGGAGGCTCCGTGGGCGTGGGACCCTCCCGGCCAGGTGTGGGATATAATCTCCTGGTGTGCCCGTTTGCTTAAAGCGTAGTATTGGGGTGGGAGTTACCCGATTTTCCAGGTGTTGTGTGTCTCAGTTCCCCTGGCTATGAAAAGGGATTCCCTTCCCCCTTGTGCTTCCCAGGTGAGGCGATGCCTCGCCCTGCTTCAGCTCTCACTGGTTGGGCTGCAGCAGCTGACCAGCACCGATTGTCCAGCACTCCCTAGTGAGATGACCCCAGTACCTCAGTTGAAAATGCAGAAATCACTGGTCTTCTGTGTCGCTCGCACTGGGAGTTGGAGACTGGAGCTGTTCCTATTCTGCCATCTTGCTCCGCCCCCCGATCTGACTTCGGAAAGATGTTTAGAAGGTTAAATCGAGTCTGCTGCAGCCATGTTCTCCAACACCACTCTCTTTCATGTTCTGATTGACATTCAGTGCAGGTCTGCAGCTCATGGCAAGTCCAGGATGGAGGAGACATGGTCAAGTGCCACAGCCCTGTTTTACAGCTGTGAAAATGACCACCATATATGGAGGTGGAAGTCAAAACTAAGGTCACAGGAGATTAAGGTATTTCCAGACTGTCCTAAATTTAGGTGAATTTATCATGGGGCCTTTGGCAGATGTCCAGCATTAATTAATGTCTCCTTCAGGCAAGACCATGTAGCCAGGACCATTACAGTGAATATGCAAGTGTCTGAGATAAGAGAGGAGGCAAACGAGTAGTAAAGGCTGTTCTTCATTGAGCCGTGCACGCTTATGCCCCATGCCAATCCTGTGAAGTAGATATCGTTACCCCTATTTTACAGAGGAAGGAATGGAGACAGAGAGAGGTACCATAATCTTCCCAGTATCACTGAAGTCACGCAAGATAGAGCAGACACCTGCAGCTTGTCCTAATGGCTTGAAAGGCCTGCATTTACCACCTACCTCCTGAAGGCTCCCTTTTAAATAAATACCCCTCTGCTCTTTAGAGGGAGAAGAGCCTGGGGAGAGTCCATCCATCTCTCTTCATGCTGGATTATCAGATCAATGGGTTGCCGGTAGATCCTGTCACTCAGTAGATGAGAGACAAGATGACATTTGGTGGCTGTAGAGAACCGAGAGGACCACGGTGTGACCACGGTATGGCTGGGTGGGCCAAAGGCAGCACTAGGTGGCTCTCATTTATTCATATTTAACAAACAACTTACATCAACTCAAGTAATGCTCATAGTAATTCCACGATGTAGGTTGCAGTATTATGCCCTTTTGAGAGATGAGGAAACTGCGGCGAAATAAAATGGTTTAATAATTTGCCCAAGAAGACACAGTTAGTAAGTAGCAGAACTGGGGTTTTAACTCAGCAATTCCAACACTGGTGTTCTCAATCACTGTTCCACATTGCTTCCCATTCCTGCATAGACGTTGCAGGGCTTGCTTCGCGTCAGGGGCCAATCAGATGCTGCGAGACCGGAGCTTGGAAAAAATACAAAAATGAATTGAGAATGCACTCAGCCCTCAAGTAGTTTATTCTCCCATACATGCTAAGTACTTCCACAAACGACCATGAGAAAATGTAGAAGGTGACAGATACTTAATGAAAGATACTGATAAATACTATGGGGTTCCAGAAGGGAGAGAGATTCCAGCATGGGGAATGGGGAGGGATGGCACATCTGTTTGTTTTTGCCACATAACAGACCACTCCAAGATTTAGTGGCTTAAAGCAACACCTGCGGCCGGGCGGTGGCTCAAGCCTGTAATCCCAGCACTTTGGGAGGCTGAGACGGGCAGATCACCAGGTCAGGAGATCGAGACCATCCTGGCTAACATGGTGAAACCCCGTCTCTACTAAAAAATACAAAACACTAGCCGGGCGAGGTGGTGGGCGCCTGTAGTCCCAGCTACTCGGGAGGCTGAGGCAGGAGAATGGCGTGGACCCGGGAGGCGGAGCTTGCAGTGAGCTGAGATCCGGCCACTGCACTCCAGCCCCGGCGACAGAGTGAGACTCCGTCTCAAAAAAAAAAAAAAAAAAAAGCAACACCTGCTTATTACTTCTCACAGTTCTGCAGTGGGCTGGGCAGTTCTGCTCAGGGTTGGCTCAGTAGGGCTGGAAGATCGAGCATGGTCTCATTCACACGTCTAGGATGACTGGGAAAGATGTGACCTCTCTGTATGTGGCCTCTTATCCTCCAGAAGTCTGGTCTAGTTTCCTCTCATGAAAGAAGATTTCTATCAGCAAGAGAGAGAGCAAGTCCTGAGCACACACTTTTAAGCTCCTGCCTGTGTCCCCTTTGCTAATGTCCATTGGCCAAAACAAGCCACATGGTCAAGCCCAAGACTCAAAGCATAGAGAAATAGAGTCTACCTTTTGGCGGGAAGAGATGCAATGTCACATGCAAAGAGACCTCAGAGGAATGAGAAAGATGTATAGGTATAGCGTGTTGTTGTTGTTGTTGTTTTTCCGGTAAGTCAGAATCAGAGAGACCTTTACAGAAGGGAAGGAGCTTGAAAGATGGCTAGGGCTGGGACATGTGACAGATTTCCCATACATGAAGAGAAAATCCGCAGAGGCAAGATAGCCTAGGGGTTTGCAAGGACCAGCGAATGCTTCCTCTGGGCTAGTGGAAGGTTGGGAAAGTAAGTTGGAACATAGTCATTGAGGAGATGGAGTGCTGTCTTTAAGAACTTGGATAGTCTCCAATGGCCTTCTAAGAGGTTGACCTCCACTTGTAAGGGCACAGCCTTCCCAAAAGAACCTGCTCCACCTGCAGCTCTGCCTGTTTCCTCCTGTTCCTCCTGTTTCTGCAGTGCCACCACCACTGACTCAACAGTCAAAGGACCTGTGGTAGCCAGTCTACAGGCTTCCAAAGACCTACTATGGCCTGTCCTGAAAAGGTGAGCTGGGAGAATGGTAAGCCGAGAAAAGGAATCTGGGAGATGCAGGCATGAGCAGCAGAGGTGAAGGCGAAGGGCACATTGAGGTTCTGTGACAGACAAGGCATCAAAACCCTGTTCAAATTGGCCATGTCGGAGCTGAGGGTGAGGAGGTCAGCTGGCAGAGAGCAGAGAAGGAGCAGATGAAAAGAGAGACGCAGACACAGAGAGAAGCTAGGTCCCTGGAGCAGCCTCAGATCCTAGGGATTTCCCCATCCAGGCAGAGGTTTAAGGGTAATTCTCTTTATCTTCAGGTTTTGAATGGTCTTGTCCCTGCATCAGGTGATGGATGGGTCTGTCCCCTGCATCACGTGATTGGTGATTCCGTCCCCTGCATCAGGTGATTGATAGTTGGTTCTGTCCTCTGTATCTAGTGATGGAAGATTGTGTTGCATTTCATGTGATGGGTGATTCCATCCCTGTTTCAGATGACGGACAGTCCTGTCTCCTGCACCAGGTGATGAATGGTTCTGTCCCCTTAGTCAGGTTGTGGACAGTTCTGTTCCCCGCGTCAGAGATGGGAGATTCTCTCCCTTGCATCCCTGGCTAGAACATTGGTTGGGATAAAATCTTGAAAGCGACAGGGAGACCAGGGATGGAAGTATATCTTGCCAGGAAGCAAAGTTAGGCAGAGCCTCACATGTAGTGGGCATTCAGGGGAGGAGTTGTTCTTCAGATGAGCTCTTCTTTCTCTGCCTCTTCTAGCAACTAGACATACCATAAAGTGGAGACCGAAGCCATCATATTTGCAGACAAATCCTTTGATTTGGTAAAGTCTTGAGAGCTTAAAAATGTTATTTTAGAGTCTATGTATATCTTCAGTTATCATTTCTTTCAAATATTTTATCAGTTCTCACTCTGGTTATTAAAAGCCAGAAGCCATCTATTCTGCAGTATTTCTTTGGGAGGCATTTACAAGGTGCATCTCACCAGTGGCACAGGAAAATATATTTCCCTGGAAACCAGAAGTCACAATAGTCCTGCCCTCCAGAGCCCCATGGGGTGGAGAAATCCCCATTATAATTAAAATCCGATTATTCTGCTTTTATGTCACCTCCGTTGCTGTAAGTGAGGGCTCGTCTAGCTGCCAGAGCACAGAATGACACAGATACAACATGATGTGTCAACCACTCATGTTTCTTTTTTATGAGATCAACGTTTATAACTTTGCAGTCAGCCCACTGACAGACTGTAAAACTTGGCTTATTGGAAACAGATACATCAACCATAAGGCACCACTTGTTGAAGGCTGATTCCAGTCTTCCCTGGGTATGAGTTCATCCTTGGAGAGAAAGCCACTGGGACTGGCAGTGTCCTGAATTTCATCTAGAAACGTTCATCCACCTGTCTTGGACCCCCTCAACATTGCTCCTTGTGAGAAACACCCTTGCAGCAGCGTCCTGTCACCACTTACATATGTATGAGTTAGGCACCACAGCCTGACTGCTTATGAAATGTACCTTAGCAGAATTCAGACCCCATGGATGCAGTACAATGTACCCATGTAACAAACCTGCACATGCACCCCCTGTATCTAAAATAAAAGTTGAATTTTATTAAAAGAGTAAAAAACCATGAACCCCTTAAAAGAAAACGTAGGGGTAAATTTTCATGACCTCGGATTTGGCAATGGATTCTTAGATATGCCAACAAAACACAAGCAACAAATGAAAAAAAAGTAAATTGGATTTCATCAAAATGTAAAACTTTTGTGCATTAAAGGACATCGTTAAAAAAATGAAAGACAACCTGTGGGATGAGAGGAAATATTTGGAAATCATATATCTGGTAAGTGTCTAATATTCAGGAATATATAAAGAACTCCTAACTCAACAACATAAAAAGAAACTACCCAATTAAAGAATGTGTAGACATTTCCTCAAAGAAAATATATAAACGGTGATAAACACATAAAAATGTTCAACATCATGGCCATTAGAAAATGCAAATAAAAGCCACAGGAGATTTCTCTTTCTTCTTTTTTTTTTTTTTTTTTTTTTTTTTTGAAGATGGTCTTGGTCTGTCGCCAAGCTGGAGTGCAGTGGCGTTATTCTCAGCTCACTGCAACCCTGCCTCCCAGGTTCAAGCAATTCTCCTGCCTCAGACCCAAGTAACTGGGACTACAGGTGCGTGCCACCACGCCAGCTTAATTTTTTTATTTTAGTTAGAGGACAGAGTTTCACCATGTTGGCCAGGATATCTCTCAATTCTTGACCTCACTGATCCTCCTGCCTCGGCCTCCCAAAGTGCTGGGATTACAGGCGTGAGCCACGGCACCCTGCCTGAGATTCCTCTTTATACCTACTGGGATGGCTATGATTTAAGAAAATGGAAAATATTAAGTGTTGACAAGGATGTGGATTTTAAAAGTGTTTTTCTAGTCTATTTGTGGCCATAGAAATGTTTCGTCTTTTATGAATCCAAAATGCAAGACAGACCATAGGAGCCAGCTTCTGCTTCACAAAAGGGGTGCTCAAAGCAGATGCCCCTTTGGATGTGTGCTGCTAGCATGGCGGAGACTCGCATGTCTGCTTCACACATATTCTATTCTACTCTGCCTCTGTCTCACCTTTGCTGCATGCTCAGAAACTACTGCTGTCCCCACATCAGTCTCCTTGAGTCCAAATTGATCTCTGAGATCTGTTGATGGAAAGGGCTTGGAGAGTCCCCCTGTTGCAACAGCTTTGTTCTCTTTGTGGTATGTCTTGGTTTGCAAATGACTCTCTTCCTTCAATATCGAGGTGTTCAGCTGCAGATGAGAAGCAACTTCATGCAGTTTCATGATGCAGGCACCACTAGGAAATATGTCTCCATGGCAACCCCAGGGTTACCTCATCCAACAGCACTCAGATGTTGCTGACCACAGAAACATTTTTTTTTCACATGTAGAGCAAGCATCCACTGTATAGAGCCAAGAGGTATTTGTTTGTCTGTTTTTGATGTTCTATGCCTCTGTTCAGAGCCCTTGGGGGTAATGTCACGTGTTTGGGGAACATTTTTAAATGTGGACAATATTTCTCCATTCCTCTGCTTCGGCACACGGAGCTTTCTTTGCTGCAAAAATAAGAGAGTTCTTCTAGGGAGGTAGTGTCATTATTCATCTCTGTTCTAGCCACTGCCTGTTGCCAATGAGTTGTTTTAATGTTTTGAATCCAGAATTCATATTTTCTCAGCCTCAGCAGGATCTGGCCCACTCAGCACTTGATCAGGACTGTTCATAGGAAACCCAGGTGCTTGCGAGGGGAGTGAAACTGACTGCTGCCATAGTGACCTTCCACTCCTCCTGTCCAGACTGGAATCATTAACTCAGGCAGGCACGTGGTTAGCACGTCCCACTCCCATTAGCCTGCTGGGGATCAGCATTATTGGGAATGACGTCGTCTGCCCCTCTGCAGCTCCCCAAAGAGCTAACTTAATTGTTGGGAAACACTGGAGAAAAAGATGTCATTCCTCTACATGAGTGGTTCTCAACAGGCGGGGAGGAGAGGGACTTGTCCCTGAGGGGACATTTGGCAATGTTGGGCAGCATTTCGGTTTTCACAACTATAGAGGGTGAGTGACCAGGGACGCTGCTAACCATTGTATAGTGCACAAGACAACACCCCTGCTCCCACCCCAACAATGGATGACCCAGCTCAAAATATTACTAGTGCTCTGTAGTGAAGAAACCCTGCTCCACATAATCAAATTGCACCCAGCAAGGTATGGATTCCTAGCATTCAGATCTTGGTTATTACTGATGCAAGGGCAAGCAATGGGTTATTTATTAACTGTGTGAATAAATGCCTGTAAGTGTATTCACTGCAGAACTCCAGTACATAGAAGTGCTTTCTTGTGACAGAGAGAGTTTGCAGTGCCTGCTAATCCCTCCTGGAAAGCCTTTTCGTCCCTGAATTACGATCTCAGCCCATGTTGCCTCACACTGCCTCTCTGTTATTAAAATTCCTTTCTACACAATTCATAGGAACATAAATCCTTCCTTTAAAGTCTAACCAATAATGCTTCCAGAAAATTAGATTCTCCGTTTAAAAAATTGACACTTAACAATAATGTGCCTCCTTCCAGTCCTTCCCTCTTTCTGGAAATCTTAGGACAGGTAGAGACATGGGGGTGGATGAAATGACTTTCAGGAGCCCGTTGCATGGCCACACCCATAATCTACTGGTTGTGCTTGTTTCTTTGCTATCACTAGTCTTCTAGTCGTATGACCTGGAATTATTACTTAAAATGTGATTCAAATGCTGTGTAAATATGGCCAAAATGTTTGTTTTCTTCAGTGATGGAAGTAGGATTAAGCAGGCAGGGAGCAGAGCTCCAGGGTCCACCGGCACAGGAGCCAGCGACAGACCTCACCAGACAAGTCCCCAGAGTGAATTGTTCCAGTTCCCATCACAGGCTTTCTCCACCTGACTTATCCAAAAGGCTGAGAAGCAATCCCGTCTCAGGCTTTCTCACCAGGTTGGCTTGGTTTTGTTTTTGTTTTTTTCCAAAGCCCGTGTAGCTAAGTCGTATCAAGGGAAACTTAGGTCAAGATGACAACCCACCTAGGCCCTCAGATTGTCACACCCTCCTGCTCACTGCCATGGTGGGGTGGGGGTGGGTGATGTAAGGCTCAGGGAGAAACTTGCTCTGCCTCTCACTCAGGGCCAGGTACCTACAGCTTTGGGGGGTCCCTGTCAGGAAGGTGCAGGTCCTCTGAAAAATGCCACTGATTGGAGAGGATGACCTCAAATGTTCTACAGAGACTCTGCTCTAGTCCCTTATAGTCATTAGATTTCAGAAAAGGTTTAAGATGTTTACGCTAAGATGGCATTTTAGAAGCTTTATAGATCATTAAGAAGCTAGGCATATGTGCACGGAGGAGGGAGGGCGATCATGAGAAACGACAGTAGCTAATCATCATCTTACAGTGGAAAATGTTTTAAAATCCTACTAGTGGACTTGGAATCACAGGAACACTTCATGCCCAGATTAGCTCTGGGGCCGAGGGTCATTGTCCAGATACATGGGGAACTGGAGCAGCTGAGAAAGCCTCAGAGCGTCTGGACAGCACACTAGGATTCAGTCTTCCCATGCTGGGGACAAGCCGCACACTGCACGAGGAGCTGGAAGAAGGACCCATTGATGTCCTTTATCCGGCAGAGTCTAACCCTGATGGGCCCTCCTCTTCAGGCACATCACACGTTCTCACTTCCCAAGAGATAATTTGATTGGTCTATATCATTACTTCCTTGTTGTCCCTGTTGAGCGAAATTTGTTTCTTGACCCAACTGTGACCAAGACAACAGGGTTGGCCTCACTGACTCTCCTCCCCGCGTATCCACTGTCTGCAAAAAGAACTGCTCGGGCCATTTTCCTGTGGGAGCATCCAAGAGTGGGACAAGTCCTTGGTGCTTCATGGATTCTCTCTCTAGGGCAGAGTCCAATTTAAGATCTTCCGTACCCAAGTCCTCACTCCTAACCTGAACTGCTGTTATCCTCAGCCAATACTCTGCAGCCCTAGTCTGGAAGAACAGAGCCCATTTGTAATAGAGGAAGAACCTTCTTGCATTTCCCCACACAGTCTGATAGCAATTTAGCTTCACAAGGCCCTGAAGGGGTTGAGCTGGCCCTCCGTTAAGGAAAGCCAGCAAATCCATACAGATGTTTTTCTGAGTGCTGTTCTGACCAGGGCTCAGGGATTAATCTTGCCTGGTATCACATAGCATTGGGAGGTTAGGGAATTCTCTTTGTGGATCAGGAGGTATATTACATAAAATCAAAATGTAAGTGTGTTCTTTTTGGATAAGGCAATGTTTTCCCTTCTATTTTTATTTATATAACCTTATCACTTAGTCTCTTTTACTTCTTTCCCTCTGCCTTCCTTGGCACTGAGCCCACCCTGAATCTGCAGGATAGACTCAGATAGCTGGGCAGCTTTCAGTGGTATGGTTTCTAACCACTCTCCCTCTAACCGCATCTGGTAAATCTCATTAAGGGGCTTTACTAACCTCATTTTCTTATCCAATGCAGAAAATCTACTCCACCAAGAATTTCAGTTCTTAAGACATGTGACTTACAATCCAAGAGGCCAGAGAGAGTAGGGTGCCAATAGGATACATAGATTAGATAGACAGACAGATAGATCAGATAGATAGGTAGGTAGATAGATAGATAGATAGATAGATAGATAGATAGATAGATAGATCATAAGTAGAAGATTTATCAGGGGACTGGCTTTTATGATTATAGAGGCTGAGAAGTCCTACCATAGGCTGTCTGCATGCTGAAGAACCAGGGAGTCCTGTAGCATGGTTGAGTTCAAGTCCAAGGCCTCAGAACCAGGGAAGCCAATGGTGTTACTCTCAGGTTGAAGGCCTGAGGACACAAATGGCTGCTAATGCAATTCTGGAATCCAGAGGCTAGAGAACTGGAGATCTGATGTCCAAAGGTAGAAGAAGAAGGGTGTCTCAGCTTCACAAGAGAGAGACAGTAAAGATTTGCCTTCTGCCTCCACCTTTTTGTTTTATCTGGACCCTCAGCTGATTGGCTGATGCCCACCCACAATGGTTGGGGACAGATCTTCCTTACTTGGTCCACTGATTCAAATGCCAATCTCTACTGGAATCACATTCACAGACACACCAGAAGTCATGCTTTACCAGCTATCTGGGCATCCCCTTAATCCAGTCAAGTTGACACCTAACATTAACCATGACAAATGTGTTGTTCTGAGCACCCGGCACAGCTCTCCTGGCTGTCTGACTCTCGGCTCCCCAATAGTCCACCCTAGCTAGCCTCCCTCTCACTCTGTCGCCCCAGAACATACTTCAGAACCAGGGCCTGCCCTGCAGAATAGCAGACCAGCATCTGATATGCTTTGAGAGGTGAAATAGACTTCCTACACATATTATTTACTTAATAGAGGCATTTCACTGCATAACTTGTGATAAAATTTTAAATGCAAGTACCTCTGGAAGAGGAATTCTCAACTAGACCCACAGGACAGTATCAAAGGCTCATAGTCTTTGCTCAAGGCACAGATACTGCTTGTATCTGTTTGCTTGCCTGTTTGGTCGAAACAGTTTCTATTGTGGGATTGTGGAGGAGGCTATAGAGTAGAGAAGAGCACAGGACACCTGATACTTAGAGAAGGAGCAGCCAATGGGAAGGCCAGTCTCATCTTAACAATTTTTAGTGAGTCACCTCTACTTAATCCGTTTTCCTTCCTAATCTGCCCTGGTTTATTGTCTACATTCACCTCCTGATACAATATACACCTAGTCAGTGGGTGAGCGCAGGCTCCATGGAGCGGACACTGTCACCCTTTCTACCTCTAATCCATTCTCTACTTTAAGACAAAGTGGTTCTCTCTAGAAATGGAGAAATGAGCCTGATCCCGACAACTAGGATTTTGCTTCCTCATGAGCCAAGAAATTGTGAAATGAACAGAAGTAGAAGGAAAAAAAAGCAAAGAAAGGAAGAGCCCGACAACGGAGGAAATGATAGAGTAATAATCTACGGAAAACTCAAATTAGTGAAACTGTGCTAAACAAGATGAAATAATGATACCATGTCAGTAATGGGGCTGTTTGCCAGCTCACCTTTCTTCCCTGTTCCCCATCTTTACTGTATCACATGGCCAACTCCTGCAGCCTGTATTTCCCAAACTCCCTTGTCAGCTGGGCTCTGACGGTCCAGCCATGAGGACACTGGCAGGAGACTGGAGGGCAGGAGGAGAGAAGGAGGTGGTATCCCTCCTCCTTCCTCTCTGCCTTGGCTGGCATCTCTGGCACAGGCTGTGTTTCCTCCCTGGCTCCAGGTTTGCAGTGGTTTCAGCTTCTTCGAGGTGACTCTTCTCTGGATCTAAGAGCGCCATCCTTTTTCTTTCTACCTCCAGCCCCATAAGTGATAGTGGTTTCCTGCTGCTGTAATCTCTGGGTTACCTCCTTGACCCCTATTTGGCTTCTCAGCTCATCCAGCCCCTGTGAGCCTATTCCCTGCATAAAATTCCCTCTATTTAAAATATTCAATGACTGATAGGATCTCTCACGGACCTACCTTATACAATTTTCGCATAAGTATTTCTTAATGTTGGCGCGCACACACACACACACGCACACACACACACACACACAAAGGATTTCTTAGTAGACAGTACAAGGAGCTCTAAGGCTTTGATGACCTAAATCTTACGGAAGGGTAGAGAGGCATCCAGAGAAAATGATCTCTTTGGTCTCATCTTCTCCACAACTGATTGGAGACAAGGCTCCGCCCAGTTGTTTTTCACTCGCCTTCTTTTGGGGTTTTTGGCACCCTGTTCATGTGGATGGAAGGCCCCAGAAGCAGACCTGGTGAAATCGAACTGCAGCCTCACCTCGCATAACCAGACACCTTTATGTATGATGCTTTGGTTTTAAGGTGAACCTCCAAGCATATGAAATGCTACCTCTTGCTTTCAATAATGTAGTAGTTTGATTCCTTTGCTTCTACCTATAATGCTGCTGGACCTTGTGGATATAACATACGTGCGATTTTAAAATGTGGCCCATACTTGAGGCCACATTATCTTGGTTTTACAATTTTGACATGGTTTGAATGTATGTGTCCTTCAAAATTCATATGTTGAAACTTAAATCCCAAAGTGATGGTCTTAAGAGTTGGGTCGTTTAGGAGGTGATTATGATACAATAAATAAATAATTTACGCAGATAGTGAGGGCAAATGCGTCCTCAGCAAGGTTTCCCCTTTAACAAAAAGCAGCCTCCAAATCATTTCTCTTCCAGCAAAGAGCAGCCTGAAAAACTGAGCTGCAGATATAGATAAACAAGCTGGAAGCCTGCACAGGTGGATGCTGGCAGCTGTGCCAATAGAAAAGGGCTACCTGGAAGCCAAGTATGTTCAACATGGAGGCTCCATCTTCCCTTTTCTTTGCCACCAGACAGTAAAGAAGTAGGCAACATGGCACTGGCCTGGTAGAGAGCCCATCTGCATAATAAAAGATTAGAGTGGGGTGGCCAGCTTTTCACACACTATGCAAATGACACACCTGGTCCAACCAATCTTTCGTGTCCCATGTAAATCAGACACCGCCTCCTCAAGCCCATCTATAAAACCTTCTGCATTTCACTGCAGAAGTGGCAATGCATTTTCTCTGGGCCCCCTCTGCCACAGAGAGTTCTTCTCTTTCTTTTGTGTATTGGACTTGAACTCTTAACCTCACTCTAGTGTGTCCGCATCCGGTTTTCTGTGGCCATGACACAACAAATCTTGGGTATTCACCCCAGACAATGACACCACTTCAATTAGGCCATGGGGGCTCTGCCCCTATGAACAAAATTAGTACCCTTATAAAAGGGCTTGAGGGAGTGAGTTCACCCCTTCTGCTGTTCAATTTCTACCACGTGAGGACGCAGCAAGAAGGCACCATCTTGGAAGCAGACAATAAGACCTCACCACACACAAAGTATCTGCCAGTGCCTTGATCTGAGACTTCCCACCCTCTAGAACTGTGAGAAATAAATATCCATTGTATATAAATTACTCAATATAAGATATTTAGTCATAGCAGCCCAAATGGACTAAGAAAAATTCTATAAGCTGGTTGGTACAGTCAGACTCTGTGAACTTATCAATATACGTGGTACAAAGGGGCTGTTTTGTTACTCCATAAAGAAAAAAAATTATGATTTCCAAATTTGCTGCACTGTTAAACTCCATTTGCAAATGTCTCTCTTGCTTTCTTATTTTTACTGGTACTGTGGAGAGCAAGATGTCAGGAAATCTAAGCCAAATTGCTACATTCACCTTTCACTAGTTCTCCCATTTAGAGTTTGGTTCTTTTTACATCATCTCAGATGCCTGTGCCAGGTTGGAATTCACAAATCATAACTATGATAATGTCACTGTCTTGGTCAAAAGTCTTCAATAAACTCTTCTTTGTTCATGGAATACAATAAAAACAACTTGAATCCAAGGTCTCCTCAAGCTGCCTCTCCAGCCATATCCTCTCCAGCCATATCCCTTCACGTATCTAAATCCTGGCTTACCCACCATATCCCAACAATGTCCTGAAATCTCCATCCCCACACACTCGCTCATGACTGGCCCCTACCTGACCCCATTTCTGCTTTCGAGTCCTTGCAAAAATGCAGCCTCCTACATAAAGCCCATCTGGACAGGGACCCCTTCAATTGACTGTGATTGGTGCCTTTTTAAAAACTTATAGAAAATGTTTCCCTTAAAATGATTTATTTTCAATTATATGTTTATATTTTATTTAATTTAAAATAAAATTTAAAAAATAAAACGAAGGTAAGAGTTAAGTCTCCCTTGACAAGCCCATTCAATCCCAGGCCCCTGCAGATGCATCTCTATACATATATGTGAATACAAATGTGTGTGCAGACTTGTGGTTTTTGTCATAAATATTAGAATATTTGCAGTTTTTTCAACTTGTGTTTCTTAAAATGTTATCACAGCCCCGAAGGGCCTGCCTGCTCGAGCCCCAATTCACAGATCAATCTTCTCTTTAGTCATTCTCTTCTTTAATTTCTGTGCTACAGCTCTGCTGGCTTTCCTCCTACTCTTTAGCTGTATCTGTGCTCCTTTCTGGCATAGGGCCTTTTCACATGCTCTCTTTCCTCCCTGAGGCCTCTCATCCATTTCTCAGCTCAAATACAATTTTATCAGAGATGCCTTCTTGGATTATCAAAGTTGGTGCAATGTTGCTAATAAATACTCTCATATCGTCATGTAGAATTCATAACAATTGTACCGTAAACTACTTGGTGGTGAGAACTCCTCCTGTGCTCTGCCATGCCGCCACTTAGCAGACATTCGATAATTCATTGAATGAATGAATAAATCACACGTTTTAATAAGATACGTATTTGTTTATTTGCCTTAAGTCTGTCTCTTCCTACACACAGCCAGGGACAATGAGTATTTTATTCATCACTGAATACCCGGAAATCACCACAATATCTGGATTATAATGGAATCTCCATGTTTGTTAAATGATTGAATGAGCGAATATGTACAACAATGAAAAAACTCTTACAAGTACATACAAAAATAACAGAAACTCCAGCAGAAACACAAGCAAAGTACATAAGCAAGAAATTAATAGAATAAAAGTACAAATGACTGGTAAATAGATGAAAAATATTTATTTTCATTATAATAAAATAAAAAAGAATTTTAAAACATTCCACATTTTGGATATCAATGGCAAACAATTACAAGGTTGAAAAACAGTCCATATTGGTCAGAGGTGAAGAAACAATCATTTCGTGAGAGTATCAACTGGTGTAACACTGGTGTAGAGCAGTTTTGTAGTACATATTTAAATTTCAGGGCCAGGATCAGTGGCTCATGCCTGTAATCTCAACATTTTGGGAGGCTGGGGTGGGAGGATTACTTGGGCTCAGGAGTTTGAGACCAGCCTGAGCAACATAGCAAAACACTGGCTCTCCAAAAAATAAACAAATTAGCCAGGTGTGATGGTGCACACCTGGAATCCCAGCTAGTCAGGAGGCTGAGGCAGGAGGATTGCTTGAGCCCAGGAGGCTGAGGCTGCAGTGAGCCATGATTGTGCCACTGCACTCCAGCTTAGGCAGCAGAGTGAGACCCTGTCTCAAAAATAAAAAATAAATAAATAAAATAAAATAAAATAAAAATTTAAAGATGTATACTTGTTAACCTGGCAATTCCATTTTCTCTACGGAAATGCTTCATGAATTCGCAATGAATGGGTGAAAACATATTTAGTGCAGGATTGAATATAATACAAATATTCAATAAGAATGGACTGCATATAAAATCATGGTTAATTTATGTTAAAATTATCACACAATGGAATATTCAACTATTAATCAAATAAGGTAGATCTATCAGCATCAATGTGAAGATATCTAATATATATCATTGAGTTTAGGAATTCATGTAGAACTGATTAATTTATAAATATAAATATATATTTACATTAATATAAATATATTTAGACAATATATTTATATTTATTTGAGCATATTTATATAAAGTTACATTTCTAAATAAATATAAATATATTGACATATAAAATATAAATTTCGATATAGTTACATAAATATGCCCAACTGCTTACAACCATCTCTAGAGATATAGGACTATAGAGGAATTTCAACTTTTAAGTTATCTATTTTATATTATTTGAATGCAGATGAACATATGTTACATTTATAATCAGAAAACAAATATTTCAAAACAAAATGTAGAAACTCTTTAATTAAAATACAAGGGCAAGAGAATCTTTGAAGAAATGCCTGAATATAAGGGTTCAGCTAGAAACTAATAAATGAGTTCTGTAATTTACAAATGTTATAGTGATGAATGATTCGGCATCACAAGACACATCTATTGGTATAAAACTGCCTTTACAGCTAGTCTTCAAGTCAGGAGTATACTCCTTAGATTTCGAAATACAACTTGCTCCCCATAAAAGTCCCCTGGGAGTATCCCAACATTTAATATTGCCCCAACAACAACGATCATAAAGGTGTGACTGATGCTGAGAAAGGAACACAATGCCAATGAATCCTGACAACACGAAACTCGAACAGGAGCCGTGGCTTCCTGTGGACAAAAGGGTGCCCAGGAGTACCCGTACGTCCCTGTGAGGGGTGGAGCAGCCCTCTGCTTGCGTGTTGTCTAAAACAGCAAGTTGTAGGTGTTCCTATATCTTTCCAGGCTATTCTAGCTCTGCCTGGCCTCTAATCCTCGGCTTTGCCTCCAAGCCCCTTCCCCAACACACACACACACACACACACACACACGCATGCACACACACGCAGGCACACTTTTTTGTTTTTTTTAAAACTCTATTCCTGATCTTTGAATTTCTCAACTAACCTTGGTTCCCCAGCATGATCCTTGGTGCTCTGCAAGAGCTATTGGCTCAGACGAGCCACTGGGCTTTTGCCGTTCTTGATCACCTGTGGGGAAACCCTCACTTCTACTTCTGTGGACCTGAATCCTGTCACTTCCCAGTTTGCCAGACACCCCAAGAGGTCTACCCTGTTTCCTGTGGGGGTTTAGAGAGAGAAAACAGGCAGTATTTTAACAACACCTACCAGACAATCAGAGGAACAATGCTGAATCCAAAAAAACTCGCAATCCGAATGCTTTCTGCTATTTTATAGATACATAGTACTTAGCTTTCATCTAAAGCTATACGAAATAGGCAGTATGTGGACTAAACACGAAGTAAACACAAAAATAATATTAGTCGAGACACAGCTACCTTCACAGGGGCAGCACTAGAATTCCCCTTGGTTAGAGATTTTAGGCAAGAACATTTGTAAGGCTCCTTCGCTTAGAGCTAACACACCAGAGAAAGGAAAGGGGGTTCTGCGTGAAATGAGACATTTTCAGTATTTGTTCTTAAAAGGAAGGATAAGAGAAGAGCCAAGGAAATAGCAAGGGTTTGTACCAGGGCAGGAAGGCCAGTGAAATGTTCTGGGGACAGTGTGGCCAAAGCACATTTGAAGAATGGTAAGGCCTACTCTTCTATGTGCGGCTGTTTGTGTTTCTATGTCATACATCCATTTTAATACCCCTTTTCCCTCCTCCTAAAAGCTGTAGAAATGTCTTCTCTGTTCACCTTAATTTTTTTATGTGAGGGTATTTTGGTTTCTTTAATTTCTAGAACGGACGAGTTTTATGGGATATAAATGGAGCCAAAGTGACAAGCAGGAAAGAAGTAGCCCAGGACACAGAAGAGGCCTTACGAACACAACTTCACTCTGCCCCCTCCCCATGAATTCAAAGAAATATTGGCGGGAACTTCAGAAATCCATTGGCAATAATGATGGGAAATTCTTGCTAACTTTGCCTAATCTCAAGAGAGCCAGAGAGGCCTCAGCTGACATCTAGAAAACAAAGAAACATAATGCAAAATTGTAAATACATACAATTTACCCATCTTTTTTTCAAAAGCTGACATATCTCAGCCTTCATGTATAGATAGACACACATACACACACACACAAACACACACACACACGAGGGAATGGAATGCTGTGAAGGATGAATGGCTGTGATTAAGTTAGTATGACTGAGCAAGCTCTAGCCTCAGCCTTTTCTTCCAATCCTCCCCAAACGTGTGTTCTTTAAAATCCACGACAGTACTGGGGAGGAGGGGAGGAGGGAAAAACAAGAATAAAAAAAAATTTTAAATAGCAGCTAAACATAAACTTGAATAGAAAGGATCTAAAGCTATAAAAAAATAGCCAAATCCGATGAATATGAGGGGGAAAGATATACCCATATTTAAAAGACTGAATTTAATAGAATATCTTAGTAAAAAAGTATTTAAAAGCTTTTTTTCCAAGCTCAGAAAAAGTTAGAGGACTTTTATGTTATTAGGAAAGTTTTAATAGGTGCATGAGTTGCGTGGTCTACCTCTGCTTCTCTCCATTAAAGAGCCCCTCGTGGAGATTCTGGTAGGACAAACCTGGCCAGCCAACCCCATGCCTTGCCAACTCACATTCTCTCCCTAATCGGCTCCTCAGAATTCTGATATGAAGCACGCTCCAGTGATTCTGAGGGAGGCCAAAGTAAATAGCCACTGTAGGTGAGTTTTCTGGAAATTTGGGGTAAAAGAGAAGACTTCATCACGTCCTTTTCGAAAGGCATCACCTACTATATAAGCCTTAACCACCTCCTTCCCAATTCTCCTTCCCAAAGGCCCTCCTGAGCAGCCTCTAGCCAATGTGAATGCCCAAGGCTCTGGTGGAAACCAAGTCTTCCGTGATTCCTCCAGCAACTTTAAACAATGTGTAGTGACTGAAATGTACCAGGCGTCTTTGAGAAAGTCTCATCTTCCTTAGCATTTTCTAGAGTTTTGGGGTTGAGTTACAATATGTTGATGTAAACTTGCTGGGTGTTGGAACTGTGCAAAGCAGAAAGGATTCCATGCTGGGCATCACCCTAAGGGATGTTAATCTTGGGTTGTTCAGTGGCAGCTTTCTGACCACAGACAAGTCAATCTCTCCAGACCTCACATCTTTCCTTGGCCCATAAAGTGATCAGATCATATTAGCTGAAATAATAATAGTATATGCAAGGCTCTGGCTAAGTGGGTCACATTCATTCTAACATTTCATCTTCACCAAAATTCTAAGTGGTATGTGTATTATCTGCATTTTACAGATGACTTCTAAAAATTACTTCTTATCCTAATATTTTTAAACTCTACATAATTGTCATATTCATTTGGGTTCTTATTTTACTGCAAAGTTACTGGAATTTATTTTTAAAGGATTTATTATAGGCATTTCTAAAATGATGAGACATAGTTACCCATGGATTCAGGAAATGAAATTGCTAATTTTGATGTTAAAACTGTTTCTGATTACCCTGATGAACTCTCCATTCTTCCTAAATTCACCAATTACTCATTTCTGGTTTTTCCTCGTTCTTTAGATTTGATTCATCTGCATGCTCCATGAAGGCTCAGTTTCAGATGAACCATCATGCTGATGTCTGTAGGCACATCTCAGGATCCTTTCAGACAGAGGAATGGGAAGTCGATGACATCCAAGCAAGGGGGATGTGTTTTTCTCCAACTCTGAAGTCCCACTCAACAAGAGGCTATGGTCTGAATGTGTGTGTCCTCTCCAGAATTCATGCTGAAACCTGAACACCAATGTGATAGTATTAAGAGTGGGGCCTTTAGGAGGTGATTAAATCCTGAGGGTGGATCCCTTGTGAATGGGATTAGTGACCTTATGAATGGGCTGGAACTTAAAGTAAAATAAAAATTAAAAAACAAAAAAAGAAAGGGCCGGGAAAACTGTCTAAGTCCTTTTACCCTTTTGCTTGTGGCCACGTGAGGACACAGCAACAAGGTGCCATCTTGGAAGCAGAGACGAAAGCAGACACCGAACCTGCCAGTTCCTTGATCTTGGGCTTTCCCGCCTCCAGAACTGTCAGCAAGAAAAGTATGTTACCTACAAATCGCCCAGTCTAAGGTATTTTGCTATAGCAGCATAAACAGACTGAGACAACAGGTATTGGCCTCTCCCAGAATCATGGAGGGCTGTTTTACATCTGAGTCAGGTGCAGCTGATGGGGGTCTTTAACTGGGAGTTGGTCATGGCTGGCCTGCTCTGATCCTCTGGAATTTACAGCAGGTACAACGTGGGGAATGAGAAGTTAAGTCCAAATTAAATGAAAAAGCTCCAGAGAAGCAGCTGATTTTGCTCAGGGTTTTCATTTTGAAGCATCTGTAATTTGGAATAATTAGAAGCATTTCAGACTCTTGTCCAGCCCTAGTCCAGTAGAAATCCTGGGGACTCTGAGGCCACTTGAGGGGCGATCGAGGTTGTGAAAAACTGACTCTTAGGAGAGTGACTCAGTCATCTGCAGCTGCAGTTCCTCTGAAAATCCCTGAGAGGTACATGGTCATCTGGTTTCCCAGATGAAGAAATCACAAGCTTCTTTAAAGAACAGCGGGGCAGTTAGGTGAAAAGTGAACAATACAGTCAGTCCAGCCATTTGTTCTTTCCCTGTGTGTCAAATAACTCATTTCTGCAGGTGCAGCCCTGGTTTTGAAAATCAGGAGCCTTGTCTCGCAGCTCCAGTTCTGCCACTGACAAGCTGCGACATGTGGGGAACATCAGTCAGCCATCTCTCTGGCTTCAGTTTCTATACCTATAAAATAAGTGTTGGACAGGTTGAAATTCTTTCAGCCGTAGCAAAACTGTGATTCTATGAACCACACCATTTGTTGTGCTGTCATGGAAACAGCCTGAGGCTCAGTTAACCTTACTAATTTCCCCAAAGGACTGACCCGAGGCAGAGTGGTGCCCCTGCTTTAGAAGTCTCCACAGTTCAGGTGAGGGAAGCTGTGCAGGGTGGGAGGAGGGGAATGGGAATTCAGCCTGTGGGCTTTGGCATCTTTGCCCTGGCCCACTCTTTGGGCTAAACGTGTATGTTCTTTTAAAAGGAGAGAAGGGAGGTCCTTAAACTTGGAAGAGGGATGACTCCTGCATTCTAAATACGGAATGAATGGAGTGCTTCCAAGTTTGCAAATGAGAGCTCTTTTAAAATGAATATTCTTTAAATAGGGGTCTATGAACATTTTTCTAGGGACTAGCCAAGCATTGACTGTTTTGAGGGAATTAATGTTCAGATTCTCAACTTAGATGTGTATGCTTTCTGCCTTATAATATACCTGCTTCTGTAGTTCACATTTCCGAACTCTTTTTTTCCCCCAGCCAACTTCCGCTTTATAAAAACACTGTGTGCCTCTCACCCATCCTGAATCTCCCGAGGGTGCATTACTTGCACTGTGAAAACCTGGGTGCCACAGGGACAGCTCTAGAACACGTCTGTCCTGAAGGAGATTCCCCCGAGAGAGACATAAGGACATATTTTCCTTAGAAAATACTGGAGATGAAGGTATTGGACTTCATCTGGTGACAAGCCCAGGCTAAGGCTATTTATGCCTTAGCTAAGAATTTGGATTCAGAAGTGAGACAATTGTCACAAGGATACCAGTGAACTTGTTAGATTTCAAAAATGAAGTCCAACTTTTTCTGAAAGAAATAGTCTGATATGGCTTCTTCCCACCCCTGGTCCCATTAGCCCCATGTCTGTGTCAAACGCTGTTCCCATGAGTTCTGACCTCCGTGCTTCTTTTTAACAAACTTCTCAAGCCACATTGTCCTTGTGCTTATGCGCAGCCCCTAGATCAGGCCTCCTGAGGCAGGACAGCTGGTGCTACTCACTGTAAGTTCCCAGAGCCTGGTATACAGCTAGCTGCTTTGGGTGTGCCAAATATTTGTTAAATAAATGAGTGAACCAATCAGTCCATGGAATTTTGTTTTTAGTTGAAGATCTTATAGTCAGAGCATGACTGTGGAGTACAATGGTCTTGTAACCTGCAGGCTCATTTCTGTTATCCGTGGAGGGTGACCACCTCATTATGTTTTATTTATTTTTTTATTTTTTATTTTTTTTGAGACCGAGTTTCACTCTTGTTTCCCAGGCTAGAGTGCAATAGCATGATCTCGGCTCACCGCAACCTCTGCCTCTTCGGTTCAGGTGATTCTCCTGCCTAAGCCTCCCAAGTAGCTGGGATTACAAGCAGGCACCTCCACGTCTGGCTAATTTTGTATTTTTAGTAGAAATGGGGTTTCTCCATGTTGGTCAGGCTGGTCTTGAACTCCCAACTTCAGGTGACCAGCCTGCCTCAGCCTCCCCAAAGTGCTGAGATTACAGGCGTGAGCCACCACACTCGGCCGACCACCTCATTTTTAAGGTGATGGCATCCAGTCCTTCACTGAAGACTGCAAGTGGCTAGACATGAAGAAAAGTGTGGATGAAAAGTGTTAGACTCTGTAAAATATTTGAAGAGATTTATTCTGAGCCAAATATAAGTGGTCATGACCCGTGACATAGCCATCAGGAGATCTGACAACATGTGCCCAACGCGAGTGGGGTGCAGCTTGATTTTATACGTTTTGGGGAGACATGAGACATCAACAAAATACATTTAAGATTTACATTGGTTTGGTCCAGAAAGGTAGGACAACTTGAAGGTGGAGGTGCGGGCTTCCAGGTTATAGGTAGATTTAAAATTTCTCTGATTGGCAATTAGTTGAAAGAGTTTATCCAAAGAGCTGGAATCAATAGAAAGGAATGTCTGGGTTTTGATAAGAGGTTATAGAGACCACAGTTTGTCATGTAGATGAAGCCTCCAGTTGCAGGCTTCAGAGAGAACAGATTGTACATGTTGCTTGCCAGACTGAAGGTCCGCTTTAATGCTAGAGAGGTTTAATGAGGCATTTCCAAACCTCACTTCCCGCCACAGCCTCAACCAGTCTTTCAGGTTAAATCTTAGGGTGCCCTGGCTAAAGAGGGCATTTGGATGGTTGGGGGTGGGGAGATTCGAATTTTATTTTTGGTTTACAAGAAGCAAAGAGTCCGTGAAAGAGGCACAGAGACTTTCAGGCTGCACCAGCTGTCCAGCCTCTTATTTCCCTCCCAAATCCATTCACCTCTCCAGGAACCCAGACCAGTCTCACTCAGGTTTTTGTTTTTATTTAGTGGAGACAGGGTCTCGCTATATTGCCAGGTAATCCTGGGCAACAAGTGATCCTCCAGCAGTGGCTGCCCAAAGTACTGGGATTCCAGGCATGCGCCACTGCTCCCGGCCCTGTCTCCGTTTTGACCTCAGTTGGCAGACTCTGGGCACTGTTTCTCCATCGGGAGCCCATTGGGAGCTCCTCCACCAGCATGCTGAGCCCTGCGGAGGTGATCCACACGTGTCTGGGAGGGGAGACACTTGCAAAGTGCCTGTGCCCCACTGTGGGTGACTCTGGTACTCACTCAGGTAAGAGCTCCCAACAGTTTTCAGCCCATTTCCCCTAGTGCTTCCTGGGCGTAAGGCCTAAGGAGAATCAGCAAGAATCCGAAAAGGAGGCTGAAAATCTTAGAACAATTGGAAAAAACCAATAGCCTTAATTACTTTACGTTACGTTACTTTCATTTTTATTCAGTTTTCATTTTATTAAATAATTTTCCTTCTACCAGATGTGTGTCCCCTTTAGCTGACTGGCCTGTGAGAAATGAAACCAACATGTTTTCTCACACTTATGCTAAACAGTTCTGGGACTAAATAAATGCTCCTCTTTATCAATAAACAAGACTGTGTCTGGACAAAACAAATCTTAGTGACTTGCTCCAGAAAATATTTGTTCCTGAAAGATGAGACGGCGAACCAATAAAATAGCTTACTTAACAAGACTAAGAGCTCATTCAATAAGACACACCTCAAGATCTCTCCTCACTGGTCTCATTAACCCAAAGCTAACATGTCATCAACTCTACCCAATCTCAACTAGTTCTCTACCTTTCAGGACATGATTTAACGTCACCCTGTCCAAGTTCTAAAACCCTGTAACATACTTATCCTTTTTGAGATACTGCCAACACTCTGTCAAGACGGCATTCTTCCAGGCTGGGCGCAGAGGCCCATGCCTATAATCCCAGCACTTTGGAAGGCCAAGGTGGGGGAAATCACGAGGTCAGGAGTTTGAGACCAGACTGACCAACACGGTGAAACCCCGTCTTTACTAAAAATACAAATATTAGCTGGGTGTGGTGGCGGACGCCTATAATCACAGCTACTCAGGAGGCTGAGGCAGGAGAATCGCTTGAACCCGGGAGGCAGAGGTTGCAGTAAGCTGAGATCACACCACTGCACTCCAGCCTGAGAGGCAGAGCGAGACTCCATCTTAAAAAAAAAAGATGGTGTTCTTTCATATTGCAGTAAGTCTAATAAACTCAGTTTTTTTCTAATGAGCAAGTTTTTCTGGAGGTCTTTTGGAGGGGGGCAGTGGTGAACATCTGGGAGGTCTAAGAATAAATTAAGATGACCATTAGATTGCAGGTGAAGGGAAGGAATGATGGAGCAGAACATAGGAGCACTACTAACATCACCAGACCAAAGCAAAGTTTATGACCATAAGCATTCTTGAAAGTGTTTCCTATTGCTGAGTCAAGCTAGGAAACAAAAAGAATTTCCACTTAAAATTTTTATCTGAACATAGGAATTTCATAAAATGCAAGCCCCAACCTAAGCACTTGGAGCTATCCTTTCTTAGGCATCTGTTTATAAAACCATTTTAGATATACAACATTATAAGCTGCTGTGGGAATGATCTATTTAAGTCATTTTATGATTAGTGACTCCTAGCTTAAATATCTTTGCTTATCACCTACTTAGTGATTTGGCTGCATCTAGAATCCAGGTCTCCTAGGGTATATTTAGGGAGAGGCAGAGCCCTAGAAATGTGATTGTATCAGAGAGAAACATACTCTTCAGAATTTTAAAATCCTAAAGAGGCAAAATGCTGCCTCCTTGGCCTGTGGTGGGCCTTTGCAAATGCTAACTTCTCTGTTTGGAGTGCAGTCTACAACTAGTATCTTATTCTGGTTAATTCCTTCTTATCCTGGAGAATCCACCTAAGGTTTATCTGGGCCTCACGGACCAAGTCAGGCCCCCAGTTATTTTCTCTCACAACAGACTTTGCTTCTTTGTAGCACCTCTCAGAACTGCAGTTAAATGATTAATTGGATATTTATTCCGTAGGGTCTACCTCCCTCTTTGATATGTAAATTCCAAGAAGACAGAGACTATCAGTTATATAGGCTGAACATTGTCTCTCAAGCATATTATACCATGCTGCACAGAGGAGATGCTCCATAACTGTTCATGGGATACATGCAATGTCCTTCCTTTTCAACTCACTTCTTAAAATATTTTCAAAATCTTATAATCTCTTCAAGGCCAAAGTTAAATGTCATCTCCTTAGTGAACCCTTTTTCACAACTCTCTTAACATTTAAATTGGTCACTTTTTCCTCTGGATGCCCAAAGCATGTTAATATTTAAGTCATAGCACATGGCTGACCCTTAAGAAATTGCTGTTTTCTTTAAATAAGCCAAGGTGGTTGAATACCTGCAATCCATGTTATTAAGTCTAATAGTTTCTGCTTTCATCCTTCTTGTTAATATATAAATTCCTGGAACACAAGAACCACAGTTGTGCATCTCCAGTATATGAAACAGTTAGTATAGGGCCTGGTACACAGCAGATGCTTAATAAGTGTTGGTTATAAGAATGCCTGACTGACTGATTCATCGCCCCTCCAGCTTATACTGGTGTCCAAAGTGACCTTTATCCATGGGACTCCTCCAAATTATGGCCACTCCCTGATGACAAAAAGCCTTTATGGGCTAAATACTTCTTCTTTTTCTGTTTCCAGTTGGACACCTTCACTCAGAGTGAGGGAATTCATTCCCAACTCACAGAAACCACAGGCCATGGAAAGCTGAGGTTATTGCTTGCTGAGGGGAGTAACATCAAGATGGATGAGATCAGTCTAATGGCTCAAGTTATGTTTGCCAAGGGGACTGTGAAATTCCATGAAACACTCCCACCTTCCTCCACCCAGCCAGACAGCCAGACCCCTCTACTGTCCATCTATCTCTCCCATGGCCAGCCTTACATAGGGAAGCCGGAATAATTACACACACTAATGATTTTGCACTGCCTAATTGGTCTCGCCCACCTACCTGCGATGACAGTTGAGCCTGAACACCTGTTGCTGGCACAAGCTCACCACAAGCAGCGCTAAATGACGAGAGAGATACAGGTGCTGCTGAACCAGCCCTAATGTTTCAGTTCTTTAAAAACTTAAAACTGGCAACCAAACCTGCCCTCAGGCACTTAACAATTAACCACTCATGATTGTGCCAAAGCCCCAGAAACCTCTTGCAGTCAACCCCAAGTTTAGGAAAATTTGTTATTGAAATTAAGAAATTGCATAACTTGCAGATAAATGAGAACTGTTTAGAAATAGAGAATCCAAAACAGCATGGTACTGGGATAAAAATAGACACATAGACCAATGGAACAGAATAGAGAACCCAGAAATTAATCCACATATCCTACAGTCAACTAATTTTTGACAGTGGTGCCAAGAACACTCGCTGGGAAAGGAGAATCTCTTCAGTAAATGGTGCTGGGAAAACTGGACATCCACATGCAGAAGACTGAAACTAGACTCCCACCTGTCCCTCTATACAAAAATCAACTCAAAATGGATTAAAGACCTGAATGTAAGATCCAAAACTAAAAAATCACTGGAAGAAAACATAGGGGAAATACTTCAAAACATTGGTCTGAGAAAAAGTTTTACAAATAAGATATCAAAAGCACAGGCAACAAAACCAAAAAAATAAAGACGTGTTTATATCAAGCTATAAAGCTTCTACATAACAAAGGAAACAATTAACAAAGTGAAAAGACCAACCTACAGGTTTGCAAACTATTTATCCAGCAG
Organism: Rhinopithecus bieti; assembly: GCF_001698545.2. NCBI lineage: Eukaryota > Metazoa > Chordata > Mammalia > Primates > Cercopithecidae > Rhinopithecus > Rhinopithecus bieti. The sequence continues at coordinate 500,042 of NW_016805314.1, read as the reverse complement.
GGCATTAATATCCAGAATGTACAAGGAACTCAAACACCTCAACAGCAAAAAACAATGTGATTGTAAAATGGACAAATGATCTGAACAAACATTTCTCAAAAGAAGACATACAGATGGCCAATAAATATATGAAAAAATGTTCAACATCCCTAATCATCAGGGATATGCAAGCCAAAACCACAATGAGGTAACATCTTACCCCAGTTAGGATGGCTATTATCAAAAAGACAAAAAATAACAAATGCTGGTGAGAATGTGGAGAAAAGGGAACTCATACATTACTGGTAGAAATGTAAACTAGAACAGCCCCTATGGAGAACAATATGGAAGTTCCTCAAAAACTACAAATAGAACCACCAGATAATCCAGCAATCCCATTACTGGGAATCTAGCCAAAGGAAAGGAAATCAGTATTTTGAAGAGACGTTTGCACCCCCATGTTTACTGCAGCAGTGTTCACAATAGCCAAAACATGGAACCAACCTAGGTATCCAACGACAGATTAATGGATAAAGAATATGTGAAATATACAATGGAATACTATTCAGCCACAAAAAAGAAGGAAATCCTGTCATTCACAGCAATGTGGATGGAATTAGAGGACATTAAGTTAAGTGCAATTAAGCCAGGAACAAAATTAAGCACCACATACTCTCACTCATATGTGGAAGCCAAGAAAATGTTAATCTCATAACATTTCTTAGAAAGAACATACTTTCAAGAAAGAACTTACTTTCCTGTCAAAAGTAGAACAGAGGATAGTAGAGGCTGGGAAAAGTAGGGGAATAAGAAGGATAGGAAGATACTTGTTACAGGATACAAAGTTACAGCTAGATAGGAGAAGTAAGTTATAGTGTTCTATCCCACTGTAGGATGATTATAGTTAACAATAATATATAGTTTTAAATATCTAGAAGGAGGATATTAAATGTTTCCAACACAAAGAAATGATAAATATTTGAGATAATGGATGTGCTAAATACCTTGATCTGGTCACACTATATATTATATGTATCAAAACATCACTATGCACCCCCTAAATATGTATAATTATGGATCAATTAGAAAAATAAATTTTTTTTCAATGTTTAATTGTTCAGTCTCTTTGGACAAATATAATTTGCCCTTTTAGGCTAGGTAAAGATATAGTTCATAACAACTCCACCAACAATAAACAGAAGGGAAGTCTGAAGGAACTAGAGGGGCTCAAGGCATTTAAGTCCAACCACTTACATTAAAGCTGAATACAGTAAGAGCCAGAAAAGGGAAGCCTGGCCTAAAGTCACATCTTATGTTAGTTAGAGAGTCACAACTAGAACACTTATCTCCCTTTGTCACTTTGTCTTCTCTGTAGCTTGGTTGGGCTGTGATGTTTGGAGATTATTCCATTTTCACTCTTCCCAGAATTAATTGCAGTAGTTCTGTTTCTTAGTCAGCTCAGGCTGCCATAACAAAATACCACAGACTGGGTGGCTTGAACAACCAGCATTTATTTCCCACAGTCCTAGAGACTAGAAGTCCAAGATTGCACAGATTTGGTTCCTGGTGAGGGCGAGCTTCCTGGCTTGCGTGTGGCCACCTTCTCTCTGTGCCCTACATGGTGGAGAGAGTAAGTCATCTGGTGTCTCTTCTTTACAGGGCACTAATCCCATCATAAGAGCCCCTTCCTCATGACCCATTACCTCTCAAAGGCCCCTCTCCATATACCATCACATTGGCAATCAGGGCTTCAACAGATGAATTTTGGGGGACACATTCAAGCCATAGCATTCTGTCTTAAGTTGATTACTCAGATTGTACCTTTTGACCTCTTCAGAAAAAAAGAAAAGTATATTCATTTTTCTAAAAGCAAAGAATTCCTTTTGGGAGCCATCATATGACATTTACAGTTAGTTAAATATATTTGTAATGTGTAACCATCATAAAATACTATAATGGAGATATTTTCTCTGTTTGGCCCCCGTGTGAGTCATTCTGCCTGAGGTCGGTGGAATTACCCATTGTGGGTGAGCATCCCTCATCTGTGTGCCATTGTGTTATGACCACAAGGGCCATAAGGTTTTCTTCCCAAGGTATCATTCAGCATTTCCAGGGAAACGCCGTGGAACATTGACTGATTTCCCCTTCCCCACTCCCACTCTGCCCATCATCTCTCAGAATTACAGGCCATTCCTGACTCAGTCCATCATCAGAGTGAATTTTCCCCACTATCCTTAACATGTGGAAAATGGAGAGGATGAATGGCTAAGTAGAAGGTATATATGAGGACGAGGCTCAGCAAACCAACCTTACCCAGTCAGCCTCATCCGTCCAGGCCTCGAGCCTTGAGACTGTTCTATCTCTACCCACTTGTCCCCTGCAGCCAGAATTATGCTGTCTTGTGCTTAAATTATTATGTAAAGTCCCTGAAGATAAGACTGGCTTTTCCTTTTCTCCTTTCCCTTCTTCTTTCCTTTCTTTCATCCTTTTCTTGTCTCCATCCTTTTGTCCTTCCTTTCTTTTGATTCACTTTTGCTAATTCTGTCTTATCTGACTGATGGATGGTAGCCCTTGACGAAGCCATGGACTTGCAAGATGATGATCTGGCCCCTGAGCTTGGCATGCAGGTCTCGGTTTCCATCCTGAGTCTCATTTACCCTCCTGTCCCTCCTCATACTTTGCTCTCCCCCTACACTAACCTCTATATGAGAATGGCTACGCAGTCAGAGACTCACATCTCTGGTTAGAAAGGTGAAGTTAGCGAGTTAAGGCAAGTTGCCTAAACTCACTAACTTCACTTTCCTCCTCTACAATAAGGAGATAATAATACTCCCCATGTGTTAAAAGAAATGAGCTGTACAGTGCTCTCCCTGGCACATAGGAAGCTCTCTGTAAATGTTAGCAATGATCCCACTAAAGAGTAAACACCATGAAGGTATGGCCTGTGTCTGATTTGTTTTCATTGTTCTTTGGGGGCACTTCCAGCTTTTCTGAGTATAATTGACATGCAATAAACTGCACAGATTTAAGTGTACAAATGGATGGGCTTTGACATATTTGAAAGCATCGCCACAGTGGAGATAATAGGCACATCCATCGCTTCCAAGTTTTCTCATGCTCTTTTGTAACCTCTGTCCCTCCTCCCATATCCAGGCAACCACTGATCTGCTTCTGACACTATAGATACGTTTGCATTTTCTAGAATTGCGTATAAAATAAATCAGGCCATGAGCACTCTTTTTCCTGGCTTCTTTCAGTCAGTATAATTACTTGAGATTCACCATGCTGTTGTGTGTATCAATGGTTCTTCCCCCTTATTGCTGAGTACTGCTCCACTATATGGATATGCCACAATTTATCAAATTACCATTAATAAATATCTGGGGTGTTTCCCATTTGGGGCTATTAGAAATAAAGATGCTATAAGCATCTATGAACAGTCCTTGTGTGGACATTTGCTTTATTTCCCTGAGGTAAATGGAATGGCTAGCTCAGGTGATGAGTAGATGTTTAACTTTTTAAGAAACCACCAAACTGTTTTCCAAAGTGACTGCATTAGTGAGAGTTCTCCAGAGAACCAAAACCAATAGGATGTTGAGAGAGAGAGAGAGAGAGAGATTTATTTTGAGAAATTGGTTCATGCAATTATGGAGGCTGGCAAGTCTAAAATCTGCAGAGTGAGCTGGTAGGCTAGAGACCCAGGCAAGAGCCAATGTCTGGTTGTACTCCAAAGGCTGTCTGCTGATAGAATTCATTCTTGCTTATGGGAGGTCAGTCTTTTGTTCTATTCCGGTGTCTTGGTAAGCCCAGGCTGTTATAACAAAAAAACATAGGCTGGGTGGACTAAGAAAGAGACATTTATTTCTCACAGCTCTAGAGGCTGGGAAGTCTGAGATCAGAAGGCCAGCACTGTCCCACTCTGGTGAGGGCCCTCTTTCTAGCTTGCCAACAGCCAGCTTCCTTCTTGCTGTATCCTCACATGGCAGAGAGAGAAAACTCTGGTATCTCTTCACCTTCTCTAAAGGCACTAATCTCATCACGGGGGATCCACCCTCATGACATTATCTAAGCCCAGTTAATCTCAAAGGCCTCATTTCCTAATGCCATCATATTAGGGGTTAGGTCTTCAACATATAAATTTGGGGTAGATACAATAACAATGACATCAGTTGAAGGCCTGATGTCAATAACATATGCCAATAACATGTCAAGTATTCACCTAACATGATACAAGTATTCTGCATACAAATGAAAATACATTAACCTTTTCCCCAGAAGAAGATGCAAGATTTTGGGGTGATGTTTATTCTTCTCAATATTCCATAACTTAAATAATGATGTCACTTTACTAACATTAGTAACTTAATAATATAAAGTTAACAATACTTAAATACTCGGATGTAAAGTTAGCAATATTCAAACATTCTAATATAAAGTCAATATATCTTTCATTACATGATGTGGGGATAAAAGAAGAAAGAAAAAATATGTACATATATCAGGCTGGAGACCAGGAAAGTCCCAATATCACAATTCAGTATTTAATGTCAATGACTATTGCTAGCATATGGGTATATAATTAATTTTATACACTGATCTTGGATTTCACAATCTTGCTTAACTAATTTATTCATTTTAGCAGCATTTTGTAGCTTATTCACTTTCTTCACATATCTAAGATTTTCTACATATATAATTATGTCATCTGTGAGTTAAGGCAGTTTGACTTCTGCCTTTCAAATCTAAATGCCTTTTAATTCCTTTTGTTTGTTTTATTGCATTGGCTAGGACCTTCAGTACAGTACTGTACAGTATGATTAGACATTCTTTATTGCTGATCTTAGGGGGAAAGCACATAGTCTTTCAACAGTATAGGAACACTTTTACACTGTTGGTGGGATTGTAAACTAGTTCAACCATTATGGAAAACAGTATGGCAATTCCTCAAGGATCTAGAACTAGATGTACCATATGACCCAGCCATCCCACTACTGGGTATATACCCAAAGGATTACA
>NW_016805314.1:490878-494487 GCF_001698545.2 Rhinopithecus bieti | reverse complement strand
AAATAAATAAATAAATGTTGTGCTTCTACTATGAGGAGGTAAAACCATAAAGAAAATATCAAGCAGAAAATGAATAAATCTAACAATTCCCCTTTAAAAAAAAAAAAAAAAAAGAATTACATTTGTTGTAGGCTTTTTGTAGGTATCTGTTTTCAGGTTGAGGAAGTTCCCTTCTATTCTTAATTTGCTGGAAATTTTTACCAGGAATAGATGTTAGATTTTCATGTGGTTTTCTGCATATAGTGAGATGATCATACAGCTTTTTCTGCTTATTAATAAGGCAAATTATATTGTTTGATTTTTTAATGTTAACCCAATATTGCAACCCTAATATAAACAATATTTGGTAATAGTATATTAATATTTTCATTTATTTTAAATTTGATTTGGTAAAAATATTTTAGGGTATTTTGAATTTCTATTCTTGAAGTATATTGGTTAGTATTTTCTTTTAAAGTCTTTGGGCTCACACACTGAGTTGGAAAGTTTTTTCTCTTCAATTTTCTAGATAGGTTTTTGCAAAATTATTATTTCTTCCTTTAATATATGATGAAAATCAACACAGGAACCATATGTGCCTTGATTTTGGAAAGGTTTTTAACTGCAAGTTAAATTTCATCAATAGATGTGGCAATATTTATGTTATCTATTTATTATTGAGTGGGCTTTTGTAGTTTGTTTTTAAAGTAATTTGTCCATTTTATCTAAGTTTTCAAATTGATTTGCATCAAGTGGTTTATAAAAATTCCTTTTATACTTTCAATATCTATAAAAGCTGTGGTGGTGTCACTCCCTCTCATTCCTGATACTGTTAATTTGTGTCTTCTCTCTCTTACTGATCTATTCAAAAAAGGAAATTTTTTGTCTTACTGAGTTTCTTATTGTTTTTCTATTTTCTATTTCACTTATTTCTACTCTGACCCTTATTATTTCATTGCTTGTACTTTAAGTTAAATTTGCCCCTCATTTTCTACTTTTTTAAGTAGAAGCATTGTTTTGTGACATAGGTTACTTGAAGACAGTTTTTCCTCTTAAAATTTCTTTTAAGCTTTGTTACACAGGACCAGATAAGCCTTTAGTCTAGGGCCAATTCTTTCACACCACTGAGGCAATAAGCAACACTGTTCTGAGTGCTTTTATGCCTTTGAATTATAATATGAAGTTTTCTTCTCTGTTGGTGGGAACACGATCTATTCCCAGCTCTCCGTGTGCCCTAGGTTTTGTTTCCCTGCTCCTTTCAGGTGGTTCTTTCCCCAGCATCCAAAACATTCGTCACATGCAGGTGCTGAGTAGCTCTCAGTTGAATACTTGAGAGAACCTTCTGAATATCCCTGAAGATCTCTTTCTCTGTCTCATCTCTCAGCAGCTATCTCCTCTTTAGTACTCTATACCATGAACTCTAGCCATAGTGGTTTCCTCAGACTCTCAATTTCTTCTTCCTAAATCAGGGTGATTACTGGGCTTGCTTGGGTCACCCTTTCTCCCTTCATTACAGTCTAGAAACTTTTAAAAAAATAATCTGGGGAAAACACAGAGCTCACCTTTTTCCCCCTATCTCGGAGATCATTATCCTATGCTGCCATATTTCCAATATCTGAAAAAATATTGCTTTATATATTTTGTCCAGTTGATTAGTTGTTCTAGGAAGGAAGGTAAATCCATTCCCTAGTAGTACATCTTGGTCATTCTTGTCTGTTTTCATTCATTTTCATATCTCCAACATTATCTCACATACTAGATGTTCAGTTGTAACTGGCTGACTGAATCAATTAATTAACTCCATTAATTAATAAAATGGATAAACTATCTGTGTTTCCTGAACCTATCACACTTCCTCTTGCCCATATGTGCTTGCACATGCTACTCCATTTCACAGACATTCTTTGGTATATTCATCAAGATAATCTCATTTGTCCTTCAAAGCTATACCTCATACCTTTCTGTGTAGACTTTATACCCTAAACTGGATAAATCTCTTTTATATGTGCTCACACAGTATCCTCTTCATAACTTTATCATAACAGTCTTCATGTTGTTTCTTTTTTCTGTATCCCACAAGGGATTATTCTTTTTTTAAGGGAGAGATGGGAGCCTGCTGATTTTGTTTTAATTCTGAAAACAATCTTTTTGCTTATAGTGATCCTGGACTTAATAATGCAGATCAATCCTTTAGTTGAGACCAACTAGAAAATTGAAAGCAAAAATAAGTAAAAGCGTATGCTTGAAAGTACTGGGAGAGCTAAAAATTATGCTGAAGGATTACCAGTCACTATACAGGGGAGAACAGATAATCAAAGTGAGATCTACCGAGTGGGCACTCTTGCCTTATGAGTATTTCCCATTCCTGAGTCTAAACAGTCAAAATATCTATTGACAATCTCATTAGTGTAAGAAGAAAGAAACTGGAGGTTGATAAGGAGTGAATAACTGGTGCACCACACCCTTAGAAGTACGATTAAACAGAAGTATACAGGCTTCGGAGGAATTAGATCTTAGCTTCAAACCATCTCAACTGAGATACTGGATTGAAGTAGTTCAATACTGCTAATGATCCTAGGCAGGTGGCAGAAGCAGAAGTAAGTTCCTTGTTAAGGAAAATAAGCAGTACTCTCTCAGTGATATATAAATTGAGCAGATAAGAACAGAAAAACACAGTCAACCTACTGAATCTAATTGGTATTTATAGAACACTCACCCAGCAACAGCAGAATATTCATTTTCAAGTGCCTATAAAACACTCACCGGGACAGGCACTATTCTGGATTGTAAATTCAAAATAACAAATTTGAAAGAACTGAAATCATACAAAGAATATTCTCAGATCATAATGGAACTAACTAGAAATCAACAATACAAGGACAACAGGAAAACCTCCAAATACTGGAAATGTAAAAATGACTTCCAAGTAATTCGTGGGTCAAAAGAGGACATCTAAAAATGATGTCAGAAACATGGCAGAGTAGAAGGTCCCAACTCTCATGCCCCCATAAAAACGATGATTAAACAACTACCTACTCACTAAAATATCTCTAAGAGAGCTCTGGAATATAACAACAAAAAGCCACAGCAAACCAGTGAAGTACAAAAACTGATCATGGGCCAGGCGCAGTGGCTCACGCCTGTAATCCCACTACTTCGGGAGGCCAAGGCAGGCGAATCACGAGGTCAGGAGTTTGAGACCAGCCTGGCCAACATGGTGAAACCCCGTGTCTACTAAAAATACAAAAATTAGCTGGATGTGGTGGTGGGTACCTGTAGTCCCAGCTACTCGGGAGGCTGAGGCAGGAGAATCGCTTGAACATGGGAGGCAGAGGTTGCAGTGAGCTGAGATCACGGCAGCCCTGGTGACAGTGCAAGACTCCATTAAAAAAAAACAAAAAAACTGAGCATGGCCACATCAAAAAGCATAGAAAAATTTTATTTGTGTCATATCCCCCAGTTCAACACAGCTTGGAACCAAAAGAGATTCCTTCAGTCATGACCTTCCCCATGAGGGAAAAGAAGAGCAAGAGGTGCCTAGCAGCCTTCCCCCAGAAGCCCTCACCACCACTGTGGACACCCACAGGTTTTTTCTTTTTTTCTAGATGGAGTCTCGCTCTGTCACCAGGG
>NW_016805314.1:471818-487864 GCF_001698545.2 Rhinopithecus bieti | reverse complement strand
CTGCAATCTTTGCCTTCCAGGTTCAAGTGATCCTCCTGCCTCAGCCTCCCGAGTAGCTGGGACTACAGGCTCACATCACCATGCCTGGCTAATTTTTGCATTTTTTTTTTTTTAGTAGAGACGGAGTTTCACTGTGTTGGCCAGGCTGGTCTCAAACTCCTGACCTCGTGATCTGTCCCCTCAGCCTCCCAAAGTGCTGGGATTACAGGCATGAGCCACCATGCCCAGCCCACACCCACAGCTTTTGCCACCAAGGATCTCTGCATTCTTTGCTGACAGTGAAACCAGCTGATGGATTTGCCCAGAGTCCACATCACTGCTCCCCTCCAGGGAATGAGGTGCCACTGACCCCTTCCCCATGTTCCCAGGGCTGAATCCACCCCCCCCGACCCCAGCACCACTGCACACATGCCCTGACCTTGGAACCAAGAGATATCCCCTCAGCCATGACTTCCCTCTAGTGGGGGGAAAGAGAATAGGAGGACCACAGCACCCTTCATGATTGAGTACCCAAGCAGCCCTCACCACCACTATAAATACCTACAGCCTTGGCCTCACTGACACCAACCTTAGCTGATGAAGCTGACCAGAGTCTATGCTATCACATGTCTCAAAGCAGGAGGTGACCCTACACCCACCCCCCGAACCAGAACTGCCATGCTTCACACAGCTGGTGCCTTCACACCCACCCACAGATGAATGTCTTCTCCCACCGAAGCCAGTCTATAATGTCTAGGACAGGTGACTGCACCTTCAAATGCACAGACAGATGCAAGACTACAAGGAACACAAAAATCAGAAGAACATAATAACATGAAAGGAATACAGTAATTTTCCAGTTACAAACTCTAAAGAAATAGAAATCTACAAACTGCCTGACAAAGAATTTAAGATAATAGTTTCAAAGAAATTCAGCAAGCTAAAAGAGAACACAGATAGACAACTCAACAAAATCAGAACAACAAAATGCATGAACAAAATGAAAACTTCAACAAAGAGAAATAATAGAAAACAACTAAACAGAAATTCTGGAGCTCAGTAATACAATGAATGAGATAAAAAATGTAATAGAGAGCCTCAACAGCAGACTTAAGCAGAAGAACGATTCTGCAAATTCAAAATTAAGAAGGTGCTGTCATTCCCAGTTGCCAGGTCAAGGCTCATCAAAGGAAAAGCATGCACAGAACCAAGCACAGCCAAAATTTCTTTCCCAAGACCAGCACCTCCTTCTGAGGCTGCAGACAAAGATTGTCAACCCCAGTACTACCTGTTGAAGTCTCAGAGCTCTCGGGTACAGCTTCTTTGGTGTCAGGGGCTCTGGATGCAAAGTCAGTAGAGAATCCTGAAGATCCTAGCCAATGGATTAATAAAAACTGGAAGAAGGCAACTGTGACATGGCAGGAACAAACTGAGAGAATATTTATATATTGAAGTGCATGGAACCAAACACAGAAATGTGAATAAGATCAAGGACTGAGAGACACTGTCAGACCAACCTGCATTTGAAATGGGCCAGTGTCTGAGTCATGATAACATAAAGGTAAACATGCCCTGAATGTGCCCCTAGTCCCTGGGTCTGCTCTTATCACCTCTTGTCACTTCAGGAAGCAACAGCCAGGAGTGAAACGTATAAGCTGAAGTACGAGGAAGGAATTTTTCAGAAGCTCTTCCTGGACAAGGCGTTCATGACAAGTCCTCATGAACAGATCCTAATCCCTATGAACTCATACTCTATGAGCTCATCCTCCTAGATGAGGAGTTTCCATGAATAAGACCCATATGTTAAGACCTTGGAGCCTGAGGGATCAGGTGGCCTGATGGGGCAGACAGTTCTAAGTTGCCTCCTGTTTTGGCCAATCTTCTGGGAAGCATAGGTACTTGGAAGGGCTTATTGAGCTCTGAAGAAGGAGGCATCAATGTCCAGGAGAGCCTTACTTTCATCATGGGTAGCCCAAACAGTCAGCCCTCAAAATAACTGCTAAAACAACCAGACTATTCAGATAAGATGACTGACTGCTCTTGCCACCTAACCTCTGAGGTCCTGGTTAATAGTCCGTCGTTTCCTACCAGGAGGCCCTGGGGGGTTCAAAGACATTTTCCCCCCGGCACTGGCGACCTATGCCTGGTTTCCATGGAGGCTCTGGAGACCCTGATGGGCAGTTGATCCACATCTTCTGGGTCCCCCAATCCCTCCAGCAAAAGATGACCCCTTCTGGGATAGCCCAGGTGACCCCATGCAGGGTGGCCTCATATTGAGGGGAGAGTCAAGAACCAATTCCTGCTTCATACTGTAGAGGCTGTGGTGGCCAAAAAGAAAATGAACCTCCACTACCTCCTCCACTCTGAGGGGCCAGAGGAAGTCTCTCTGGAGTAGGACCCCTAAATGGATGAAGAAATTCTGGTGGGATCATTATCAGAGTTGGTGGGCATCATCACCAATAAGCATCTCTTTCATGAAAGTACTGGTGGTGGCATAAGTGGGGAAAGTGGAGATTTTTCATGAAGGTCCTGGACATGGGGGATGCTGTGACCCCAAGCCTCATGATGTCCCCAGTCACTGAGGCCATGACCATCAAGGTCTGCCCTCTCATGAGCACCCTGGCCATGATGCCCTTGGGCCACTGAGGTCAAGATGGAAGCTACAGTCATGAAGGAGACAGATCAACCTGCTCTGTTTGCTGACATTTGATGATAAAGGGCAACACCACTATGAGAACAATTACATCTTTTACCCCTTGAGTGTCAAAGTCCCTCTTGCCCTACAGTCCACCAGCCTGCCCTGCCCTCATACTTATGGAAAACTGCAGTCTTGCTAGACTGGACACATTCTGCATCCCTGGATTGTTGAAGGGGAGACTCAGTTATCTTCACTTTTTGAGAAGATTCATCCTGCACCCCAATCTCCTGTCCAAAATTACCTTTTATGCATGTGAACCTAAAACTGGTTATCTTGGAAAACACACACACATGGATGTGAGTGCGCGCACACACACACACAAACTTTGCTCTGCATAAAACAATCTTAAGAAATTAAAAAGACAAGTTATACACTGAGACAAAATATTTCCAAATCACGTGTGCAAGAAAGGCTTGTATCCAGAATATGTAAAAAGCTTCAACAATAAGAAAATCAACATCTAATCAAAATGGCAAAGTATTTGAATAGATGTTTTCCAGAGGATATAAAGCTGGCAAATAAGCATTCAAAAAGAAGTTCAATGTCATTAGCCATTAGGGAAATGCAGTTAAAAGCACAATGAGAAATCACTACACAACTATTAGAATTGCTAAGAAAAAAGGTGAGAATACCAAGTGCTGACAAGAATGTGGAGCAACAATGCTGATGGGAAGGCAAAATGGTTCGGACACTCTGGAAAATAGTCTGGCAATTTCTTATAAAATCAAACATATACTTATCATGTGACTCAGCAGCAATTGCACTCCTGGGTACCTACCTGAGAGGAGTGAATTGCAACAGGAAGTAATTTTGTCTCCCAGGGCTATGTCTGGAAATAATTTTTCTTTGTCACAAATGGGAAGCATCTAATGTTGTTGCTAAACATTCCACAATGCACAGGACAAATCCCACAGCCCTGCCAACAAATAATTATACTGCCCAAAATATCAGTGGTGCTAAGGTTGAGAAATACTTCACAAAAAATAAAAATAAAAATTTGTGAACACAAATACTTATACATAATGTTTACAGCAGCAGTATTCAGAATTGCCAAAAACTGCAATTAACCCTAATGTCCTTCAACACGTAAATGAAAAAACAGACTATAACACATTGATACCATGAAATATTACCCAGATATAAGACGGAACAAGCTATATTGATACACACAACAATTCAAATGAATCTCAAAGACAGGCTGAATGAAAGAAGCTGGTCTTCAAAGGATATATACTGCATGATTCCATTTCTATGATATTCTCAATGCTTTTAATAGCCTCTGGTAGAACATTCTGCTCTAACATCACTCACAGTACAAAATCTGGTGAAGGAATTTGCCCCCAGATCTGGGTAATGGGCGGTGATTGGAATTTTTGTTTGTGATTTTAAAGGTTTCTGTTGTTTTTATTTTCTTACTTTGTTTTTTACCACCTCTGTATATAGTGGGCAGCCGGCTCTGTAACATTTTCAAAACAGTCACAGTGCAGGAGATCCAGGGAGAAGGTAAAAGTATAATTCTTCCAATGTCCTGGCCGCTGGCACCAGTTCTGCCTCAGCGATCTTGGGTGCCCATTCTGCATGCTCCCAGCAGCTATGGGTGTCAATGAGAGGAAACCCAGCCTCAGGAGACGGAAGGCTGGGCATTACCTCTCTGTGCCACCTAGAAAGTTGTGCTCATGGGAAAGGAATGTGGCAGCCTGCCCTCTGAGGAAATGTCCACCCAAACATTTTCATGCAGATCATTCAATATATTGCATGGGATTTGCTGAGTATGTCTAAGAAAAACATCTACATTTTCCTGGAAGGCATTAAAATTCTCTCATTTGAAATGTAATCATTTGAGAATCTTGAGGGACTCTGATGATGTGTTATAAGACAGGCTGCAGAATCCAGGGCACAAATCGTAGTAAAAGGCCGAGCCTGAACTCTGGGAAAAGTTTTGTGTGAGGAGAGTCTCTGAACTCCAGGATGGCTGAAACATCTCCAGGAGTGCTGCTCCAGATTCCAAACAGACTTGGACAGTGATGTCAGAAGCAACAGAACCGTGTCTTCAATAATAGGCTCCCATGAATATTAATTGCAGCTGCCAATAAGTATTGTTGATAGTTTAAATAAGAGCTTGGTTTTAATTCTTAAAAATTAAACAGACAAAAAAGTACTGAACCTTGTGAGTGATTTGACTTCATATAATCCCAGTTTCTCCTCTTGATCCTGATACACATATGAGATTGCCTTCAGTCAGCTGAAGGGCTTTGAGCACAGGGAACACACAGCCCCAGGGCTGTCAGGGGCCTGGAGTGACCTTTGAAGAGCTTGTCCAGTGTTTCTAGATTCAAAGACTGGGACCTCCCTTCATGGGCAGAAGTCAAAAGACCTGCTGCCTGAGATGGAAAGGCAAGGAGTGAGAAGGATGAGGGACCCACTTGCATTTCCACCACCAGTGAGGCAGCATGACTAAGCTTTCCCTTTGGCTGAGGGGTAAGTACAGAAGATAGCAAAGCTTGGGTCAAATGAGGCAACCCTGGCAGAAAGGCTGAATGGGGTGCACTCCTGCCCCAGGTGAGAGAGAGCCAGCACTGGGATATCTGCTACACAGACATCAGCAACCCCAAATATTGAGGGCAACGGCTAAGTAAGCCCTTGGCACTCACTACCTGGCCTCCAACCAGGAGGTCACAGCAGGAAGGTGGGGGCAGGGGCAAGGAGCGAAAGACGGCCCATCCTCTTTCCTGCTGTAAGTTTCTGAGTTGGGATTGAACTGTTGGGAAAGGGAGAAGCTTTGAAATGGATAAGAGATTGCATTTTGATTTAAGCTAAATAGAAAATACGATCATCCCCAAACATACCTGGGAAAGAAAAGGGAGCTGCCAGGACTTCCAGACGTGGAGAAAGGAGATTGCATAGAGAAGGTTTGAAGGGCAGTGGTGTAAACAGAAAATTAAGTTACTTCTATTGGAAACCTCCTGCAGTCCTTCCATAGCCCTGGGCCGGAGCAGGATGAGTTGAGGATGTGCTGAGATAGTAATTCCCTCAGCTCTCAGGATAACTGTGTGGGGTCTGGAGAAGGCAGAGCCTCCGAAGTGAACATATCTGGATCTCTTTGGCCGTAATACAATTATAACTTTCTACATATGCCATGACCTGAACAGTATTGGAAGCCTGGCCTATTTCTCTTTCAGCAAACTGGTTACAACTGGAAGCAAAAATTGACTGGGATTGCCTGAGGCAGTGACATTTCCTATCCATTGCCTCAGCAACCGTAGAAGTAAATAAATCACCTCTCTTGTCTAATCAAGTGAGTCCTAGCTGCAGGAAATGTGATTCTTTACTTGCGAATGGTGTCTTTTTCCATCTACTATATGTGGAAAATATAGTATATGCATAATATGTTTGATTCTGCTAAACTGATGTCAGAATTCTGGAAGATCCTTAAAGCCTCTAGAGGAATGAGTCAACAAAGGGAATTTGAGGAAGGGGGTAGTGCTAAAAACAGAAGCAAGAGAGGCTTGAACAGTTATTGGACAAATGAAGTATCAATCACTTCTGTTAAGCAAATCAGCTCCCAGCAGATTAGCTCACAACAAATTAGGTCACAGGAAACAAGAACCCAATGGGTGGTCCTAATGGGAACTCAAGGTTTGAAAGGAGGTGATGTAAGACAGGCAACCCTACAGAAAGAAGCGGCTGTCACAAAGGCCAGACCCAAATGCCATGTTAAGACGATGGATGAAGATTAGGAACTGTAGAGAAGGGTAGAACCTGTGTTAACTTCAGCTGATGTACATGCTTCTGCCAAATAAAACTGCACAGCAGTAAAACAGGCAGAGAAGAAAGAATCAACAGCAAAGGTAGAACTGGAACCATGGAAATCTCCAGGAGAGAGGTAAAGGGAGAGGCTAGCCTAAAGCCAGACACAGTCAGAAAGTGTCTTAGTCACCTGAGGGACCAGGACAGGGGAGGCTTGGGAGGCCAGGTCTGAGATGACGGATGACAGCGCCCAGCTGGAGAAAGGGCTTCGGGAAAGAGTCCACCGGGAGGGGTAGAATTCCTACCACACTCGGCAGCTGGGCCAGCCCAAGCCTGCCATGGGTTATAAGACTTTGACTGCCATTTAAGCAGGTCGTGTCAAGGACTGCAAGGTAAGGGCAGGGTACTTTCTGAGCGGTGGCAACCAATAATTGGTGAGTATAATCTAAGAAGCTTGAGCTACTTTTGCTCAGTTATTTCCAGGTTCGTATGTGTGTGTGTGTGTGTGTGTGTGTGTGTTTTCCTCTTGAAAAATGTTAATGGAAGTCTTGGCTAAACTTAGACTTAAGGGTAAAGAGATGTTTCTACACATTGATCCAGATGAGTGGAGAAATCGGAGCGTTCCTAGGGTTTACGTAAAGGGAGAGAAATACTCTCAACATACTTGCTGGCCCCTTTCCATGCACACAAGGTTGAAATTGGAGTTTGAGGGAAAGCAAGTGATTAAGTTTTTAGACTTATCCCTAACAATTTGAAATCTGGAGGTAAGTCAGTGTCCTTAAAGGTAAGAATGGACCAGGCTGTTTGCAAGAATTTAATGTTCCCATTTTTTTCCTTTTTTTTTTTTTTGGAGTTCAGTAGTTGCAGGAATAATGATAGCTACCATTTACTATGTGCCAGTCTTCTGAGACCCTTCAAATGGATTGTCCCATTAAATCTTCCCTTACCCCTCATTACCCTTAAAGGAGGTACAATTTAGCCCCTGTTTTACAGATGAGGAAAGTGAGGTGAAGGAGAATATGTAATTTACTCATGGTCCACAACCTACATTCTTCAGTATGTACAGGGAAGGCCCAATGGGATCTTCATGTTGGGGCCAAAGCAGGTCAGTTTCCATTTGGAGAGCATAGATGGAGTCAGGTGGTTTGAAGGGTCATTTGTGGTATATCAATCAATCAATAATGAATAGGATGTTGTATTTTCCAGCCTACAGTTTTGTCTTCCTATGGACAAGTCCTCTCAGAGGAGGATGAAAAGAGGGGTGATCAGGGAGAGTGCTCGCACAGGAACAGAAGCGGGTGGATTTGGAATTAACGTCAATGGCTGACATTTCACTTCCATATAGAACTACAGTGGGTTAAGTTTTTAAAATTAAAATTAATAAAAATTCTAAAACTTTGCAAGGATGAATTAAAGGAACTTGGATAATTTTGCTACGAGCCAATGAAGCCATAAAATTGGGAGAGTTTGCCAAGGTAAGGAATCTTTTTACTTTCTTCCTAAAAGAACTCTAACATAAAAACCATCTGGCGTCCGTAGTTCCCAGATCAAGGCGGGGTTTAGGTAGGATGAGGCAGTGAATGGAAGAAGCACTGACCCAGAGGCAGGAGAATGGGTCTAGGCCCATCTTGAAGAGATAATGTTATACTTCCAGCCTCAGTTTACCTTCTGTAAAATAAACCTGTTGGATTACCTCTAAAGTCATTTAAACAGTGAAATTCTATTACTCTCTAACATGTTTGTTCAAAGAACACATAAGTATTTTTTAAATAGTAAAAGGCTATAGAAAGTTAATTTTTGAGTTCATTTTCACCTGAGTCTGGATCCTGGCTCCACCTCTCACCAGCTGCCTCTGCTGCTGACTACAAAAGCCTGAGGCAGGAACCCACCTCTTTCTTAAATGGCAGATGAAATTGCTCCTCTTGAATGAAGACAATCAGTAGCTACAAGGTAATGGTGAGAGACTGTATACCTAGGAAGAGTTCCCTCCCACCGTGGACAGAGAACTAGGAAAAACACTGGGAGAGTGGGCACTTTAATAAGAAAGAAAGAATTTTGGAGAAATATTGACTGGAAAGCAAATCTCCCTCTATCCCTGAAGTCTTTACCCAGGAACAGTGTTCAAGAAACTCTGTGTTGCAAATGTGGAATGCAGTTTTGGTGCTCTCCTGCCTCGTATGTATGTTTCATCAACAGGCCAGTGACCAGCTCAAAAAGCCTCAAAGTACTGCTCAATTTCAAGACTGCCTGTCATTTCTACAACCTATGACTCTAGTTCATGCAGCTGAGTTCAGCATGGCCATGGCTAAACACCGAGTCCTGACATTTACAATCCACCCTGAGCTTCTTGGGCAAAATGAGGCCTTTTCTTTTACTCACACGTCAGTTGCTTTGGGGGACTCCCAAGATTGAATGTTTTGTATCTGCCATTTCTCTGCAGCTTCGCTGTTCCCTGCTGTTATCTTTGGCTCTGTTGCTATGGGCGGAATATTTTTTTGTCCTAGCTTAATAACTGCTTGGCTGCCAGAGGTGCTCATTTCTCATTGTATTGGTGGAGGATTAGTGGAGATGTTTGGGAGATATTTCCTGTATTAAGCAGCAGGGGAGAGCTTGCTGGGCCGATGCCTTCTTTTGACATAGCGTCACACTTTTCCTTTTTTCCACTTTCTCCCTTGGAATGTGCTGAGGCCAGTTATTTGCATCCAGAGCGGCAACTCCTCCCTGACACTTTGCAGATCTCCATCCCTTTTCCAGGTGCCCTTGCAGAAACACTTTTTGAGGAGGCTGTAGTGAGTCCCAGGCAATCATCTAGGTTGATTTTCTTTAATATTTGGGGCTCAGCAGTGTCCTGTATCACCAACTTAATTTGCAGGCTTAATTGCCTGGAAACCTATTGCATACTTCACATTTTTTTACAATTAACTCACCGGCCTTCTATTGGAGCCAACACCTCACCCACAATTAACTTGAATCGGGTAATCTGTACTGCCTGAGTGTATAAGATACAAATTTGCAGCTCTAGAAAAATTATCAAAGGGAGACAGAAATCGATGAATTTTTGGTTCTTGATTGTTAGAATAAATGCTAACAATTTCACTGCAAGTCATTACTAAGAGTTTGGTGATGTCCCGGGGACGTGACACAGCGTGATCCGGGTTTGTCTTTTGAGGCCACCTCTTAAAAACTCTGGGAATTTTGGGGAGTCACTTTGCCTCTCTTCCCCACAATTTTCTTGTCTATAATATGGGAATAGTTCTGACTCATAAAGTTGTTGTGAGGTATAAATTTTGGAACATCCTGTAAACTATAGACATAATATTCTTAGAATTAGGTGAGAATGTATGTGAAAACATTTGCAAACTGCAAAGAACTGTACAAGTGTTAATAGCTGTAGGTGCTACAATGAAAACATAATAAAATTTTTTTTATCACACTTCAAAGTGTTGGAAGAACTATTTTCTCCTTGCAGTGGGTATTTATCCTTCTGTTAAAATCTTAATCGCTTCCTAACTTGGAGGAATCTCTCACTGTTTGAGGCACAGCCCACCTCCTGCCTGCCAGGTGCTGTGTCCCCAGCCCAGGGCATGGAACTAGGGCGTCATAACCCAGGCTCAGCCAGTCAGAAACAGCTGCTTAAGGTTTTGTTCCAGAAGCTGGCCATCCAAAGGAGAGAGACTGCAGCAAGTCCATTCTGGCTGTAGGAGGACATGGGTGACCATAATGTCTGGTTTCTGGACACAGAGTTGGCAGCAGATCTAGAGTGGCGTCTATCATTCACTCTGGCATTCATCATGCACTCTGGCCAGCTCGGTTGCTGTGAGCAATGGGGGGCCGTCGTGCCTTTCGTTCTGTGGGTGATTTGGGGTGTCATTCCTGCTGCCTTACCTCCCAGCCCAGCTTTGTTGACAACTCAGAGATTCCCTAAGCTGCCCCAAATCCCTTTATATAAAACTATATTATGGAAAATTCCAAACATACAGAAAATCGAAAGGAACAGAATAATGAACTCCTGTGTGTCTATCACTCCATTCCACAATTCATATTTTGCCGAGTGTTTGACCTGTTTTTTGTCCTCTCCTCACCTGTTTGCTTTCTTGTTTTTGTTTCTTTTCTTGTTTTACTTCTTTGGTTTGGTTTCTTGTTTTTGTTTTGTTTTGTTTTGTTTTGTTTGTTTTGGGCACTTTTTGTTTGTTTTGTTTTTGCTGAAATACTTTAAAGTAAGCACAAGATATTATATTATTTCACCCATAAATATCTCAGTGTGCATGTGCCTTTCTAACTGATAAGGACTGTTTCTAACATAACCATCATGCCATTTTCCACCCAACAGGATTAACAGTAGCACTCAGTATATCCCAATATTCACTTCTGTTCACATCAGCGAGAAATGCTTACTTTTTCTTATAGGACCCTGACTTACATACTCCCTCTCTCATCCATAGAATAGAAACTTCTGCCTCTGACTGTATTCAGAAGAGTAACTTCTGCTCCTCTCTTTCCCAACCTTGTGGAGGAGTGACCTGATGGCTGAATTGAGAATAGAACTGCATTCGTGGTTCTCTCTCTCTAAGCACCTGTCTGCCCACAGAGCAGCTGTGTTCCACCCGGCTCCAGCTTCCATGGGCTGAGCACACTGGGTCAGACCCAAGGCCCACCTTGCAGGCTGAGTCTGGAGGAAAATCTCTGTCCTTGAGGAGTGCAAGGAAGTGATTCTGGGTAAATAGAGGTATTCTGTAAATCCATACTGTCCCTGATACATGCCAACATGTGGTCTTGGAGTAAAGCCACTCATCCATCCCGCAGTCGCTAATGCTGTCAGCAACAACGTTGATCTTTTGTCTCATTCTTTGTTTAATTTCAGCACTGGGGAGATTATTTATAATTTAGGGAAGGGGAAAAAAAGCAATATCATTTATAAGCCACCAACTTGAACATACACAAAATAATTCAACAGTCATTGCTACAAAGCAAACACACAAAGGAACAGTGACACACAAAAGAATAGAGCAGCATTCCTGCCCTAAAGAGCCATCAGCTACAGCAGTGACAGGCCCAGGAATCACAGGGAAGCAGAAGCCACCCCACGGGAGGCTGGGAGCACAGAGTGGGAGCAGGTCCACAGAGGTAGGGCATCAGCAACAGCAAGGAGGACGCAGGCATCCACGCAGAGAGGAACTACGTCCCAGAGCCAGGAGAAGGCGGCAAGGAGCAGCAAGGGGCTTGGTGCCGTCCAGGGACTAGTAGAGGAGAGAGAGGCCAGCCTGGGTGAGGAAGAAGCCCTTGTGCTAATCCAAGATACTGGAGATGCATTTTAAAAGCAAGGGAGTGACACTAAGGTATACAAACAGACAAGTTTTAAAAGATCTTTTTAGCAGAGATGTGGAGGATGAATGTATGGAGACATAAGACAAGGGTCTGGAAGCACACTTGGGAGCCTGTCGACAACAATCCAAGCAAGATGCAGGAAAGCTCTAGCAAAATGGGGAGGGTACACATTTAAGAGATGCTCTGGAGGCTGGATTAATGTGCTGCTTGTTCCAAGAAAGAATTTTTATGTAAATAGGTATGGGGTAGCGCAATATTTTTTTTTAATTAGAAGTAGAAAGCAAAGAGAAAACAAGGGTGGGGACATAAGTGGAGCCAGGAGTGAGATTAGCACATTACATTGTTTGTGTGTTTATGTATGTATGTCCATGTGCGTGCATGTGTGTGTATGCATGTGTGTGTGTATGCATTTGTGTATGTGTGTATAATGACAAGGAAGGGATCACAGATTTGGCTCTCAGCTCTCTAGCAGTCAACACCAACAGGGAAGAATCCTTCACACACATCACAATGTTTAGAAGATAAAAGTAAACCAGTTGTTCAGAAGAACAACTATTGCTGAATCTAAAGCCAAAACAAATTTATCTTGAGAGACCTCGCAGAGAGGATATGTATAAAGTAATGATATCCTCAGCAACAGTCTTAATGCAAACAAAATGATTTCAAAGGATGTTTCTCCCAGTCATCTTTACTATCCAACCAAACAGTAAACTGAAGAGAGTCAGCATGGAGCAATTGCTGCAGAATTAGAAATTAAATACCACACGTTCAGATGTTCTTGATCTCATCTTCCTCACAAGTTCTCTCCCATCTAAGCAATGGGGATGGGGAAAACATATAAACTGTCAATTAATGACATATATTTTTTAAAATAACAGTTTTATTGAGATATAATTTACATATCGTACAACTGACCTATGAAGAAGGCGTACAACTCCATGGTTTTTTCATATATTCAGAGTTGTGCAATCATCACCACCATCAATCTGAGAACATTTTTATCCCTGAAACAAGAAACCCTACCCATAGCAGTCTCTCCCTCCACCTTCCCCTCCCCCACACCAAGGCAGCCATTTGTCTACTTCCTGTCTCTATAAATTGCCTGTTCTGGACATTTCATACAAATGGACTCACACAATGTGTTTTCTGTATGTGTGACTGGCTTCTTTGACTTCCTGTTTTCAAAGTTTTTCAGGCTGTAGTATGTATCAATTCTTTATTCCTATTATTGCTAAATAATACCATGTGGTAATGAAGGGCATTTTGGTCTCCTCTGGTTCCAACAGGCTTCCTGGGGTAACTGGGTCTTTCAGGCCAGGGTGCAGCTCTCCAGGTCTCCTCTTCGAGGCTTTGCACCTCCCAAGAAGGTGTTTAGGGATGTGGGAGTGGGGACGGTGCGGGAAGCCTCATGGTGCTTTTGGGTCTCTCAGTGCTGGCAGGTCTGATTCTGAGCTGTGGGCTCTCTGGTCCCAAGGCACCCAGCTGCCTTTCATGGTGACCGTCTGCACTGCCCATCACCCATTCCGCTCAGAGAGTTCTCCATTTGACCAGCCTGCCTTAACCCCTATGGCCACGGCTGATCCCTTGCTCCTGGCCCCTCCGAGCTCACTCACGTGGTCCATTTTTGCTGACCCTGTGACCCCATGGCATGCAGGAGGTCCCAGATCACCCCATGTCCCACAGGAGTGAGGACGGCTCAGGAGCAATGCCGCCATGCCGTCCCCTGCTAGCTCATGGCCATCCATCCAGCCAACCCCTGGGCTCTGATGAGGCTTGCCCAGCTCCCCCAACCCTCTGTGCTTGGCGCGCCTCCCTGGGTGGCTCTAGCATCACTACCCTCTAGGCTTCAGCCCCGTGGGAGGAAGGCAGGACTCATGGGTCACAGTCCCCCTTTCTATTTCACTCCTCACTGGACCACAGAGTTGGGCCTTCTCTCCTCTCAGGGTTTGAGGACTTCCATTAGGATATGGATCCTGAAATCTCTCCATACTTGACTTACAGTAAATTAAATATGCTTCTATAGACCAAACTTTCTTTTTCTATCCATTCGTTGGCAGAGATTTACCTTGTCTCCATATCGTGACTATTGCAAATAAGGCAACGAACATGGGACTGACGCTATCTCTCAAGAGACTCATTTTCTCTGCATGAACACCCAGTGGTGGGCTCTTACCCAGCATTAAAAAGAAGGAGATCCTGCCATTGGCAACAACATGGAAGAACCTGGAGGACATTGTCCTAAGTGAAACAAGCCAGGCACGGAAAGACAAACCCCGCATGACTTCACATACATGTGAAATTTAAAAAAGTCAAACTCATAGAAACAGAGAATAGAACGGTGGTTGCCAGGGCTGTAAGGAGGGGAAATGGGGAGATGTTGGTCAAGGGGTACAAAGTTTCGCTTACTGAAGATGAAGAAGTTCTGGAGACTCGGTGCACAGCATGGTGACTATAGTTAATAATACTATATTATATACTTGGGATTTTACCAAGAGGGTACATCTTACATGCTCTCACCATTAAAAAAAAAAAAAAGAAAAAATGGTTAACTGTAAGCTAAGGAATGTGTTAGTTTGATTGTTGTGATCATTTCAGTGTGTGTGTGTGTGTGTATAAACATGAAGTTGTATACCTTAAAGATACACAATTTTATTTATCAATTATACCTCAATAAAGCTAAATATTTCAGTATTTATCCCCAACAATGCTGGCTCTTGATATGTTATTGGTATTTTAACAAATTTAAGGAAAAATTTCTTTGGAGACTAATCTTATTAGGAACTCAGCAATCCTATTTTGGTAGTTAAATTGTGAATATTGATCCCTTTTTCTCCATTTTTCTGTTGTAATAATAGAACTTCCTTCCCATCACCAGTTTGGATATAGACACTATAGCTGGCTAAATTGGGAGAAATCATGTACATGGAAATATGAAAAAGAAAAGAAAACATTATAATTTCTATCACAAACCTCCTAGAGTTAGGAAAGGGGCAAATCTGAGAAATAGAATCCTGAGGCTTTTTGTTCAGATGCACGAGGGTGAAAGGTGAGTGAGAAATGACTGACGGTTTCTGATTTAGGTGAGTAGGCAGATACCACAAACCAGGGCAGGAACAGAAGAGGTTTGGAGAAAAATACCAGTCTACACTGGGGCATGTAAGTATCAAGGTGCTTATGGTCCCTCCAGGTGGGGTAGAGGGCTTGGGCAGGCCTGGAGCCATGAACTCTTTTAAAGAAGACGGGCTGGAGGTGAAAATTTCGGGCTCAGTACCATGCAGGTGGCAAAGGAGACCTGAGAGTGTGGAATTAGAGATTCCCCTGGGAATTGGCTGCCAATTACAACCTAGGAAATGCCCAGGCTTTGGAGTTGCTTGGAACCTACACAAAAGCCTCCTAAATGGCTTTGCTCTGGCATTAAGAAGCTGGTTTCATAGTTTGCAAATTAATCCCAGCCTTCCTTGTACCCTCAACACACGGAGACATGGATATTCAGCACGTCCCCATCGCTTCTGAACTGCATAAATCCCTACGTTCAAGGTACTGAACAGCATGATCTTAATGTGTTTTTGTGATCACATCTCTTCATTCTTCCCAAAATAGACTCTGTGCTCCATCAAAGAATAGGGCTCTCCCATCTGGAAAAACCCCATGTCCATGCCTTTGCTTTTGGTATTTCTTCCTTCTGGAATGCCTTCCACCCCAGGCCTTTTCTCATTTAGAGACCCTGTTCAGATGCTACTTCTGTGAATATTTCCCTGACCATTAAACTTTTGCCAACATTTGTAAAGAACAAAATATGTGCAAAGCACTAGGCTAAGCACTGAGAAGGACACTGATGGGAATGAGTCTCAGTTTCCACCCTGTAATAGACCAAAACTCTATTATGAAGGAATCAGTGCTTCTCAAAATGTGGCTCACCTACTCCCCACATAAAAAGGTTCAGATTCCGAGGCCACACCCCAAACCCAATGCATGAGAATCTCCAGGTTGGAGCTCAGAAATGTGCATTTTTGACAAGTTTCTCAGTGACCTTTATGACATGGGGAGAATATTTTTCTTCCTTCCTGATATGGTAGTTGTTAAGATACAGTTAAGACAACGTGAGATACTGTTTTGACAGCAGTAGGGCACCATTTCAAAGGCCTGTGGTGGGTGTCTCTTTACCAAAGTGTGTCATTCATTTCTATCCTGTTCAAAAATCCTATACTTTGTGCATTAAGCTCATTCCTGTCCCACCCTAGAAGAGGCACACCTGATTTTTAGGCGATTCCTACTGACTGTGCGAAAAAGAGGCACA